>NC_081411.1:211354743-211954743 GCF_030272615.1 Cryptomeria japonica
CCACATTTTTATACACTATCCTTATGTCCAATATATTTGGGCTATGTTTTTTCAGCATTGGGGTTTGAATTGGGTCTTCCCAGAGGAGATTTAACACTATTTCAGGAGTTGGTAGTGCAATACAAATAATTTGACCATAAGAAATTTATGGAAGTTTTCCTTTCCACATATCCTTTGGGGTATCTGGAAAGAGATATTAACCCCTCTGAGGTGGTTTGGGCCAAGATAAAATATAATTTTATTGAGAATGTGGTGTCTAGGAGAGATCATTATAGCAATTGTAAG
Source organism: Cryptomeria japonica (assembly GCF_030272615.1). Classification (NCBI taxonomy): domain Eukaryota; kingdom Viridiplantae; phylum Streptophyta; class Pinopsida; order Cupressales; family Cupressaceae; genus Cryptomeria; species Cryptomeria japonica. The sequence continues at coordinate 211,355,029 of NC_081411.1, forward strand.
GAGGATTTTATGTTCTCAATAGCTAGAACATCCCAGCCTACATGGACATCAATACCAAGAAAATCAAAAGAAATATGTGTAGTTGGTATTTTCCCCATATTTAATAGTTTAAGGCTAACTTCGATGGAGTTGCTAAAGGGAGCCCAGGGCCTGTTGGCTATGGTGGAGTTATTCGAAATGGTGTTGGATTTTGCATTGGGGTGGTGGCCTTTCCCTTGGGGAATCACACTAATCATCTGGCTGAAGCTATGGGCGCCCTCCAAGCTATCATATTAGCACATAATCTAGGAGTCAAATTAGTATGGCTGGAGGGGGATTCTAAAAACATTATCAATTGCCTCCTTGGTAAACACCAACCCTTGTGGATGATTAAAAATAATATTGGTTCAGCCAAGGAGATGCTTGAGGGGTTTAATTAGTGCTACATTTCTCATGAATACAGAGAGGCCAACATGAGTGCTAACCGGGCCACCAATGAGGCGGTACAGAGTGGGAAAATCAAGATTTGGAATAGTGAGGGGGAGCTCCCTTGAGTGGAACGTGACATCTTAAATTATGAAAGATATCATGGTAAGTAAGGCCATATTTGAAATCATTTTTTGAGATGATAGGGGAGGTCCTGGCATCAAGAAATGGTTTTGTATGCAACTGAGAAGGAGGTACATTAATAATTGTTGGATCACCTTCCATGCTTTGTGGGTGATTTTTTCCTTTTTGAATGAAAGAATTAGAAATATCCCTTAGTTTCTAGTGGTTTCTTCCCTTCTAATTAGAAAGTCCATAGAAAAGAGTGGTATTTGCAGGAAATAAAAGTTGACAAAAATCGATAAGAAAATGGGAGAAAATCATAAGAGAAAGGAGGCAACAAAAATTAATAAATGGTGGGACCATCCTCAAGTTTGGGTTGTGCTGCAAGCAGCTAAAATGACTGATTTTATGGAGAGAATGCAAGAGAAATGGCTAGAAATTATAAGGATATTCAAAAAGAGATGGAATAAGGGTAGCTTGACCATTGGCAATAGGAAGGTCAAGGTGAATGAGACCTTGATCGCTGAGGCTATGGGTCTACCGATGAATGGTATCAAGTTCTATAGGGATAGGAAGTTTTCTAATGTTGCAGTGAAGAAATTCCCTAAGGATGAGGAGGATAAAGTGAGGTTGGTGAAGGGAAGTCATACTTACTATTTCCCTAAGGTAATTAAGTTGATATGGCGATGAGTTTTGTTTAATATTATGGAATTTATCACTTTAGATGGGAGATTTAATAGGGTTTACAACTATAATTTTGTTATTCTCAACCATTTCTATTATAAGAAGAAAATTTCAATCCTATATTATTTGTTCTGTCCCCTAAATGTTGGGATAAAGGATGCTATCTCTAACCCCAAAACTAATCCTTCTATGCATGAGGGTCTAATGGTGATTTTGTACAATCACGTCAAGAATACCACCACTCATCTGAACATTGCAGAGGTTTCTAAGTCAAACGAGGAATTGGAAGACTTGGATGATGATGATGGTGAAGGTTATGATACTGAAGTTTATATTGAGGATGACCCCCATATCACTGGGTCAAGAAAGCGAAGAAGAAAAATAGGGAAAGAGGATCAGAGTAAAGGGTTAGCCAGAAGGAAGTAGAAGGGGGAGGATGATGAAAGCTAGTATGAGGAGGTCTAAATCCTCTCTAGCTAGAAGCATAAAAGGAAAACTATGAGAAATGAGGATGTGGGGGATAAGAACCATTCACCCTTCTCGACTAGTTCTAAGGATAAGTGCCTGGCTGGGGAGGACACCTCCATGAAGGAAGCTAAGAGTGCAGATTTGAAGGAGGTGGGTCTGGAGGTGAATTTGGATCCTATAGGAGACAAGGCCCAGGATGGCTCCCATCTAGATATTGACCTTTTCTTCAAAAATGGCACGAATAGCTTCAACAAGGTTTTCCTCTAGCTTCATAAGGAAATAACAAGCATAAAAGCCAAGCAAACCCAAGAAGCTAGCAAAATTGAGAATTTAGAAGCTATTGGCACTAGTAAATTTAGCTCCCTCCCTAATTGTTTAAGTGAACTTACCAAAGCAATTAGTAATGTTGAGGAGATCATTAATGCATAGCATAATAGCTTCCAAATCTTGGAGAACAAAGCTAGGGCTACTAAAAAAAGGATGGAAGGGGTTGAGAATATTCTCAAGAAGATTGGGGAGAAGAGCCATAAGATCTTAAAGGCCGCCTCAACAAGAATGAAGGTTCTTATCAACAAGCTTGATAGTGATCAAGGGGGAAAGGCCTTTGGGGACATCATTGAGGTCAAGGAAGACACCCCTAAAGATAAGGAGACTGGTCATGGTAGAAGAACTTGCATGAGCACTAGAAACAAGAAAAGCCAAAGCAGGGAGATTGAGGAAATTAAGCGAATTGCTGAGAACATGGAGCATTTGGAGCTGGAAGTTGTAGAGCTGCTTAAGAACTTTACCTAGCCTTGGATTTTTCTTTGTCAGTCCTATTTGTTGTCTTTTTGTTGATGGCCTTTTGTTTGTTACTCAACTCTCTTTTCTATGTTTCTTGTCACTTTCTTTTTGTAGTGCTTTAATGGCTATCTTTTGATCTTATGCTATAATAGGTTTTAGGGGCCCATGAAAAAATGTTTTTCCTTAATCAAAAACTATTGGGCCATCATATGTCATTCAGGTCTTTATCAGTACCACCTAAGATATAAACTCCTCATTTCATGGTACTAGAGCTAATGCAATGATCCTGGACCTCGTTGTCTTACATAACATGTATTGTTGGTTAGTATACATACCGGTATCATACTGCACATACCGGTTTGCTACATCAGTCCATCACTACCGGAGCATCTTCCTCTAACTCCTATCTTCTTGTGTCAATTTGCATCTGATCCCAATTGCAAATTTTCCATCCATTGACACATGGAGAAGTGATCCATCTCTCATATGTAGGTGTGTAGCCAAGGCAACCTCTACACACACTTACCTTTTCATTTCCTTTTTTCTTACCGACAACATCCTATTATTCTATTTTTCCTCTTTCACTGAGGGGGTGAATGATATGGTCAGTGTACTACTCCCCCTAAGGTCCTGCATCTCCTTTAAGCCTTAGGAGATATCACCTATGCATTGAATGCACAGTGTCAGTCCATGGTTGCATCTTCTTCCTTCTTCCTCCATACCTCCTTGGTCTCATTCTTCTTCCCATTTTTAGTATTGGGAGCAGGTGTTACCTTATTTTGTTGATTGGTTCTTTCTCTACCATATTGTGCATCATGCCTAGAAGCATTGTTGTAGAAGCAAATTGTGTTCATGCCAAACACATGATTGGGGGACCTTTTGATATACCGATTTGCTCCTCCTTTTCTGATCAAACCATTGTATGCCAGCTACCAGTCTCCATGCATTCCTTTATTGCATAGGAACACTTATCCTCTTGTACCCTATAGGTCTTTGTTGCTCATATACCTTATAACTACTTCCATAGTGAGCATGATTGTTCCACTAGATGCCATAGGACTGAGAATTCTTCTTCCCGCATTCATGACTTCTATAGCCAAAACCATTGCCTTGATAATATAAAGCATTTCCATAACTGGGAGAGGGGATATTCTTGTTTCTACTCTTTGAAATTTTGTGCCCATATGCAAGATATCTATGGCAACCTAAATTGTTTCTCCTAGATCCCTTTCTATATTCTTCTACTCTATGACCATATCCATTCTATGTAAATCATTGACTCGATAAGGAGGACTTATTACTTACAAATTTATTTTTCCAATCATGAGGTGATCTTACCGGTTTGGCATTTCCATTTCTGCTTCTCCAGGAGTGGATCCTAGGTTGTCCACTTTTTGCATCTCTTCCATCCGGTCTCTTCTTTTCCCACACTTTCTTTGTCTTATGGGTAGTAGCATTTCCTTGTCTTCTTCTGTTCTTTCTTCTGGTGAACTTGCCTTCTCTGATAATCCCTTTTCCTTTGGGATCTACATTGTTCCTCCTTCTTGCATCACTGGTCTTCATCCTTAGCTTCATGTCTTCACCAGTTGTGGTTACACCAACCTTTTTTTGGGGAGTATTCCGGATAGTGAAGGTTTGTCCCTTGTTATCTCCATTTAAGGAGACAACCAAAATGTCATTCTGGGGGGAATTGTTGCTGGTGGAGCATTCACCGACACCACTTCCTAATCATTAGGTATCCTTTGCATGCTTTTGCTTCTTCAACATATTGTCCAAGGAATCACTACTGCCATCAAACCAGATTCTTACCTTGAGTTCATCCTGACATTTCTCAAGTTCATTACGGAGATTCTCCATATCCCCTACTAGCTACTAATATTTTTTATCGTTGGCCTCTAGCTTAGATGCTAGATCATTACACTGACACTCCTTGGTGTCTTCTTGTTGAGTCTTTAACTCTGAGATACATTTCTCAAATTCTTCATGGCCTCTGATCAACTGGTTTTGGTCCATAATTGTAACATTCTTAAGTAACTTTTATTCATTCCTCACTCTACTAAGTTCTTTGAGTGCACTTACAAGTTCCCCTTCAAGATTAACATCTGCTTCTTCTTCACCTTCACTATCATTGCCAAACACATCTCGTTGGTGGGAATCACTTGCATGATCATTCTCAGATGTGTGCCTTTCATCCACTGATTCTTGAGCCATGAAGAGGTGGGTTCTTTCTTCATCATTGTTGCAGCTCCTAACATATCTACATTTATGACCTGTAGAAACATGAGTTGCATTTCTCATCTTGTCTTTACAAACTAGTTCTGTAGTAGTAGGCTCATTTCCATAGAGCTTCTTCAATCTATCCCATAAGTTTTTTGTCGATCTATGTCTATCTAGCTATGAGGAAACATCATCTAATAACCCATAGAGTATAGCCTCCAATGCTACATCATTGCACCAGTTTCTTCTTTCTGCATCTGAATCAGTGGGAGGACTGACTTTACTAGGGCATCCATTTACAAACACATCCACACATCAAACCCTAAAGAGGATAGGTAGACTTTCATCCTATAAATCCAAATTGGAAAATTTGACCCATCAAATACAGGAGTAAGGATTGACACAAAACAAACCATTATTTTCAAATACTAGAATCTACCCAAGCTCTGATACCAATTGTTGAACACTAGATGTCACTGAGGGGGGGCACTGAATCAGTGATTTCCCAATCTTTTCCCCTTTCTATCCTCTATGTATATACCGGTTGACTAATCTAATATAAATCAAGCATACCAGTTAGATGGAAGGATAACACATATGAAACCACACATGAAAGGGACATCTCATAACACCAAATGTATGAGGAAAACCCAAGATGGGAAAAACCTTGGTGAGAAGTGTTGATGGAGTATACTGCTCCAATCCAACCTCACAAAGAAAACCTTTTCTACGACATTTAGGGCACCAACCCAAGGAGTGCCACTCTTGCTTTAGGGCACCAACCCAAGGAGCACCAACCCTTGATTTAAGGGAACCAACCCAAGGATCACCAACCCCTAGACCAAGCTCCAACTCAGTGATCTACAATAAACATATATCAGATTCAAAAGTAATATCTTTGTTACAAAATAAATTTGTAACTCTTATGCAAATCTCTCCATCAGTTCTCCTCTCTTCAATCCTCTATCAGTTCTCTTCTCACCTTCTCACTACTACAACCTTATCTCCTATTGCAACTTAGTCTATGTTGCAACCCTACCGATTTAGAATCTTCTTCTTCTCTATTGGTTCTTCTTTATAATCACACTGCTTCTAGCTACCACTAGTCTTCTTCTCGTAGTCAGTTGTCTGCTATCCAATTCATGTGGGTTATCTCCTCACCTTCTTCACCTCAATCTTATGTGTCTTTTCTCTCCTAGTTCAGTCACTACCAATATACTCCTCTCTTAGACTTAACAACATGCTATCGGTTACCTCACTCTTGCCGGTTGAACTCTTCAACCCGATTCTCTCTCACACTTAGTCTTTCTCTAATTGTCTTTGAGCACTTGACTTAATTTCTTCCTCATGCAACATCCTCTTAATGAGTATAAACTAAATTCCTTAATAAAAGAAAATAAAAGAAATGACTTGTCCTCACACAACAATATCTTTGGCTCGCACTCTTATAGCTAGATTTTCCAGCCTAAATGTGAGATTCAATATTGGCATGCTAGGGTTTCCACCATACACTAAATCTACATCCGATCTGATCTCTGATCATCATTACATATCATATCCAATTTGATATCATTTTCTTGATCAATTTTCATCACTCAATCAATGAGCATCACCCAACTATTTACCTTGCAAACTACGTCTTCTCTCTTTTGTCATCTATAGCATGTGATGTAGAGGTATGGTCTACACAACTTGGAAAAACCCAAATTGCTCACTTGCTCAATAGGCAACACTACTCCTTTGGGAAAAGAGGTTCTCCCAACCAGACCTCACACCTTACAAGAACAAATATAACATCTCAACACATATTTTTCCTTCCCCATAACCCCCCATTGAGACATTTCACAAAAGTCACCATTAATGGATTAACAACCCCACAGGCAAAATGCTCAAAAAGTGCTCAAATGGCTCACTCCCCTCCAAGTAAGGTTTATATGTTTCCCAAAGCCTTATACAGGTTTGATAGGTCTAATGGATCATAAAATATCCAAATCCACCCTCTGGTATTCTCCTCCAAGTCCCCAAGGTATCCAAGCCCAATTTGGCTCTCTAGGCCCGCTAGTCTCCAAAAACAACTTTTTGGCTTACAACACAAAATCTCCAAAGGACACCTAGATTTTATTGCACACATCAAATACAATCCCCTGGGCAGCACTTTTTCCAAAAGGAAAGGGCTTGAAGGCTTCAACAAACCACATTTCTACCAAACCCTCAATGATGACAACAAGGACTAATTCAAGCACTTAATGAAGGAAGTACCATTTTTACACACCATATCAGAAAAGTATGACTTTGAGAATTTATGGGAATCCAAAATAATACCAATTCCAAGGTTTTATACACTGGTTTACAATTCACCAATAGTTATGGGGTTTTTTTGTGTCTTTTTACTACTTTTGCATTGCCAGCCACATAGAGATGTCTGGCTTCTTTTAATTTCTGCTCTTTCCAAACACTTCCTCCAGGTTTGAAACAAATAAAATATTAAAATACAGTCCCAAATCTTCCATCCAACCAAGTTTTAGATTTTTTTCATGGTTAAAATGGAAGAAAAGGGAAAAGAAATGTGAAACCCTAGGTTTATGCCCTTTCACGGGCTGTCTTCACTAAAACTTCAATATCTCGCTTATTTCTCCACTTCAAATGATATAGTTGGACTCAAATGAAATTTATTTCACCCCTCTAACTCATCATCGAAGAATTTTTCAGTTTTCATATCGTGCAAGCCCGTACCAACCAAAATAGCAGCAAATTTGCAGGAAAATACAGAATTTTTATTGCTTCAAATTATCAACTTTCACATTATTCTTCAACCAACCTCCAAATTGGTTTGTTGAGGCATAATATAGCCATCCCAACATGTTCCAACCGAAATCAGGTGGTTGTGAATGCTAGGAACTGATTTTAACAACTTTTCAAAAGGTTGTTCACCAATATTGACAACATTTGTCAATTTTTTGACAATTTTGTATTTTACCAACAAACTATCTTCAAACATAGACCTAGGAGCCTAAACATATTATTTTGGACCTAATTAGACCAAAATACACTTGAATCACTAAATCCACACATCCTAAGTCCTTTTGACCATAGTTGACCATAGAGTTTATAAAGCACCCTAGGCCACTAGGCCTTACAAAAATGGACTATGAGGACTTTATTATCCAAAATAAACATGAAAATGGGAATCTAAGGTCCCTTAAAACACCTTGAAACAAAACATGAAATTAATTGAAGAAGAAATGATTAATTTTAGTCTTGTGCCCCTGCACCAGCATGATTTTCGGCCTTTTGTCTGATCGATCATATGTGTGATGTGGTTTCCTTCATCCTCTTCGATCTACAAGATCAGTCTTTTTTAGATTTATGTTGTTTCCTTGATCTCAATCCGGAATCGTCTACCATACGTCCTCAAGCTTCGTAGTCACCATAAATATTGGACCAGTCAACAACAACATCATCGACACATCAAACTGACTTGTGCATATATGCCAGTTCACCTCCACATGGCCACTTTGTCAGAATCCACCTTTGCTAGGTTAGTTATGTCAGTTTGGATAGGATCATAGACTAACCACACAATCGGGTTCATCTACCAGTTCACAGACCCTGTTGGTTATACCCTAACCGACCTGCCTTCAACCTTGCACTTTGCTTCTCTTCTGGTGGAGTATCTAAACCATTCAACACACATGCCAACCTACCTCATGCACATCTTCATAAAATGGGAGCCTTCTGCATCTACACTTTTTTAGCATTACCAGTGGAAATACTTACTAGTAAACACCTTGATGTCATCAACCTTAACCAATCTCCATCTGTTTGCTTCTGCTCAAACTTGCCTTGTTCATCTATTGACTGATTCTCCTATCAATTGGTTTGTCAGAGTGACAAACATATCCTTCAATCTTTGTACTGGTAACTCATCATGTCTACCTAGCTAATTCGATGCATATCTTTGATTTCATGCACCTAAGGCAACTTGGTGTTTCAGTGATTCATTTGGTGGGAGCCTTCTATCACTTGCCTTCTACTCTTTTGTCTTATCTCAGAGGACTATGATGCATTCCATGCATAATAGGAGATAAGCTCCACTTACCGGTGGGAGTGGATCCTTGTCATCTGCATCTTGTAATGCACCAATGCGGCTTCCCTGTTTGAGCAACATATCTTAAAACAAGCACATGTGAACTGGTTGGGCACATTCACTGTCAGTCAATCTTCTCTTTATTTGGTGACTGCATCTTTATCTGGTGGGAGTCTTGTTATTTCTCATCCACACAACATACTAGTGGCCTGTACATACTTCACCTCCAGTGTTGATCTGAATTTTTTTAACATTCCCCCTCTTTATCACATTCAGCAACCCAATAACTTGCCCTCTTACAGATGTCATTATTTACCGGTTGTTATATCATACTAGTCTCCTATCCATATCTTCAACACAAGTCAAACACTAACTTGTATACCGGTGACTCCAATAGCTATTGTGCTGAATGACTTTCTCTTCCTTACTAGTGACCTATTATGCTAGAGGATATCAATGGCACCATTTCCAGTAATCATCAATGCTAGCACTACTCATCAATCTCCCATGCCGGATGCCATCCTATACTGGTTAAAATCAATGAAAACACAATGCCAACAATCTCCCCCTTTGGCATTGATGTCAACAAATGTAGTATCTAGCATACTATAGAATCTCTATCCCCCTTTGACAACAATAAAAAAGAGCACTGATAGGGTTTCTCTACTCCTTTTGTTTACCAAGCACTGACAGAGTTTCTCTCACCTTTTCATCTACTGGATGCTTCTCCTCCTTAAACCATCATTCATTACATCATCTCAAGTCACAACACTTGAGATGGAGGACACAACCATTGACTGACACCAATTGCTTAGCAACCAAGTGTATATGAAAACTAGAAACACATGCATATACAAGTTTGAAACCAATTGAAGGTGAATGTGTCAATGAATACAACATACCTACTAGTCAGACGGTATCATCTTCCCTTGATTTGCAGAAGTTTTTTTTATCCCAATTTGTTGATATCAAGTGTTGAAGCTGACACTAATACCAATTGTATCTTCTCTGATACCAAATGCAGGTTCTCTTTTGCAAGTAGCTTTCCTTCTTTACAGAAAACACTCTTGGTGGTCCAGTTGTGATTTCAATTGAATAGGCATTGAAATATCTCACAACCCCAGACACTTCCAAAGACACAATCATACTGGTACAACCATAGACACTTGCACACCCTCTTTGTCTAGAAAGTCTGATAACAATCAAAAAAACATGGCTATCAACTCCCCCTAAGTCATACATCTCAAGTTCCCATTGCCTATTACGTTCAAAACCAGAAATCCAATCTGCACCATATACCAGTTGAGCTATCCAAATGTGATCAACTGATGATCTTTCAAATCCATTATTGTTGGCATTATGTGAACCAATATAAGTACATAATGACATTGTATGTTGTCATTGATGTCAATATGCTAAAGTGGAGAGAACCAGTATATATGAGAACTGGTATAACACTGTGAACCAACATTTGTGAAGTGATGTGTTTATTCAAGGTAAACCAACATATGGTTATAGGAACAGGCACACGGAAGCTTTGTATGACTACCGGTTGGTAGTCTCAACTTCAGGGTTTCCAGTTAAAGTGTTTTAAGGTAAACCAACATATGTGTTTGTTCAAGGTAAACTAGCATATGGTTATAGGAACTGACACATGGAAGCTTTGTATGACTACCGATTGGTAGTCTTAACTTCAGGGTTTCCGGTTGAAGTTCTTCAAGCCTGTGTTGCTCAACCAGTGACTTTGTGTGATGAGTTAGAATTATAAAAAAGAACAGATCATGTTGGCACCTTGCACGAAGGAGATTGTTCCCATCTACCTCGGGAATGTGTGAAACCTGTAAATGGTAATAACGCGCGATGGGTTATTAGCCGCCATGAAATCAATGGAAAACGAATGATGGAGAATGTCTTGAGATTGGATCAAGACTATTGCAACTAATGCAGTGTGCTTAATGGTCAGGATTGAACCGTTTAAATTCCTTAACCTAACAGGTTTAGGGTTTAGGGTTTATGCTACCGACCTATCTATTTTCCTATAAGGTCAATGTTGTGTTTCTTTCTGAGGTTGTTGGAAAAAGTTGTGTGTGTGTGTATCCAAGTGAAGAGATACGTGATTCTTTCCAAACCAAAGGAGAGAAGTGATACCTGCAGAGTGTAAGTGCAGAAGGTGAAGAGGAGCTAAAGTGGATCTGCATTGGCACTGAGTGTTGTTATCAGATCATTGTAATACCTATTGATCTCTAACCACTTCAACAGTCAAGAAATCCCTTAACAGGGTAGCTTTAATCGGCTTGCTATAAATCATTTAACAGGGTGACTCAAAACCATTGAGTTCTCAAAATCCTCTAACAAGGTAACCTTTAACAGGGTTTAACCCTTAACCGGGTATTCTAGCCATCCCTTAATTGGGTGATCCCTAACAAGATCGGTTCCTAACAGAACCTATTGTATTAGTCTTTAACTAGACAAGGCTCCTAACAGAGTGGACTTCTAAAGAGTTCAAAACAACTTGTGGGTATTCATCCCCACCGTGGTTTTTTCCATTTGGTTTTCCACGTGAAAAATATGTGTGTCATATGTGATGTCCTTTTCATGTGATGATATGTTGTTTTCTATCAAGCGGTGAATCATGTTGATCTAGCTATTTAAATATATTTCTTTGATGATAGTTTACCTTTTCATGCACTAGGGTGAAATGGAAATGAAGTATTAGATTATATGAGAAGATAAGTGTCAACCGGTTTATGCTTCTCAGTTAATCTAGGTTTTGCTGGTTGTACTCTGTTTGTCTATCAATGCATAGTGTCTACTGACAAATTGGTTTAAGATTGTTTTTTTGTCTGTATTGATTCACACCCCCCCCTCTCAGTACCAATTTGGTACTATCTATTCATCATTGAGTTATCAATTGGTATTAGAGCGTCCTCTAGGTCCTCTGTGTTATAAGCTTAACCACTTGAGGTAAAGATCCCAATCTAATGATGAAGAGGGAAGGTCCAAAGTTTAACAGAGAAAATTTTAGTATATGGAAAGATAGAATGAAGATATACATCAGAAGCATGGGTACTCAACACTGGAGTTATGTTGAGAATGCCTATGTTGCTCCTACCAATACTCTCACCGATGAGAAAAAGAGAGAGATGTAGGAGAATGGGCAAGTCATGGAAGCCCTAATTAGTAGATTATCTGACATTGAGTTTATTGATGTCCAAGATAAGGTAAATCCCAAAGAGGTATGGGATACTCTTGAAAATATCTATGGCGGTGATGAGCATGTAAAACAAGCTAAGGAGGAAAGCCTTAGAGGGAAGTTTGAAGACATGTGGATGGTTGAAAGTGAGACCATTCAATAGTATGGAATAAGAATCAAAAACGTTGTTGGAGATATCAAGAGTGCAGGTGGTAAAATGGAAGATTCCACTATGGTAAGCAAAGTCCTGAGATCCTTATTACTGGTCTATGCAATAAGGGTTGCTTCTATTCAGGAGCTGAGATCAATAGACAAGAGTAAGGTATCCCTAGACTCCATCATTGCAAAGTTGACAGCCTATGAGCTAAATAGTTTTGATGGCGGTGTTCAAAAGACTGAATCAACTTTTAAAGCTTTTGCTGTAACATCCAAAAAAGGAAAAGAAGCTAGCACTAGTGGTGAACCAAGACAGAGTAGAGAAATGGATGATGAGGAGATTCTGAAGGCATTTGAAGCTCTTCTTGCCAGGAAGCTTCCTAAGGGAACCGACAAATACAGAGGTAAGCTCCCTTTGAAATGTTTTTCCTGTAACTGGATAGGACATATTGATGTAAACTGTCCTAATGGTGACAACAAGGACAAACTGGAAAGGTTCAAGAGATTCAAAGGAGGAAACCGTAGAAACTCTTTTGTGGCAGTTGATGAAGGTATCACAGATGAAGAATCAGAAGATGAAAATGAAGATATTGTGTTTGATGCTGTCAAGGAAGATGTGTCTGACAAGAAGGCTCTTATCTCCCCATTTGATAATTCCAATGAGTGGATTATTGATAGTGGGTATTCTCACCATTTGACTAGTGACCGAAGCAATTTTCTATCCTTGGAAGAGTATGATGGTGGTGTGTTTTTCTTTGGTAATGATACACCATGCATGGTCAAAGGCAGAGGGTCCATCTCTCTGAATGGAAAGAGTAGTGCTGACAATGTGTATTGGGTTGATGTTCTCAGACACAACCTTCTGAGTGTTGCCCAGCTGAATGATAGTGGTCTCATTTTGGAATTTAAGAATGGAGTGTGCAGAATCAAAGGAAAGAATGGTGAATTGGTGGCCACTGGCATGCAGACCAAAGGTAACCTATTTCAGCTAAATGCAAATATAAGTACAATTCTTATGGCTAAATTTGATGATAGCTGGATATGGCATAGGAGACTCTGCCATGTAAACTTTGATAACATTGTGAAGGCAAGTAAGATCAAGGTAGTTAGAGGGTTGCCGGTGCTAAGCAAACTGGATAATACCTTGTCCAGAGAGTGTCAATTGGGGAAAATATCTTCCTCAACCTTTAAAGGTAAACCTTTCACTACTGACAATTTCCTTGATCTTGTGCATACTGATTTGTGTGGTCCTATGAAAACTAGGAGTGTGTAGGGTGATAGGTACTTCATGATTCTCACTAAAAACTGCTCAAGAATGATGTGGGTCACATTCTTGAAAGATAAGTTTGAAGCTTTTGTAAAGTTCAAAGCTTTTAGAGCATTAGTAGAGAAGGAAAGTGGTAAAAGAATCAAGTGCCCTAGAACTAATCAAGGAGGGGAATTCACTTCCGATGAATTCAACAAGTATTGTGAAGAACATGGCATCAAGAGACAACTATCTACCCCCCAGACTCCATAGTAGAATGGCCTAGCAGAGAGGAATAAATGAACTATGGTTGAAGCAGCTAGAACTATATTGATTCAAGGAAAGGTAGCCCACACCTTTTGGAGAGAAGTGGTGAGCACTGCAGTGTACACAATGAATTGGGTACTCATCAAGAAAGGTAAGTATAAAACTCCTCATGAGTATTGGACCGGTAAGACACTTGTGGTTAGCTACTTTAGAGTGTTTGGTAGCAAATGTTACATCAAGAGGAGTGAACACTAGAGCAAATTTGATGCGAAATGTGATGAGGAAATATTTCTAGGGTATTCCACCAAGAGAAAAGCCCTCAAGTGTTTCAATAATAGGACTCAGAGAATTATGGAAAGCATCAATGTAAGAGTTGATGAAACCTCTCAGAAAACTGAGGAAATCAGTAGTGAGCAAGCAGTAAATGAACTGGTTGTAACCTTTTGGGAACCAATTGTCAGTCAACCGAGTACTAGTAACAATGTTCCTACACCAGTAGATGTAGATGTTGATATTGATGGAGATGAGGATGAAGAAGAAAAGAAAGAGGAATCTATCAAGACCATTCATCGGTATGTCAAGCTGAATCATGATCCTAAGCAGATCATAGGAGATAAGGATGCAAGAATCCTTACAAGAAGAAAGGTCAAAGAAAACTCATGTATGATCTCAGAATTTGAGCCTAAATCATTCAAAGAGGCACATAAAGATGAAGACTGGATCAAGGCAATGGAAGAGGAACTTGACCAGATAGAGAAAAATGCTACATGGTCTTTGGTACCTAGACCGGAGCATAAAAATGTCATTGGTACCAAATGGGTCTTCAGAAATAAGCTGAATGAGGATGGCATAGTGATTAGAAACAAAGCTAGACTGGTATGTAAAGGATATGCCCAAGAAGAAGGAGAAGAATATGGAGAAACCTTTGCTCTTGTAGCCAGATTGGAAGGAGTTCGTATGCTTCTTGCATATGTAGCTTGTAAAGGATTCAAAGTATATCAAATGGATGTAAAATCTACATTCCTAAATGGTGTACTTGAAGAGGAAGTGTATATAGAGCAACCAAATGGTTTTTCCCTATCTAAAGGCAGTGACATGGTATGTAGGCTACATAAAGCCTTATATGGTCTAAAGCAGGCACCTAGAGAATGGTATGAACACCTACATTCCCATCTTGTGAAGATTGGCTTTGAGAAAACAAGCAAAGATAGCAATATCTAATTAAAGTTTGAAGGAGCTTTGATCCTGATCTATGAGGTATTTGTTGATGACATTATCTTTGGTGGAGATGACAAGATGAGTCATGAGTTTGTAGATGAGATGAAGAAAGAGTTTGAGATGTCACTCATAGGGGAGATTAAGTTCTTCATTGGACTGCAGATCCAGCAGATGAAAGATGGAATCTTTATCACTAAGTCCAAGTATGTCAAAGAGGTGTTGAAGACCTTTGGCATGGAAGATAGCAAACCGATTGGTACACTGATGGTGACTGGTTGTAAATTATCCAAAGAGGATTGGTTGATGAGAAGGAATGCCAATCAATGATTGGTAAGTTGCATTATGTAGTGCATAGTAGACCAGATATTGCACATGTAGTTGGCATTACTGCAAGGTTCTAGAAAAGTCCAAGAGAGTCCCACTTGGTTGTAGTCAAGCGGATTCTTAGGTATCTGAAGGGAACTATTGACTATGGGTTATGGTATCCATACAATTATAATTTTAACATAAGAGTGTTCACAAATGCTGATTGGGCTAGTAATGTAGATGACTGGAAGAGCACAACCAGTGGTGCATTATTTCTCGGTGGTAGACTAGTCTCACGGATGAGTAAGAAGTAGAGTTGTATCTCTTAGTCTACAACGAAAGCTAAGTATGTTGCAGCTTTCATGAACTACACTCAGACAATTTGGATGAAGCATCTATTAAATGGCTTCAAAGTTCATGTATCTAAACCAGTAAGTATATTTTGTGATAATACTAGTGCAATTAACATCTCCAAGAATCTGGTTTTACATTCAAGAACCAAGCACTTTGAGCTTAAGTATCATTTCTTGAGGGAAAAGGTTCAGAACAAAGAGATTGCACTGGAACATGTTTCTAGTAAGGAGTAGTTAGCAGACATATTCACCAAGCCTCTCCCAAAGGCTACATTTATGTACTTAAGAGGTGAATTAGGGGTGCTTCCCCTTCAGGAGGTGAACTAAAGGTATATGCTCCACATCAGTCAGGTATTGCATAGTCAATTTTTTCTTCAGGATTGATGTGTTGAAGGATGGTACAACTCAATGGAGCAGCATAATGGAACAAGGAAGCTTGTGCCTCAACTTTGGCATTGTTGTCAAAGGGGGAGAAGAAGAGAAGTGGAGAAGATATCTGCAGAAATTGGGGGAGAATATGTGAAGAAGAGAGATATCTTTGTATATTGCCATCAATGCCAAAGGGGGAGATTGTTGGCATTATGTGAACTGGTATAAGGACATAATGACATTGTATGTTGTCATTGATGTCAATATGCTAAAGAGGAGAGAACCAGTATATATGAGAACCAATATAACACTGTGAACTGACATTTGTGAAGTGGTGTGTTTGTTCAAGGTAAACCAACATATGGTTATAGGAATCGGCACATGGAAGCTTTGTATGACTACTGGTTGGTACTCTCAACTTCAGGGTTTTCGATTGAAGTGCTTCAAGGTAAACCGGCATATGTGTTTGTTCAAGGTAAACCAGTATATGGTTATAGGAATCGGCATATGGAAGCTTTGTATGACTATCGGTTGGTATTCTCAACTTCAGGGTTTCTGGTTGAAGTGCTTCAAGCCTGTGTTGCTCAATCGATGACTTTGTGTGATGATTTAGCATTATAGAAAAGAACAGATCATGTTGCCACGTCAGCCTTGTGCGCATGAAGGATCTTGCATGAAGGAGATTATTCCCATCTACCTCAAGAATGTGCGAAGCCTGTAAATGGTAATAACACATGATGGGTTATTAGCCACCATGAAATTGGTGGAAAATGAATGACGAAGAATGTCTTGAGATTGGATCAAGACTGTTGCATTTAATGTAGTGTGCTCAATGGTTAGGATTGAACCATTTGAATTCCTTAACCTAACGGGTTTAGGGTTTAGGGTTTTTTCTATCAACCTATCTATTTTCCTATAAGGTTGATGTTGTGTTTCTTTTTTAGGTTGTTGGCAAAAGCTATGTGTGTGTATCCAAGTGAAGAGATACATGATTCTTTCTAGACCAAAGGAGAGAAGTGATACCTACAGAGTGTAATTGTAGAAGGTGAAGAGGAGATAAAGTGGATCTGCATTGGCATTGAGTGTTGTTATCAAATCATTGTAATACTTGTTGATCTCTAACCACTTCAATAGTCAGGAAATCCCTTAACAGGGTAGCTTTAACCTGCTTGCTGTAAATCCTTTAACAGGGTGACTCAAAACCATTGAGTTCTTGAAATCCTCTAACAAGTTAACCTTTAACAGGGTTTAACCCTTAACCGAGTATTCTAGTCATCCCTTAACCGAGTGATCCCTAACAGGATCGGTTCCTAACAGAACCTATTGTATCAGTCTTTAACCGGACAAGGCTCCTAACAGAGCGAACTTCTAAAGAGTTCAAAATAGCTTGTGGGTATTCATCCCCACCGTGGTTTTTCCTAGTTGGGTTTCCACGTGAAAAATATGTGTGTCATATGTGATGTCCTTTTCATGTGATGATATGTTGTTTTCTATCAAGTGGTGAATCATGTTGATCTAGCTCTTTACATATATGTCTTTGATGATAGTTTACATGTTCATGCACTAGGATGCAATGGAAATGAAGTATTAGATTGTATGAGAAGATAAGTGTCAACCGGTTTATTCTTGTCTCAGTTATTCTGGGTTTTTCCGGTTGTACTTTATTTAAAGACCGGTGTTATTGTTTGTCTATCAATGCATAGTGTCTATTGACAAACCGGTTTAAGATTGTGTTTTTGTCTGTACTGATTCATCCCCCCCTCTTAGTACTGATTTGGTACTATCCGTTCATCATTGAGTTATCAATAATAACCATCATAGCATATGACATTATCCAAGTGTACATAATTTCATACAATATCACTATCATGCGATAAAAAATACGGTTAGCCCAAAAAAATGCATGTAAACATGATCAACTACTGGGCCTTCATATGTCATTCAGGTCTTTATCAACACCACCTAATATATAAACTCCCCATTTCATGATACTAGAGCTAATGCAATGATCATGGACCTCATTGTCATGCATAACCTGCATTGTCAGTTAGTATGCATACCGGTATCATATTGCACATACCAGTTTCTTGCATCGGTCCATCATCACTACCAGAGAACCTTCCTCTAACTCCTATCTTCTTGTGTCAATTTTCATATGATCCCAATTGCAAATTTTCCATCCATTGACACATGGAGAAATGATCCATCTCTCATATGTAGGTGTGTAGCGAAGGCAGCCACTACACACACTTATCTTTTCATTTCCATCTTTCTTACTAGAAACATCCTATTATTTCATTTGTGCTCTTTCACTGAGGGGATGAATGATATGGTCAGTGTATTGCTCCCCCTAAGGTCCTACATCTCCTTTAATCCTTAGGAGATATCACTTGTGCAATTAATGCACAATGTCAGTCCATGGTTGCATCTTCTTACTTCTTCCTCCATAGCTTCTTGGTCTCATTCTTCTTTCCATTTTTCAGTCTTGGGAGAAGGTCTTACCTTCGTTTGTTGATTGGTCCTTGCTCTACCAGATTTTGCATCATTCCCAAAATCATTGTTGTAGAAGAAAACTGTGTTCATGCCAAATGCATGATTAGGTGACCTTCTAATATATCAGTTTGCTCCTCTTTTTTTGATTAAACCATTGTGTCTAGTTATCGATCTCCATGGATTCTTGATTGCATAGGAACACTTCTCCTCTTGTACTCTATAGGTCTTTGTTGCTCATATACCCTTTAACTGCTTCCATAGTGAGAATCATTGTTTCATCGGGTACCATAGGGCTGAGAATTCTTCTTCCTGCATTCATTACTTCTATAGCCAAAGCCATTGCCTTGATAATATAAAGCATTTTCATAACTAGGAGAGGGGATATGCATGTTTCTACTCTTTGAAACTTTGTGCCCATATGCACAATATCTATGGAAACCTAAAAAGTTTCTCCTAGATCCCTTTCTACATTCTTCTACTCTATGGCCATATCCATGACATGCAAAGCAGTAATCGGAGAAGGAGGACTTATTACTTACAAATATATTTTGCCAATCATGAGGTGATCTTACCGGTTTGGCATCTCTATTTTTACTTCTCTAGGATTTGATCCTAGGTTGTCCACTTTCTACAACTCTTCCATCCTATATCTTCTTTTCCCACACTTTCTTTGTCTTGTGGGCAGTAGCATTTCCTTGTCTTCTAATGGTAGGAGGTCTTCTATGTTGTCTTCTTTTATTCTTTCTTCTAGTGAATTTGCCTTCTCCCATCATCCCTTTCCCTTTAGGATCTGCATTGTTCCTCCTTCTTGTAGCACCGGTCATCATCCTTAGCTTCATGTCTTCACTGGTTGAGGTTAGATCAACCTTCTTTCGTGGAGTATTCCACATAGTGAAGGTTTGTCCCTTGTTATATCCATTTGAGGAGACACACAAACTATCATTCTAGGGGGCATTCTTGTTGGTGGAGCATTCACCAACACCACTCCCTAATCCTCTGAAATCCTTGGCATGCTTTTTATTCTTCAACATTTTATCCAAGGCATCACTATTGCCATCAAGCCAGATTCTTACCTTGAGATCATCCTGACATTTCTCAAGGTCATTTCAGACTCTCCATATCTCCTACTAGCTACCGATATTCTTTATCCTTCACCTCTAGCTCAGATGCTAGATCATTACATTGACACTCCTTGGTGTTTTCTTGTTGAGACTTTAACTATGAGATACATTTATTAGATTCTTCAAGGCATCTGATTAGCTGGTTCTATTCCATTATTGCAACATTCTTGAATAACTTGTACTCATTCCTCACTCTACTAATTTCTTTGAGTGCACTTACAAGTTCCCCTTCAAGATCAATATCTTCTTCTTCTTCTTCACCTTCACTATCACTGCCAAACACATCTCGTCGGTGGAAATGACTTGCATGATCACTCTTAGATGTGTTCCTTTCATCATCTGACTCTTGGGCCATGAAGAGGTGGGTTCCTTCTTCATCATTTTTGTGGCTCCTGATAGATATACATTTATTTCCTGCAAAAACATGAGTTGCATTTCTCATCTTGTCTTTACAAACTGGTTCTACAGTAGTAGGCTCATTTCCATAGAGCTTCTTCAATCTATCCCATAAGATTTTTTCTGATCTGTGTCTATCCACCTGTGAGGAAACATCATCTGATAACCCACAGAGTATAAACTCCATTGCTATGTCATTGTACCAGTTTCTTCTTTCTACATCTGAATCGGTGGGAGGACTGACTTTACTAGGGAAGCCATTTACAACTGACATCCACACATCAAACCCTAAAGAGGATAGGTAGACTTCTATCCTACAACTCTGAACAGGAAAATTTGAACCATCAAATACAGCAGTAGGGATTGACACAGAACAAACCATTATGTTCAGACACCAAAATCTACCCAAGCTAGAGAAAGCTTATCAACCAAGAACCTAGGCTCTCATACCAATTGTTGAACACTAGATGTCACTGAGAGGGGGGGTGGGTGAATTAGTGATCTCCTAATCTTTTCCCTTTTATATCCTATGTGTATATATCAACTAATTGATCTAACATAAATTAGACATACTGATTAGATGGAAGGATAACATGTATGCAGCGACACATGAAAGGGACACCCCATAATACCAGATGTACGAGGAAACCCAAGATGGGAAAAACCTCAATGAGAAGTGTTGTTGGAGTCTACTTCTCCAATCCAACCTCACAAAGAAAACCTTGCTTACAATATTTAGGGCACCAACCCAAGGAGTACCAATCCTTCTTTAGGGCACCAACCCAAGGAGGACCAACCCCTGATTTTAGGGTACCAACCCAAGGAGCACCAACCCCTACACCGAGCTCCAACTTAGTGATCTACAATAAACATATATCAAGTTCAAAAGTAATATCTTTGTTACAAAAGAACTTTGTACCTCTTATGCAAATCTCTCCACCGGTTCTCCTCTCTTCAATCCTTTGTCGGTTCTTTGCTCACCTTCTCACAGCTATAACCTTGTCTCCTACTACAACTCACTCTCTACTGCAACCTTACTGGTTCAACCTCTTCTTATTCTCTATCGGTTCTTCTCTCTTCTCACTTCTCTCTGATCACACTACTACTAGCCACCACTGGTCTTCTTCTCACAGTCAATTGTCATCTATCTGATTCCCTTCGGTTCTCTGCTCACCTTCTTCACCTCAATATTTTGTGGCTTTTCTCTACTTGTCCAGTCAGTACTATTATACTCCTCTCTTAGACTTAACAATGGGATACAAGTTGCCTCAATCTTGCTGGTTGAACTCTTCAAACCAATTCTCTCTCACTTGATTGATTTTCTTCCTTATGCAACATCACAACAATATCTTTGGCTCGCACTCTTATAGCTAGATTTTCCCGCATAAACATGAGTTTGAACATTGGCATGCTAGGGTTTCCTCCACACACTGAATCTTCATCTAATGTGATTTTTGGTCATTGTGACATATCATGTCCTTCATCAATGTTCAACACTCAATCAATGAACATCATCCAACTATTTACCTTGAGAACCATGTTTTCTCTTTTTTATCATCTATAGCATGATTTTTGGCCTTTTGTTTGATCAATCATGTGCATAATGCGGTTTCCTTTATCCTCTTAGATCTAAAAGATTGGTCTTTTTTGAATCTCTATTGTTTCTTTGATCTCAAGCTGCAATGCTCTGCCATACTTCCTTGAGCTTCGCAATTGCCATAAATGTTGGACTAGTAACTAACACCATCACTAACACATCACACTGACTTATGCATGCATGCCACTTCACTTCCACATGGCCCCTTTATCAGCATCCACCTTTGCTAGGTCGGTTATGTTAGTTTGGATAGGATCACCGACCAACCACACAACCAGGTTCATCTACTATTTTATAGACCCTACCAGTTATACCCTAACTGGTCTTCCTTCAACCTTGGACTTTGCTTTCCTTTTGGTGGAGCACCTAAACCAATCAGCACACATACCAACCTACCTCATGCACATCTTCATCAGATGGGAGCCTTTTGCATCTTCACTTTGTCAGCGTTACTGGTGGACATACTTAGAAATAAACACGTTGATGTCATCATGTCATCAACCTTCACTAATCTCCATCTATTTTCTTATGCTCAAACTTTCCTTCTTCATCTATTAACTGGTTCTCCTATCAATTGGTTTGTCAAAGTGACAAACATATCCTTCAATCTCTATACTGGTAGCTCATCATGTCTACCTGGCTGATCTGGTGCATATCTCTAATCTAATGCACCTAAGCCAACTTAGTGTCTCACTAATTCATCCTGTGGGAGCCTTCAATCACCTTCCTTCTACTCTTTTGTCTTATCTTGGAGGACTATGATGCATTCCATGCACAATATGAGATAAGCTTCACTTACCAGTGGGAGTGGATCCTTGTCATTTGCATCTTGCAGTGCACCAATGTGGCTTCCCTATTTGATCAGCATACTTTCAAAGAGGCACATGTGAACCAGTTGGGCACATTCACTATTAGTCATCTCTTCATTTGGCGACTGCATCTTTATCTGGTGGGAGTCATGTTGTTTCTCATCCACATAGCATACCGGTGGCCTACACATACTTCACCTCTGGTGTTGATGTTACTTTTGGTAACATTCCCCCTCTTCATCACAATCAACAACCCAACATCTTTCCGTCTTATAGATGTTATGATTTATCAATTGCTATATCATACCAATCTCCTATCTATATCTTCAACACAAGTCAAACACTAAATTTTGTATTGGTGACTCCAATCGCCATTGTGTTGAATGACCTTCTCTTCCTTACCGCTGACTTGATATGCTAGAGGACATCAATGACACAATTTCTAGTATTCATCAATGCTAGTGCTTCTCATCAATCTCCCATACCGATTGCCATCCTATACTGGTTGACATTAATGACAACACAATGCCAACAACAATGGTATAGGGGTTTTCCCTCTGACTCAATCCATAATTGGGATGAACTAGGGGAAAAGTTATGCAAACATTTTGAAGACAAAAGTGATCATCTATCACTTATGGAGCAGCTAACTACAATCAAAAGAGAACCCCATGAGTTCATGGGTGATTTTAACTATAGATTTCAAAAGACATGGGATAGAATCCTATCATTAGTAAAGCCTTCATCAAAACATGTTTTTCTATACTTTTTTAAGGCTTTAAATGGTTATATTGCTTCTATGATTCAATCTATGGGAGGAGATAACCTTCCAGGGGCATATAATAGTGCCATAAAGGTAGAAAATTGCTTAATAGAGGTAGGAAAGTTGTCTCCTAGGCCATTGATGCCCTTATTTTGAGAGTCTCCTACCCAATAGCCTATTTTGTTTCCTATTCTAGTGGCTTCCACAAGCCATTTTCATACACCTACACTTTTTCCACCACCATCAGAGTTGCAAGATCTTAAGACTCTAGTGCAAGGACTTATTAATGAGTTGGTGACAATGAAGAGAACAATTTCAAAACAATAAGCCTTACCAGCAACAAAATCAAAACTATCATTATCAGACATACAATTTTCAAGGGTAGAACCAATGGAGTAATGATAGGCCCTTGGATATCTTGAATCCCTCAGCTAAAAGTACCTCAAAGGCTATATTGCCAACTTAGAACAATCTTTCTCAGGAACAAGATTGGTGTATCCTATGTAATTAACCACATGATCAAGCCACATGCTAGAATGGTGAGTTCTCTTAGGCCTTAGTAGCACAGAATGAACCAACAACATCAACAAAATAACAATTTTCTAATTGTTCAAGTCATCCATAAGGAGATACAACTTTTATGAATTAGCAAGAGACTGATTTTTGTATGATAAATCAGACAAGGGGGGACAATGTGGCCAGCAATACAAGATAAAAAAGGAGGGCCATAGCCCTAGTGTTTCATCTACCATGGTAGCTCATACTCCGTAGGCTACCACGAAGACTACAGTGGGCCAAAGACCCATGATAAGGTGGCTACTCCAAATAAAGAGCAGGGTTTGATTCAAAAGTTCATGCAAGGGGAGTCACCTAGGCCCCCTATCATATCAAAGTCAGAACTTGTTGTTGCAAAGGTCCCTGCTAAGGTTGCCATTCCCTTTCATATTGTTGAATAGATGAATAGAGTCAGCCTCAGTGTATCTATGTGGGATTCTCTCGCTATCCCATTTCAAAGAGACCTACTTCAAGAGGCCCTAAAGGATATGAATGTTGTAGAGGTTCCAAACAAAGGTAGTAGCATTTCCACTCCTACAAGCTTGGTGCAGTCTTTGGAGATAGAGAATCCAAAGAAAATTAGTAAGCTTCCCCATTTTCATCTATCATTAATCATAGGAGATAAACTTGTTCATAATTGCATGATAGATAGTGGGGCTAGTAGTTCAGTTATGCCCAAAGGGGTAGTTGATCACCTAAGTATCAAGTATGAACCTATAACAAGAGGAGTTGTTGAACTTGATGGAAAATCAGTTCAGAATATTGGGGTCATTAAGGATTTAAAATTAACCTTGCATGCCTTCTCAGGTTGTAGTGTGTTGCAAGACATATCGGTAATTGAGCTCCCTGCCCATTTTTCCATTTTCTTATCTACATAATTCACTGCTAAGATAGGTGGCTACATATCTTTTGATTGCTCTCACATGTTGTTTTGTACAAGATATGGTATCAAAGTAACTATTAGTGTTGAACCTATTTCCAATGATCATATAGATCCCTATACCCAAGTCCTATTAACATGAATTGTACTCTCCATGAGGAGAAATAAGAAATTTCAATAAGAGAGCCTGCAACTCAGTTGGAGGAGGTTCTTAATTGCCTACTTGATGAATGGGAAAATCCATTTCGGTTTGATCCCATAGTGGAGATAGATGAGATAGGCCTAGGTACCTATTGCATCATGCCCCTATCCCCAATCTCTCAAAAGAAGACAGTGACATGTATGGACTATGGGATTTGCTCCTTGATGTCTCAAGGAACAAAAATGGTGCAGGGGCTGGTGTACTACTGATTTCTCATAAAGGGGAGAAATATTACTTTTCTTTCAAACTTCATTTTAGTTGCACTAACAATGTAGTTGAATATGAATATTTTATTTTGGGTCTCCAAATGGCACAAAAGAGAGGGATCAAATCCTTGAAGGTGCATGGAGATAGTAAGTTGGTTACAAATCAGGCCAGAGCTCAAAGAACCACCGAGAACAACCTTCTCAAGTCCTATAAGCATACAACATGGGACCTAATTGAAGGTTTTGAAGCCTTTAATATTTCTAATTGTAGTGTCATAAATTGTACATTCTTGCTAGGGTGGTACAATTTCACTCTTAGGTTAGCAC
The DNA here is from genome assembly GCF_030272615.1 of Cryptomeria japonica. NCBI lineage: Eukaryota > Viridiplantae > Streptophyta > Pinopsida > Cupressales > Cupressaceae > Cryptomeria > Cryptomeria japonica. Next base: position 211,380,253 of record NC_081411.1, read on the forward strand.
TCGCCTTAGTGTGTCTTCCATCTTGCATTTCTTATTTCCCTTTAAGCATTTAATTAATTAATTTAATTAAATATAAAGTCATGTTTCATCACTTCATACATTATAAAATTGGACCCTTTACCCTAAGTGTTCCCCTTTTTATTTTATTCCTCCAATAAATCATTTAATCATAAACCCTAATTATGTCCTATTTCAACCTTTAAGGCTCAATTTTGCATATCAAAACACTTTGAAATCAACTGTAACTTTGGGATTCGCTCTAATATCATCATATCTAACAGTCGTGAAAATTTGGTGAAAAGTTGGTCGAACCGTGGCGGGGGTGCACATGGTCCTTGACTTTTTTCCCAAAATTTTGGGAGCATAATTCTATGATATTATAATTCTTAACCCCAAAATATTGGTGGTAAATTCAATTCTTAGGTTGGCCTATAGGCAAAATTAAGTCAAAATTAAGATCTAGGGTTTCATACATAAGAGCTCTCTTTCTTCATTTGAAGGCAACTAAGGACTATCTATGGGATATTTCTAAGAATCTAAGGGTAGGTTTTTGGATCTCAAGGATCCTTCTATGTAGTGAAAGAGAAGCCTAAGTGGATTCTTCAACAACATTCAACAACATTCATCATCAATTAGGATCCTTGAAGACGTTGAAGAATAATAGGAGATATATTGGCAATATCTCTCCCTTGGGGATTGGTATGATTTCATGTTATTTTCATGCCTTTGTATGAGCTTCCTTACATCAATTTGCATATTTACTTTCATACTTTATATAATTTAGTATATTTAATTTGAAGCATTGTTATTTACATTCACATTTACATTTAGGGTTTACTCTCATGCGTAGGGTAGCTCTAGTTTCTTTCATTTTAGAATCTTGCATACACACAAGGAACTATAGCACACACATTTTCAGTACATTATCAGTTATTTGCAGAGGTTTAAATCACCAAAACAATGGTTTGACTAAGGAAAATCCCTATATAGCCACCCAAACCCGTCCTTTTCAATTGTAGGTGTAGAAACAAGCATCTGGAGGCAGTTTTGGATTAGGAAGAGACATCGGCACCACCTAGAAACTCCAAATTTGCCCTAATCTACCTAGGATAGGGGAATGGAACACTATTCCTACCCAAAATAGGTGCATGGCACCCTGGTCCCTCCACTTTTCAGTGAAATTCAGCAGGTTGTAGTTTCAGGATCTAAGAATTGCAGTTTTTCAATTACAGCTCTCTGTCAGTCCATCAGGGACAGTGGTGCGGCACCCTGGTCCTGGTCAATTTGGATTAGTTTGCAACATTAGGTACACATCAAAATCCCTCCCCCTTTCATGCTTTCAGTATCTCAGTTTCAGATCTCCAAGTTTGTTCAATTTCAAGTTTATTTGTGCTTCATTCTTTATCTCCTAGTCTAGTTGATCATTCAAACCTAGTTTTTCTCATCATTTGCAACAAGAGGAATAAAAACCCTAAGAGATAATCCTTAACTCTCTCTTTATCACAAGAATTATCCAAAGTGATCTATCTCCCTAGGCTCTTTCATATTCTCAATGTGTTGGCAAAAGTGGGATTAGGTCCTAGTCACCCCATCTCACTTTTCCTGCCTCCACATTTTGGTGAACCCGACATGAATCCAATATTATTTAACTCTGATTTATGTTCTCATATCTGAGTATTTTTTCTATTTTAAATTCAAATTTACATTTACAAGTTTCAATTCCTTGCAAATTTCAAAATTTAGAGGTTAATTTTGTTAAAACCCTAATTTTTCAATTCAAAATTGAACTTGTGAATAGCTTAATTTGGATCATTAATTTCAGATCTGATTTAGGAACTCATTTCAATTATAAATTTAATTTTCTAAATCAACATTTAGAGTGCTTTCATTGGTTAAAATTGAAAATTTCCTTCTATTTTGCATATGTTATCATTTGAAAGAGGAAAATATTCTGTCATGATGCATTCATTTTGTAAATGTGATAATGGGTTAGCTTCCCTTATTCCAATTTTTCCATCTCTTAGAGAACCACCTCTTATTTATGAAAACATTTTAGTGCCTAAAATATTTTTTACCAATCCCTTTAAAACTCTCCCATGTTCTAAATATGAATATTTGAAGAGTGATCTTGACAATTCTCCTAAAATGTGCCCTTCTCATCTAGCTATCTTAGAGGAAGAGGATGATATCATAAACACTTTACTTAATTTTACCTTACCTTACTTACATTATTCCTCTATAAGTGAAAATATATTGATGGACATTGACTTATCTTCTCCTAAATTTGGTCTTACCAATGGGGGCATGTTAGTACAACAAGAGGTTATTAGCACTTCTTCCAAAGATCTCCTTCCTAAGCATGAATATTTGGAAAAATATGTTCATCTCCCTCCTAAATAATACTCCCCTCATGAGGTTCATTTTGTGCAAGAAGATGGTATTGTCCCTACTTTTCCTAGTGATTTCATTTCCTCTTTTGATTCTAGCAAAACTCCCACTAGAGATAATGCATTAATGAGAAATTCTTTCCATTCTCCTAAAGTTTGCATTACCACTAAATATGCCTTAGAGAAAGAAGATGAAATCATAATAAATTTCCTTAATGCTCTCTCCCCTAAAGATCCTATTGAAAACATTTTGAGGAAAGAGGGTGATTTAAATACATGTACTGATTCTGTCCTTCGTAAGGATGAATAATTAATGAACAATATTATTCCTTCTCCCAAAATTGGCAATAACAATAAGGACATCTTTGTGCAAGATATTTCTAATACTTTTCCTAATGACCTCACTATTTGGGATGAACCATTAGAAGAAGGTGTTTATTATTCTCTCCCCCATGAGAGATCCCTAGCCAAAGGGAATAAAATCATGATTGATAACTCTCTTGATAGAATATCACCTTCCATGAATCTCAATCATTTTTTCTCTAAGGTAAATCATCTCCCTCTCCTCAACTTGGTTCTACTCATAAGGATACCCTAGTTCAAGAGAAGATGGTTAACATTTTTTTCAAAGATCTCCCTCTCAAAGGTGAGACTTTAGAAAGTAATGTTGATCCTTCTCTTAGAGAGTCTATTCCCCATGTAGATCCTTTGATGATACACGATGATATGACCTTTCCTAAAACGTCAATGCCTACTTCTAGTCTCCCTCCTAAAATTGGTATTATTCATGATAACATTTTAGTGCAAGGAGAGGCTACTAGAAATTCTTCCAACAATCTTGTTCATTCTTCTTCTAAGTAAACCTTTGATATTCCTAAACCATCCTCAATAAATTTGATACATGTGAATGAAACACCTAATAAACCCCTCTTCGCAGTTCAAGGTGCTTGTCCTTCTCAAAATTCCCCACATAAGCCTATCTTAGTGGTTCAAGGTGGTTATGCTAATCATTATTTTTACACTACTAACAAACCTATTATTACTGTGCAAGGCAGTTATCCTACTAAGAGCCCTCATGAGTATGCTAAGAAAATTACTGGAGAGAGTTATAATATGGTTGCTCATACTTACAACACAAGAAACAATAGGCAACCTAGTCCTCCTCCAATTATCCCAACTTCACTTCCTCCCTCTCAACCTACCCCTTTACAAGCACCTCGTATATCAAATCTTAGAAATGATTATGACCTCATTGAACAACTTAAGGCCACTCTACTAAGATTTCTCTTTGGGATTTGGTTAAAACTTCACCTTCTTATCATGGGATGTTACGAGATGCTTTGAAAAGCTTAGATGTCCCACCTACAGTGACACCTAATAACATGTCTTCTTTGATTGAGCCTACAAACAAATCCAAAGCTCAAATTGTATTTACACAAGATGAGTTACCTTCTTGTGAAATCCAACATCAATATGATCCTCTTATGATTGTGGTTATTATCAATTATAGTGCTATAAGATGAGCCCTTATGGACAATGGATCTGGCCTTAATGTTTGTCGTGTAGACTTATTGGATAAGATTAATGTGGATCATTCTCTCATCGAGCCTACTTCTCTTACTATTTGAGGCTTTGATAATGTTGCTAAACAATGTCTAGCTATCATAACCTTTCCTATTAGGGTAGGTCTTATTGTGTTACCTACACCTATTCATGTTATGTCTGGTAATTTGACATATAAACTTCTATTCGGGAGACCTTGGATTCATATCATGCAAGTTGTCCCCTACACCTTCCATAGGCAAGTCAAGTTCATTTATAAAAATACGACCTACACCTTATTAGCTGATACCAAACCACAAGAACCATTAAAATCTAGATCTTCTTGTTCAACTACTTCCCATTCTTCTCCTAATCCTGCTACTTCTTCAAATACATTTGCTTCCTTTAATGATCTTGTTCCTTCTAGTACTCCTGATTGTTCTACTCAATCGAAATCTCTTCCCAAGTATATATGTTCTCCTAAAGGAGTGCTCTCAGATGATGATTGGGGACCTCTAGACTTTACCCCTAATTTTATAGGAGAGTATAGAGTATCTTGGAAAGGATCTAATACTAAGAAGGAGAAATATAAAGAAGAACCTAAAGAGCAACCCACCTTATCTAAACAACTAAGTAACAACTTTGTGGCTTCTTCTAATTCAAATAATTCTTCAAATCCTTCCTCTAATTTATATAGCACCAAAAACTATGAGGCATCACCATCTCTTTCTGATTTGGCATCTCTTTATAGTCCTAGTTTTCATATTTTAGCTAAGAGTGGCTATGATGGAAATGGTTGTCACACAAATGAACAAGGAATTAAAGTTCCTTTAGAACATAATACACATGAAGCTTCATTTAGACTTGGATATAATCCTTCTAAGCCCACCAAAACATCTAAAAGACCATCTCTCAATGTGAATGTTATATTTAGTAGTGATGATGACCTCACCTCAATTAAATCATCTTCTACTTCTTTTCAACACTTATCCCCCTCATAAGGAAATCTTGGTGATGAATTGTTAGTCCACCCGTAATTTTTCGCTTTTTAATTCCAATTCACGGGTTGCCTTTTGTGCCTTTGCTTCCATCGGGTCATTTTTTCTCCTCGTACTTGAACTATTGAACTCTTTTGTCAAAAGGTTCATTTGGTTCAAGGTTCAAAGTGTGGTTGAAAAGAAAGTTGTTTTGGTCTTTGTCGCCATGTGAACAAGCACATTTTTTTGTTGTTGTTTTTGGTCATTGAAGTTTTGAACCTGTTGAACCAAATTTCAAAAGATTCAAGGTTCAAGGTTCGAAATGCCTTTTAGTGAGTCAAGGAAATGTATTTTTATATGACAAGCGTGAGTCTTTTTATGTTGATTTGATATGCGGTCTTGAACCTTGAACCAAATTTCAAGTGGTACAAAAGGTTCAAGGCTCACTTAAAATAGTCCTTTTCTTTTGCCGCTTATTCCAAGTGTTGTTTATGTGCCGCCCATTACTGTTATATTTCTTAAGTGAACTTGAACCATAGAACCTTTTTGTTCAAATGGTTCAAGGTTCATAAGTTCATTTGAAACTAACCCAAAATCTTTTTGGTGAAAATAAAAGCGGCACAAAAAGAAGGAATATTCTCTTATTCGGCTTTTTGAAATTCTAAATGTGGAAAGTAATCATGCAAACATCAAATTGTCTATGCAGAAGTGATGGATAATTAAGAAGGTGTCAGGAAGGTCACAATTTCCATACTTCAATAAATTGGAGGTGCCGAAGGTAAAACCATCTTTGTTCTCTAAAAGAATTTCTAGTTTTCATGGTGTTATCGAGTGTCTCAAAGCCCGTTGTAGAGAAAATACCACCAAGAAGGTCAAGAAGGTAACCATCTGGTTTTACAACTACTCGAGTAACCCGGTCAAGAAGCAAAAAGAAGTGTAGGGAGCCTATCCTGCAATAGGTCATGGTGGACTTAGATCCCAGTGAAGAACTTGAGAAAACAATGAACTCACAGGATCAAAGTGAGCTCGGGATGGAAGAAATGGATACAAATGTAGAAGTGAAAACTCAATAGGATCCCATGAATACTCTGGTAATCATTACCTCCATTTTGCTTAGGAATGTGACAATATTTAGGGGATGGATTAGGCTAATTAGGAAGGGGTTAGAAGAATCTAGAAGGGGATTAGATTTTGCAAGTGGATTTGGTGGGTGAGGGAAAATAGGATTTTATTAAAATAAAAATTCATTTATTTCAATAAATGTGTGCAAGTTGCATTTTTAGGAAAATGCAAGTGGGGTGAGGATAATGATTTAAATAAATGTTTTATTTAATTTATTTAAAAGAGGAAAAGGGGGATCTTAATTAAATAAATTGATTTTATTTATTTAATTGATTGAAATTTGATTTAATGAATTAATTAAAATAAATCAAATAATTTATTTAATTAATAGAAGAATGTTTGGGGATGAATTAATTAAATATTAATTTAATTAATTGATGGCTAGTGGATTTTTAATCAAATAAATACGAAATATTCATTTAATTAAAATGGACAGATTTATGTGACTACATTTGCCCCTCTTTGAGACGGTGCAGTTTATCACATCGTTTCAAAGAAAGAAAAATTGGTGTGAAGAAATGCCCCATAAAATGTAAATTTAATGGGTGGTATGCCCCCTCGAGAGATGGGCCGAAAAATTTCGAAAAATCGGGCGATCTCTCGAAAAAGAATGAAAAATGGCAGGGCGGTAGAAGAGAAGAAGTTAGGCATACTGGGGAAAAATAGAAGAAAATGGGGGAAACATGGAGAAATGGGGGGCTCGGGGAGTTCACGGGGACCATGGCGATGACCGGGGCGAAGTTACGGTGATGGCGGGGGGTATAAATGGGGTGAAAGGGGTGAAAATAGGATCATTTGTGACCGCGACCAGTTGAAAACTAGAGCTTTGACAGTGACATTTGGAGGAGCAAGGAGTAGCTACGATGCCGTTTCCGATTACCGAGCACCGATTTGAGCGAGTCCGTCGGTTCCAGCGTCCAGCCGACTACGGACCAGCAGTACGCAAATTCGAAAACTCACTTTTCATGCATTTTTAATATGTTTTTAGCTGAGTCAAAGTCAAGTCGAAGCAAGAGCGCTGGAACTATGGTTTTAGCGTTTTTGCTCCATGAATTAGCGCTATTGTGCCACAATAGCGCTTTTGGAGGCTAGTTTGAGTGCTTTTGAATTCATTAGCGCTAGTGTATGCAAGTTTTAGTGCTTGTGTATAAGTAGCGCTATCGTAGGGTTAATTGAGCGCTATTGACCCGTCATAGCGCTATTGTATAGCGGATTTAGCGCTTTTGGTTTTGTAATGCTATTGTAGAGCATTTTGAGCGCTATTGTTGTTTTTGTAGCGCTATTGTGTAGAACTAGCGCTATTGTAGATAAAATAACACTTTTGCCTTAGGATAACGAGATGCCCCAGTTTTAGACAAAATAAATCTCCTGATGCCTAACGATTGATGGATGGCGAGGTGAAGTGGGAGTTGTTTTGAACCATAGAAGCCCGATGAGACTTAGGTCATTTGTGAGGATAAATGCCTGTTGAAGTCTAGGCGGCCATGATTGCTTACCTGTTGAGACCCGAAGATACTTGATCAAAGTATCTGATGATAGTCTAGGTTTAAACTTAAGAAAGTTTGATAACAAAACAACTGATGGTGGTTGGATGAATGTCGATGTGCAGGAGGATCTGCGCGTGTTGCACTTACGCGAGCGCCACCCCGCGACACAGGGATTGCGAGATCGGTTGACACAGATAGAGATAGACTGTATTGCAGTGACTGGCATGTACAAGGTGATGCACATGCCTGTGATTCGGATGAATCACGGTCTGATCACAGCATTGGCAGAGCGATTGCACAGTGAGACGTGTACGTTCCATCTAGCTCAGGGAGAGATGACGGTGACTTTAGAGGACGTATGGCGTATCCTTCGGATTTCGATTCGGGGAGAGCTAGTGACATATGATAGATCCTGGGGGACGGTGTCTTGTCAGAGGATTTTTGAGGAGGACGTATACATCGATGATGGCTCGATCGCATGGGAGGATATAGCGGCACTATATGAGCCCCTTCCAGCAGTTTTGTCAGGGATCGTGGGAGGACTTCTGTGTCCAGACAGGCGGTCACATGGATTGGCGGTGGGATGGGGATAGGTGATAGAGATGATGGTGACTGAGGGGACTCGATTTGCCTGGGGGTCGTGCATGTTAGCACACATGTATCAGGAGTTACACGAGGTAGTGTACAGAGGGCAGGGGTCGCTAGCAGTGGGCATGACGCTGCTGCATGTTTGGGCATGGGAGCACCTACCAGTGACTCAACCAGTGAGTCTCAGATTCCGAGCCGTGGACCAGCCCTATATGTTTATGTATAGTGGTATGATGAGTCAGCCCCACTTGGGGAAGTTAGAGTGGTGGCGGCGAGCATTGGATGACCTAGATGCAGTGATCTGGCGGCCATACTTGGAGTGTGAGCCATGGGAGGATGATGCGGAGGCACTACCTTATTGCTTCATGACCCGATTCCTCATTGGGAGGACCTCGCATCATGTAGAGAGACAGGTGTCGGGACGGGTGATGAGGCAGTTTGGACGGCAGCAGGGACTACCTAGCGGATCAAGGGAGTATGCACGAGTGATCCGAGAGCGGTATGCATGGAGTCTAGTACTACCGTATGATCAGGCACTGGCAGAGTTTCAGACACTGCAGGCGAGGCCATGGGACTTACGACCGAGGGTCATAGATGCAGGGGTTACAACAGAGTATACACAGTATCGGGCGGCGCACCCGATCCTACGGATATCAGACCCAGCTGAGCTGATCCCATCTTTTGAGGATGAGAGGGGACGAGGACGGAGAGCAGGAGGCCGAGGAGGAGATGGAGGAGGTGGAGGAGGTGGTGGAGGAGGTGGAGGAGGTGGTGGAGGTGGTGGAGGAGGTGGAGGAGGTTTGGGGATGCCGAGACAGTGGAGAGGGAGAGGTGGATTACCTCTTCAGATATCACAGGGTCCTTTGATGCAGGGAGGAGTGCAGCTGAGTGGTAGGGGGATGGAGAGAGAGATCCCAATGGATACAGGTGTAGGAGAGGGTGGTGCAGGGGAGGGAGCTACAGGGGGTGATACAGGTGTGGCAGCCATGGGGGAGGGAGCTACAGGGGATCTGCGGGATCATATGATAGGTTATTTGCAGACCCAGGTAGAGAGATTAGAAGCGGAGGTAGCAGCTAGGGATGTGCAGCTATTTGCATGGGAGTCAGAGCTGACAGTGGTGCTGCGGGAGAGGGATACTGTGGTGGAGAGATTGGCGGAGCTGCAGGAGAGAGTGCGGACTGGAGTAGGAGCACAGGGTCCTACTGGGGAGATTATGAGGCAGTTTGGGCGAGCACAGGCTGAGATAGAGTACTGGCGAGGATTATATGAGTAGGTAGTGCCATTTAGTCAGCGAGCTCTCAGTTATACCCAGATGCGGCAGACGAGGTCCGAGCGATCACAGAGGATGCAGAGCAGTGGGGGAGTGATGGGTCCTTTGAGGCGGGATAGATCAGGAGATGCAGGAGGGAGTGGGGGGTTCAATGAGGCCTCCACGGAGAGATGGATCAGGTGGGGCAGGCACCAGTGGTGGAGCAGGTAGGGGTGGGGGTGGTACAGCATCTGGCCAGAGTGGCATTTGAGAGAGCATTTTAGCATATGTGTATTGTATCGTTGTCTATTTTTTGGACTGTATCTTGGATGGCTCTTGATAGCCGATTTTGTAGACTTCATTGTACTCTGATATATGAGTTGATATATATGAGGGGATCCCATATTGTGATGATATGCATGTGATTATGTATGGTCGTTTATGCATGATGATGATTTATTGCTTAGATGTATATGTATATGGATGCATTTGATGAGATGTTTCTTTTATGCATGATTTATGATGTGAGATACTGACAGATGAATGCAGTTTTATGATGTATTTGTTTTGTGATGTAATGCTTTATGTATGGAATGCCATGATGATGATGTATGCTTATGTTTTGATGTATGAACAGGATTTATGGTAGTTCCTATTGTGATGCAATGATGAGATAATGTTAATGCAATGGTTTGAATGATTGATGTGTATGTATAAATATGCATTTAGATGTGTTTTTTAGATGAATGTAACATGGATGAACAAAATGTTAAGTGCAAATGTTTATATGATAAACAAAATGTTAAATGAATGCATACGGATAAACAAAATGTAAAGTACAAATGTTTATATGATGATATGTTTTAAATGAATGCATACGTAAAAATGAATATATTAGATGGTATGAACCAATGTTTAGTAAACAAATGGATCTAAAATTTGTTAAATATGTTTTAAGTAAAAATGATAATATGAGGGTACTATAACTTATTTTTGGAATAACTGCACCTTAATGCAATAAATAAAAAAATGGATAATGAAACGTAATGTGAAATTACTCCTAAAATGTGCCTAAGAAGATATGTTAATAAATGGATGAATGAATGCGCCTTTTAACTATAAAGAAATGTATGCAGATGATAAATGAAGACAATAAAATGATAATGGATAATTGATATGAAATGAATGCTTATTAAATGATTTAATACAATCAAAGATAATTGAATCCCATGAATGGGTCTAATTATTTATGATTGATGCAATGATGCAAATGATTTTAATGAAAACTAATGTCAACAATGAACTATATGCAATGTTTAAGTTTTTAAGATGACATGAATGGACGTAATGCAAGATGCACCTAAATGTAATGATGATATGATCCTGAAGAATGCAAGGTTTTTAAGACTTTGCATGATGCAGTGATGATGTATCAGAGTACTCGATCGTGATTGTATCCAAGACCAGCTTTTATTAATCATTTTTGCATGTAAAAGCCTACATATGAATGAATGGATGGGTGATATGCAACGGAATGCAAGATATAAACAGATGAGGTGAAATGACGATCCATAGTGCTCTATTTTCATCATTGAGCTTTAAACTGTTGGAAGAGAATACAAGCATCTTGACACAATGATTCAAGATGACCTGAGTATTTCTTTCATGGATTTTTAATATAGCAAGTGAATACAAACGACTTGATATAATGGATCAAGTTGACCAGAGTATTGCTTGCGGAACATACAAGGATTATCTCCTTTCGTGCATGACTTGGATCATCCTCCTTGATCTTAGGCTGATCAGATCCTAAGACAAGTACATACCGTACTAAGAAAATAAAGCCTTTATCCAATTTGGAGGAAGAGGAACCAAAGAATGATCATTGTACCTGCAATCAAACAGCATATATACATAAAGAATAAAGAATAAGGATCCTTGGTAATGGTTCATGTCCAGATGGTCGAGGTATACGCTGTAGTCAGCAAGCCATAGTGATCTATGACTACATTTTTGCCTATGATCACGTAGCTTAGTGAACTTCCCACATAGACACCATTAGTACATGCCCCAGAACTTCATCGGAAATAATGCGCAAATGATACAAAACAATGCTGAAAGATTCCGATACAGATAAACAAAAGATTGTACTCACAAATCAACCAAGTATTTGATAGCCTAACAGAATTTTCTTGTCAAAGAAAATGTCATCTTGTCTTTGTTTTGATAAGGAAGGATGCATCCTTGTTTTTTTTTTAAAGACAGTTTGGATTTTGTTGATGTCGATTGTTTTGGTTGATTGATAAGTGGTCATTTTGTGAGTATTTTGTCAATGTTCATTTTGTATCTGATTGGATGAATATGTACAAGATGTTGCCATGTTTTTGTGTGATTTTTGATAGGTTTTCCGATGTTTTTGGATTGTGTGAAACATTTTTGAATGTTTTTGGTATTTTTAGAGGCATTTTTGAATGTTTTTGGATTTTGTGAGACATTTTTGAATGTTTTTGATATTTTCTAATGATTGCTTGAATGAAGAACTTTAATGAATCATAAAACAATGGAGAATCCACTTCCATCACTAGGGTAAGGGTATTGCCCCCAGTTTTTAGACCTGACTATGAAAAGGTGAGATGCTAGACGCATGGAGTACTTTCTTAATTGCAGATCAAATAACAAGCCATGGCTTTGGATGGATGGATGTATGTATGAAGTAAATGTGATCGCATCAAGTCTGAAAAGATAATGGAGCCATAGCCCTTACGAGTGGCACCTGTTTGCCAGGTTTTCACCATCGCACTTACCCAAGGTGCCACCGGAGTGGTTGTTCACCGTTTGGATGCATGATTTTTCTTTACTTTTTTTTTTGAATGTTTTTGTATTTTCTTTAGGACATTTTGTGAATGTTTTTGGTATTTTTCTGATATGCAAGGGAGCCTGATGCTCTGTACACCTTAGGTATAAAATCTTTTGAGGTGCATGCTATTGATTGGATCTGCAAGCGGTTCTCCTTCTGGTGTAGCCAACTGATATGCCCCGGACCCGAATACAGCAGTGACAACATAGGGGCCCAACCAGTTTGATTCAAACTTGCCTTGATGTTCTCTGTTTGGTTGGTTGCGAGGATTTTCTCGAAGAACAAGATCACCTACCTCAAATATACGAGATCTAACTCGGTGATTGTAGCTTCTACTCATGCGCTGTTGATAGGCTTTGAGGTGATTGTATGCAGCTTGCCGCTTCTCATCGAGTAACTCCAAGTCCTGAAGACGGGATACTCTGTATGCTTCATCATTGATGAGATTGTGCAATGAAACTCGTAAGGATGGTATCTCAACCTCAATAGGTAAGATAGCTTCAGCACCATAGACCAATGAATAAGGAGTTGCACCTGTAGGGGTCCGAATGCTAGTTCGATATGCCCATAGCGCTGGATTCAATTGAACATGCCAATCACGGCCGGCATCATTGACTGTCTTCTTTAGGATCCTCAATATGTTTTTATTGGATGCTTCGGCCTGACCATTGCCTTGTGGGTAATAGGGAGTGGAAAAGCGGTGTTGGATATGAAATTTCTCACAAAGCTCATGGACATCCTGATTTTTGAAAGGAAGACCGTTATCTGTGACAATGGACATGGGCACACCATACCGGCAGATGATGTAGTTGAGGATGAATGAGGCGATCTGCTTGCCGGTGACTTGGGTAAGTGGAACAGCTTCGATCCACTTGGTGAAATATTCGGTGGCGGTAATAATGAATTTATGGCCGTTGGATGAAAATGGATGAATTTTACCCACAAGGTCAAGGCCCCATTGACAAAAAGGTCATGGTGTTGTGATTGGTTGCAGTTCTTGTGCTGGTGCATGTATCAGGTCACCATGAATTTGACATTTCTTGCATTTCCTGACAAAGTAGTAGGAATCCTTTTCCATAGATGGCCAATAGTATCCAGCTCGCATGATCTTCTTGGCTAGTGATGGACCACTTGAGTGAGTCCCGCAAATTCCTTCATGTACTTCTTCCAAAGCCTTTGTTATCTCATCTTGTTCCAGACATCGAAGGAGAGTACCATCAAGACTACGTCGGTATAGGGTTTCGGCAATAATGGTATATCGAGCAGTTTGGCAAATGAAGGTTTTACGTTGGTTATTTGATTGGTTGGGAGGAAGGGTGTGATCGCGGAGATAGGTGTAGAAATCACCGTACCATGGGGATTCAGAACCGACAAGGTGACATATCATTTCAGATTCGGGGATATCATAAGCGGGAATCCAAAGCTGTTCTACCAAGAACTCGTAGCGTGTTGAATTCTGTGGAAGATCTAGGAGAGATGCGATGGTAGCCATAGCGTCAGCAGCTCGATTCTGATCTCTTGGTATCTGCTCAAAAGTGATAGTAGTAAATGATGTCTTTAGACTGTCCACCATTTGCTTGTATGGCATGAGTTTATCATCTTTGGTTTGATACTCATCTGTTGCTTGTCGAATAACCAGTTGTGAGTCACCATATACTTGTAGTTCTTTTAATTTTCATTGTATGGCTAGCTTGAGTCCTGTGATCAAGGCCTCATACTCTGCTATGTTGTTTGTGCATGGAAATGTGAGCCTGTAAGACTTCGGAATGCTATCACCCTGAGGTGTGATAAACAAAATGCCTGCCCCCGAGCCGTGCCTAGTGTATGAACCATCAAAATATAGTTTCCATGATTGTGCTTCTGTAATCATGAATATCTCTTCATCTGGAAAATTGGAAATGAGAGGATGATCGCCTATGAGGGGCGCATTGGCCAACTGATCTGCAATGACTTGACCTTTGATAGCTTTACGGTCCACGTACTCGATGTCAAATTCACTTAAAATCATCACCCATTTGGCCAAGCGACCTGTCAATGCTGCTTTGCTGAGTAAATACTTGAGTGGATCAATCTTTGCAATGAGTTGTACCTTGTGCGTCAACAGATAGTGTCGCAATTTAGTGGCTGCCAGGATTACTGCTAGGCAAGCTCGCTCAATAGGTGTGTAATTGAGTTCATAGCCAACCAGTGTACGAGAGATGTAGTATACAACACACTCTTTGCCTTCTGCATTATGTTGTGCCAGTAATACACCTAATGTTGTACTTGTCGCTGAGATATAAAGTAACAACGGTCTACTTGGATCTGGTGGCATCAACAATGGGGGATTCATGAGATAGTCTTTAAGTGCCTGAAATGCTTGCTGGCATCTATCATCCCACTGAAAGCGGACGTTCTTGTGTAGCAGGTGTGTGAATGGGTGACACTTATCAGCCAATTGTGTAATGAATCTGCGGATAGATTGAAGCCGTCCTTGTAGTGTCCTTAGCTGACTGATATTCCTTGGTGGTGGCATGTCCATGATAGCTTTAACCTTTGCTGGATCGACCTCAATACCTTTGCTTGAGACAATATATCCTAGAAGCTTCCCGGAGGTCACTCCAAAGACACATTTCTTTGGGTTGAGTCAAACATGGTATTGTTCCAGTCTATCAAAGATTTTATCTAAGATGTGAAGATGTCCTTCTCTAGTAAGTGATTTTGCTAGTAAATCATCCACATAATCTTCCATCATAGTATGCATCATGTCATGGAAGATGGTGGTCATTGCTCGTTGATAGGTCGCTCCTGCATTCTTTAGACCAAAAGGCATTACATTCCAACAGTATGTACCCCATGGACATGTGAAGGCTGTCTTATGTTGGTCCTTTGGTGCGATCTTTATTTGATTGTATCTTGAAAAGCCATCCATGAGTGAAAGCATGGCATGTCCTGCTCTCAAATCTACTATGATGTCGATATTTGGTAGAGGGAAGTCATCCTTAGGACATGCCTTATTCAAATCTCTGAAGTCCGTACAAATGCGGATGCCCCCTTTTGGTTTGCCGACTAGCACAATGTTAGAGATCCATTCTGCATAATCAATTGGTCTAATGAAACCAACATCCAAGAGTTTCTTGAGTTCTGTTTTGACTAGTACGGCAATCTGAGGATGCATCTTACGAAGCTTCTACTTGATAGGTTTGGCTCCTTTTGCTACTGTGAGATGATGCATGACTAAATCTGGATCAAGCCCAGGCATGTCTGCATATGACCATGCAAAGTTGATCTGGCGCTGCTGGAAGAACTCGATAAATTGAGGCTATTCCTCTGGAGTGAGAAGAGATGCCAGATGTATGATATGAGGATTTTCAGGAGTCCCCACATTGTATTCTTTGGTCTCCTCAATGAGGATCGTTGATCATTCCTGTTGTGTATTAGCAGGGAGAATGTCAAACCCTTCATCCTCAGGCGCCTCAGAGAGGTTTTCACCATTGGATACGCTCTTTCTTTTTACTTTTGTTGGATCAAACAGTGCCACAGTGTGGTTTTCACTGGAAGATCCATGTTTTAATGTTATATTTTTGCAGCTGAAGGGTTTGGCATCCACCCCGAAGTATGCTGCGCTATTAAGTTCAATGGTGAATCCAGCTTTGTGATCCCCGCTTGGTAGATTATCCCTTAATTCCAAAAAGTCAATGATAGCCTCATCATTTTGGAAGAGGTCAAGACATGGGGGATTTGGTTGGTTCCATTCGATGAGTTCAGGGTGGATAATGGGCATTACTTCATCGATTAAGTTAAGTGTGGGAGATGTATCAGTGAGGGTTAAGATAGTGTGGTGAAGGTCATTGATGGTACTCTCCCTATCAGAATCAGGCGTAGGATGAGACGTAGGGTCTGTGGAAGATGTTTCCAGCTCAGGTACCCAAGTGGTCTTTATCTGTGCTTCTCCATAAATAGGGATGTCTTTGCATGGCGGAGGTGGTGATGTGTCTTCCTCATCTGAAGTGTTAAGCTATACAGAATCAAATTCCCACTCATGTGAGTCGGTCTCTGAATCACTTTCCAGCATCCGATTGCTATACCATACTGGGATGTCGCTGGAGTTGAATACTGCAGGCATGATTGGTTTGTGTACCTTTGTGGTGATCGGTGCTGCAGGAACCGTGATGGGGATTAAAGGATTTGTCACTGGAAGTATCGACAGTGTTGATTTAGTGGTTTCTATTGGAATGGCTGGTGCCATAGATGCTGCTGCGGGTTCTAATACAGTTGTGGCTGCGAATGATTTTATTGATGTGATGGTTGCCGTGGATGGGATTACTGGTTCGATTGGTGGGATGTTTGGCATTGGTGATGGTTGCGGTGGAGTTGTGAGCCTTGATGGGGCAGTGGGGATATGACTTGATGGTGCTTTGATTATGAAAGGTGTCCTCTTTGTCATAGGTGGGCAAAATGGTTTGCTGGGTTTTCCTTTGAATCTGAGTTTAGGAAGGATCTCTTTTTCAAATCCTAGGCCTATATTACCTTTGGGCTTGAACTCTGGCAGCAGCGGTTCATGTCGTCCTTGTTTGTAGTATCCCAAAGCACTCTGACCATCATATCCCATTCTTTGCATAATGAGGAGGCCTTTGCCATACTGTTCTGTAGGAAGTGGAACTCACGGTATGTTAGTGGTGATGGGATCTTTATAGATCCAGTCCGCTAGGTCCTCATCTTGTGTTTCTTCCTCTTGACTCTTTCCAAGGATAAAAGGCATCAAAGCACATGCGGGTGTGACTATGGGTTTTTGGAGTAACTACTGTGGTTTACCATGTGTTCTAGGGGAAGTGGGCATCTATCCCACACAAAAGAGTTGACTCAAATTGTATTCTCTGGGACCTTCCTCTGCGACTTTCATTTTAAGCTTTTCTTGCTTGGGTATAGGGGTGTTCGAACTGGCAAGAGAGGTGGGATTTACATATGATGTGGAGGAAATGGCTTCCCTATTATTAGGAACAGTAATCTCTGGTTGATGACTGATATTATGGCAAAAAGCAAAGGGATTTGCATCGCCCAGGATTGTGATCTCTACACCATTATGTGGGAACTTGATACATTGATGGTAGGTAGATGGAACGGCTTGCATGGCATGTATCCAAGGTCTTCCTAACAATAGATTATATCACAGAGGAAGGTCCAGCACTTGACAAATTATGTGCTTTACCACAGGGCCCACTCGGATTGGTAGTACCACAGCTCCTTTGGATGAACGCTCTGCATCATCATAGGCCTTGATGGTGATCTTCTTGCGAGGATCCACCGATTCTATTGCATATCCCAATGCTGTGACCAACTGTAGTGTACAAATGTTTAGGCTTGCTCCATTATCTATCAAGACTCGCTTGATCCTGTGTTGGTTGATAAAGCCTTCAATGTGTAGCGAAGCATTATGAGGTTGTTGGAACGAAGAGTTGTCACTTTCAGAAAAAGTGAGACAAGGTGATGACTTGAGACTTCCAACCATGGCTTGAAATTGGTCCGTATTCAGGTTTGCAGGGACTGACGCCTCTTGGAGTGCTTGATCCAAGATTTTTTTATGAGATGGTGATAGGTGTAATAGCTCTAAAATGGATATGAGCACAGGGGTTTTGTCTAATTGTTCCACAAGGTTATATTGCTTTGGGACGGAGGTGGTGCCCTGTGGAGCTGCTTTGATGGTGACCTTGCCACGACGTGTAACAACATTGCAATTTGAGGTGGGATTTTTGAAGGTTATAGTTGCAACTTGTTCACTGGCATCATACAGGTGATTTACAGTGTAGTTATACGCAGCCTGCGTATAATCAGTGGTATCGGTGCCTTGCCTGGAAGTGGAAGGACCCCTTTGATCTTGTGATGGAAGTGGATTCTTAAACATCAAATGATCATTATTTGTTGTTTTTGGGTCATGTCCTTCAATTTCAATTTCTCCACGATCAATAAGATCTTGAATGAGATCTTTCAATCGGTGACAATTACTTGTCTTGTGTCCTCTTCCTTGATGGAACTCACAGTGTTCAGTATCTCTCCACCATGCCGGTTTGACTTGAGGCTCATAGTTGGATAGTTTAGGTAGAGTGATCAAATTCTGAGAAATGAGTTGTTGCATCACTGTTTCAATGGGTTCCCCTAAGGGAGTGTATGTGTGTTTTTGTTTTTGTGGACGAGGTCTTGGTTCATCATGAGATGTGATGCGACCTTGATTATTTGTGTTATTTTGAGGTGGAGGATTTTGTCCTGCAAATCGAACCACAGGTTGTGCATTTTGAATAGTCCGAGCATCCACAACTCCATCATTGACAATATTCTTGTTTTTGTTCCAAAAGTTCGGTTTATCACTATTGAAGTGCGGGCGAGGACCATCTTTTGGTTCATTAAATATTTTGATGAGTCCTTTCTTGATGAGTGCCCTTTCACATTTTAAACCCTTGGTGATCATATCGTAAAAGGAGTCTGTGTCTTTGACATCCAAGTGAAATTCCATTTCTTCATTTAAGTTGGAAATGAAAATTTCCACTAGTTCTCATTCAGGTAACTGAAGAGAACGTCTGCTAGACATTTGGCACCATCGTTGCAGGAATACTGAGAATAATTCACCTAGTTTTTGTTTGGTATTGCATAGATCAGCCATGGTGATGTCGCGTTCAATATTATAAGAGTAATGAGATAGGAACTTTTGGATGAGTTCCTCAAATGTTCTAATGCCACCTGGTAGTCAGGCAAACCATGATGTGGTTGTTCCTCCCAAGCTTTGGGGAAAAAGGCGCATTAGGTATGTGTCCTCATAAGCCACTTCGAGACAAGCGGAATGAAATTCTCGGACATGATCACAGGGATCCCCCTTTCCTCTATATTTTTCGAATTTTGGTGTTTCGAACCTGCGTGGAAAGGGTGGCATATAAAGATTCCTATCAAAAGGATAGGGATAGATGTCGTTAAGTGAGAATTGATTGGTCTTAACACAACTATGAAGTTGTTGGGCGAGATTCTCGACTTGTTGCCGCAACATCTCCATTTCATTTGGAGGAGGAGGTGGTGGATTACCTCGAGGAATGTTATATCTGATTTGATTTCTACCCCTTTCCTCCTCATGGCGACTTTGTCTTTCTGATGCTTGTCTTAATTGGGCAAGATCAAAGTCAGAGGGGAGTTTGGCTCCTTCTTGAGCGAGTTTTAAGAAGTGAGCATCCGCATTGCTCCTGAGTATTTCATCAAACAATCTGTTAAAATGAGGGTTATGCTGAACCCTTTCGATTGTTGAAGGAGTGGGAGTACTTGGGTTTTCGTCATTTACATTTCCTCCAAGTGCTTCTTGAAATTCATTGAGGTTGTCCTCTTCTTCCTCAATTTCTATTTCTCGTTGCCTTGATCGCGATCGAGTTTGAGCCATTTTGTGTTTGAAGTTGATTGAAGATGATGATGAGTTGTTGATGAAATGAAAGATTGATGGTTAGTGGATTGTATGGTATGTAGATCTCTAGCACTCTAAAGGTAGATGTAACCAGAATTCCTTTTTTTGAATTTGCTTGTTTGTTTTGATGATTTTTGGATGTGATAAGGTGTAGAGAAATCTGAGATGTGTTACAGATTTTGACTACCTAGCAATGAGAGGATTCACTCATGAACTAGTTTTAACCTGCGTAGATGTGTCTCTTAGGATGAGCTTATCCTAGATGTAGAAACAATCTAAAAGTGATGTGATGTATTTTGATTTCAAGCAATATCTAAAAAGGAATCTTGGGACAAGAACCTCTTAATGTTTTGAGAGTTTGGGATGGATTGATGATGGAATAATGACGTATGAATGAGATGATGGATGCTTTGTTTTCAACTTTAATAAAAACTTTGTGTCACAAATGGAACAAACTCTACCTCTTCCCTTTCAGGCATTGGTGGCACTTCTCGAGCTGTGTTGTAGGTGATACAGATGTTTGGGAAGAAGTTGGGATTAATCTTTCCTCCTTGATTTTTGTGATAACTCAGAGCTCTATATTGCATAAAAGCTCCGTGGTTCAATGATTCTGAATCAAACTCATTTGTTTTTCCTTGAAGGTATAGACGCATGCGATGTAGAAAGATTCTATGTGAGACAAAGATTTGTCTATTGAGATAGAAGAATTTCGTCCTTTTGATTAAAGCCTTTGAGCTTAGTGGTCTCCTTTTCAAGGTGATATTCTGATGACGTTTCTTCTTTCGCAAGATGTGAAGAATGGTCATAAATTTTGTCTCTTTGTTGTTTGTACTTTGTTTTTGGTATTTTTGTTTGTTTTTGAGAAATGTTGGATGAATACTATGCTTTTGGGATTGATTTTCTGATTTTTCTTTGACAAGAAAACAAAGCAAGCACACAAACACAAGAATGTTGCCTCAAAGGCACAAATGAGTATGGGTCTAGATCAACCCAATTCTTGGACTTGTTTTTGACTCTTCCTTTAGATTTATTTTAAGGTGTAGTTCCAAAGCCTGAAGTCGGCTCAATTTGTACTAGGTCTGCAAAACGAACACACTTCAAACACTTTTTATCCCTATGGTCAAATGGCCAGTTGTGATAAATTTAGCCCACATCTTGATATTTCTTCGACTTTGGTACTACATACCTTATGAATCCCGCCGTGGTAGGTAAGGATGTGATATACTAAGTCTTGCACGAGCATAACAAATAGATGATCCCTATGATGGGGGAGTCACCACTTTTATCAAGTCACAAGTGACTTTTCAAAAAGCTATGTTTCTACTCAAGGAAATATGTATGGTGAGTATCTTGGGAGCAGAACCTTCTATGCTCTTGCACTAAATTATATCTCAAATATCCTCAATCAATAGAACAGGTGGGCTACTACTTAAAGGTGTTTAGTCATGTTCGATGGCTTTGGACATAAGTTCATTCTGCAGTGACTCACTTAAGAGCCTTGTAACTGGTGGTGGGGCCCATTTGTCCTTTCGGCTAGTTACACTGTAGGAACAGCTATACCCAAGGCTACAGCTTTCGCTCTCACCTGATTTCTATAGCGGTTCGAAGGATTTACCACTCGAGGTCGTTCCCAAGAGTATCGATCCCTTGGCAGGCCTCTCTTAAAAAGATAAAATTTTGAGTGTTACTAACACTTTTCTCTTGCACCTAGGACCACGAAAGCCAAGGGAGAGGATAGTGTGTGTTAGAGGTAGGACCACTCGACTGACTTTTTGCACAAGTGTGCCAGATACGTAAAACACTTGTTCTTTTTAATCCAGCATTGCAAAGATGATTTAACTATTTGGAGATGTTGCTCCAATAGTCATGGTGTTCTTTTTAACTTCAAAGGCAATGTGTTTTGTAATCTAGAATTTGGAAATCCTGGTCAACTTAATGAAAAACACGTTTTGCTTTGAAGGAAAATTTGTTTGCAAAAATCAAAACAAGTGGTTTGTAAGTTTTTAACTGCACCAAAATTTGAAGTGTGGCTTGTGATTTTTAGATTTGATGCAAGAAAATGGAATTGTTTGGTTTTAAGCACCAAATAAAGTGTGTTTCCTAACTTGCAAGAAAACAAATGTTTGAAGTTGTTGTTCTTTTTACCTTGCAATAAAGAAAGATGAATTTTTGTTTTAAGCACCAAAAACAAGTTTGAGGTTCATTTTATGCACTCCAAAGTAAAATGTGAGGTTGATTTTAACTTGTGCAAGAAAGAAAAAAATGGATTCTTTTTAACCAACTTTTGAAAGAAAGTAAAAAGAAAGATTGTAAAGCATCTACTAACTCCTTCCCCTGCACACAAAAAAGATTAGAACCTACACACAATCAATGGTCAAATGTTAGTGTGGGCTTACACAAGCCTAAACTCTGATTTTTGGTTACAAAGCGAATTGGACAACACTCTGTCACAATAGCGCTATTCTGCTTTTTAGACAAAAGTGCTAATTAATACAATAGCGCTACTCTGCGGTCGCAGAAGCGCTATTTTACACGGAAGCGCTAAAAGAAGAGAAAAACCCGAGAAGAAAAAAGCACTGGAAGTGCGTCAATAGCGCCAGAACTGTGACAAAAGCGCTGGTATGTTGTCAATAGCGCTAAAAAATTTTCAATAGCGCTATTTTAGGGTCAATAGCGCTAAAAGAAAATGTTGCAATAGCACTAAAATGTGTTCAATAGCGCCGAACCGCGACCTGTGTGGCAGTTTCAACAAGCAAAATTGTTAATTTTTCAAAAACATGATCAGAAGGTTGCGTGTTCGATTCACATCGGGTTCACCAAATGATGCCCTCCTAAATGGCACACAATGTTAGTCTAAGATCAAACAACACAAAAACACACAAAGTATTAGCGTTAGTCAATCAAAAACTAAAACATATGAAGGCATTCCAAGAGAGACACTAAAAACATGCTAATGAATTTAACTAAAGAAGTAAAGACAATGAGACATCTCCAACTATCTCTTAGCATGATATTAGTTCCTTCTCCCTTGTTCCTCTCCTCTCCAAGTTCCAAAATAGTGTAGCTCTCAGCAACTTTTTGCACTATGGATGCTTATGGAGGATTGAGATTGTAGTATAGCTCCAAATATGAAATGAAAAGCTATTTTTATTCTAAAATGAAGTATTTTAACCAAATAGACAAGATTTAGTTATGCTATGCTAAATGCTCTCTAAAAATGTCTATAGTCTAAATGCTTACAAGTTTTCAGGATCTGGATTATGAAGGAATGGGCTCTATTTATAGGAAAAATGGAGCAATGGATGGCCAGGATTGAAAGGTTTAATCAAGGGTCAAGCTTGAAAGTTGGGGATCCATGTGCACAAATGGCACCAATGAAATGGTGACAAGTGTCAACATAGGGTTGGGTTGAAAGAAGAGGTTGGAGGCATTAAAGGCCTGAGAAGACCTCATGGTTATCTAAAGGCTAAGGGTCAAGCCTAAATTAGGATTACCCACTAGATTAGGAGTTAATCCAAGGATAAACCTTTGTGCAAATGATTAAGAGATAATCATGGTCAAAGCATTAATGGCCTGATGAGACCCTTGGGTTGAGTAGAGGTTGAGTCAAAACAAATGTTTTAACCATGTGGGAGGGTTTGGGTTAACCATTAATGGTTTTTGGAGACTTTGGGGATTAAGTGGTTGAAAGTTGGAAGCCTTCAATGGTTATCAAAGACTTTGAGGAATTAAGTGGTTGAAGGTTGAAAGCCTTTAATGGTTATCAAAGACTTTGGGGTTTTTGAGAAGTGACTCCATTTTTCTTAGGAATGTGACAATATTTAGGGGATGGATTAGGCTAATTAGGAAGGGGTTAGAAGAATCTAGAAGGGGATTAGATTTTGCAAGTGGATTTGGTGGGTGAGGGAAAATAGGATTTTATTAAAATAAAAATTCATTTATTTCAATAAATGTGTGCAAGTTGCATTTTTAGGAAAATGCAAGTGGGGTGAGGATAATGATTTAAATAAATGTTTTATTTAATTTATTTAAAAGAGGAAAAGGGGGATTTTAATTAAATAAATTGATTTTATTTATTTAATTGATTGAAATTTGATTTAATGAATTAATTAAAATAAATCGAATAATTTATTTAATTAATAGAAGAATGTTTGGGGATGAATTAATTAAATATTAATTTAATTAATTGATGGCTAGTGGATTTTTAATCAAATAAATACGAAATATTCATTTAATTAAAATGGACAGATTTATGTGACTACAGAAAGTAAATGATATTTATTAATCATGTAAAACTATGGTCTGGTGGCTATTTAAGCTGAAAAGCTTGCCTTTGAAAGGGTTCTGAAACTGTGATTTTGGAAACAATAGAAAAGTTTTTGATACAAATTATGGGAATGATACAATGGTTGATTATTAATGGAATGTTGTGTTCTCTTTTAATCTGTGCATTCTAGGATTCATAATCTTTCTTAGGTTGTTATGTGGGCATGATATAATTGAGTATTCAGTCATCTTTGCATTTCTCCTCAGTTCATATTTATTATAAGTTGTTGGATGACTCACATCATGTTGATCTGCTCCATCCCCCTTGCCCTATGAGGCATGAGAGAGTCTTGATTGAGCTATTATTTTCTCTTGCTAAGTCCCCATTTTATTTTGAATGTATGCAGCAAATATGTTATAAATCAGAGTCTGTGAACTCACCTTTTAACATTCCTTCAAAAAAATTTAGGCATTTATTTGTGTTGATGGATAAATGTTGAAGCCTTTTCAATAATTTCTAGTTAAAAGTGTTATTATATCAATTATACAATTAATTCATTGTAAATCATATGAGGAGCTGCCCTCTAATGAAAAGGTTGAATTTTCATTAATTCTTCCAACAGT
The DNA here is from genome assembly GCF_030272615.1 of Cryptomeria japonica. Classification (NCBI taxonomy): domain Eukaryota; kingdom Viridiplantae; phylum Streptophyta; class Pinopsida; order Cupressales; family Cupressaceae; genus Cryptomeria; species Cryptomeria japonica. The sequence continues at coordinate 211,404,767 of NC_081411.1, forward strand.
TGGTATATTTGTTTCTTTCTAAAGGGTAAAACAGAGTCATATTTTGCTTGAGAAGATATTAGTTAAAATTTCAAGAAGGAGACAAATATGTTCGCCAATAGATTTTTGGTGACTCTGCTAGGGAGTCGAATTATAAGACTGGTTGCCTAGTTGCAAGACTGGAGTCAAGGAGATATACTAGGTCCCAAAGAAGGGAAGGGGTTTTTGATTCTGTCTTTCAGGAGTTACAAAACCCAAATTTTCAACCTACTTTCTCACCTCAAAGAAGGGAAAGAAGTAGGACTCCTTCCCCATTGCCATCACCACACGTGTCCTCAGTTTGTCAAACTCTAACCTTGCACGGTGTTCATCAACCTAATATAATCAGCTTGACTCCCCTCAATATCATACTTCCAATAGCAGCAAATAATCCTTGGGGGGCAGCTGTAGGCTCGTTGAACTTAGGATTGAATCTTAACCCCTTACCAAAAGGTGCCAGGGATCATTTGCCAAAATTTAGTGGAGATGGAAAAAGCACCATTGATGAACACCTGAATACCTTTAATGTAGTCTGTGGGATAATAGCAGTTCAACATGAGGATGTTGTTGTGAGGCTGTTCATCCAGACATTAACTGGGGTAGCAGCCGATTGGTTTTATCACTTGCCAAATAGTGTGATAACAACCTGGCAAGATGTAAAAATAAGATTTGAGGCAAGATTTAAAGTAGTAGAAGATGAACATTCCCTCTTAGCTCAATTAGCCCAGTTAAAGAAGGAAATTCATGAATCTACGAAGGACTTTGTAGCAAAAATTGAAAAGATCTTGCACAAGATTCCAGCTAATCAAAAGCCCTCAGATGACAATCTTAAGTGTTTCTTTATTAATTCTCTGCCTTCCGAAATAGGTTTCCTAATCCATTGGCAAAGAGTTGCAGATTTAAATGCTACCAAAACCCTTGCGGTTGAATTAGAAGATGATTTAATCACAGCAGGCAAATAGAAAAGGGACGTAAAGACACCTAATGCTTAACCTTCAACCTCTTCTTCTGATCCTATCATCCAGTGGTTAATGAATGATGTGATTACCCTTAAAAGATAGTTTCCCAAAGCCAGTACATCATACCAACCTCCCTACCAAGATATACCTAAAAGAAATGTGAACCAGTCTTTGGGATATGGGAATAAGACCATGCAATTACCCCCTACTCAACAAAGATTAACAATTGAAGCACCTCCCGCTAAAGGGAATATGTGTGTATTTCACCTTACTAAAGAACATGATGGCAGTTCTTGTCCTGAGATGGTATAGTATGCACACTTGATGAATTTCAAAGATACCTCAAATAAGTGGGGTGAAGAAGAATCTTCAAAGCAACCTGGCGAATTTGAAATTGATTTTCTTGAGTACGAGTCAGATTCAGAAAGAGGCAGTGATATTTTGGTTACTTTAGAGGATCCTACATGTGTTGTGCTCACAAGAAATCAACAAAATGTGAAACCCCAAATGTCTTCTTCATCATCTGCAATGGCCTTCAAAGGTAAAGGAATTGATTCAAAATTGCATAATAATGATAAAAAATTGCAAGAACCCATATTTTTAAAGCCTGTTGAAAAAGAAAGTTCATTTGATATAATAGAATTTTGCAAATCTTCTCAAATTCGAATCACACCTGTTGAGTACCTAAAGCTGAATCCTAAAGAGCTAGATAGACTTGTACAATTTGTGAAAGGAAATAATGCACAACAGACTAATGTAATGCAGCAGTCAGTAAATGCCATATTGCCCTCACATAGCAATGAGTTGGTTCATCCCTCAGTTTGTGAAAAGATACCTAAAATAAGTACTTTTCAAATGAATGATTTTGTACCCCTTCCTGAGTCGAAACCAAAGCCCTTTTATATATCATTATTCATAAATGGTCATAGGTTGAATAATTGTATTATAGATTCAGGTGCATCTGATAATATAATGCCCTTTGTTGTAGCCAAAGCATTAGGGTTATCCTTGACCAAAATGTTTGGCAGATGCTATTCTATGGATTCAAAACAAATTCCTTTGCTAGGCCAAATTAAGGATGCTCAAGTAGTTCTTGCCTCCCACTCAGATAAAAGGATCAAGTTGACGATTTTGATGGCATGTTGTTAAGTCATACTTTTTGTAGGGACTTAGGTGGTGAAATGAAAATGGATTGGTCTCGAACCACAATTCCAATTGGGAAGTAGCGAGTCATCCTGCAACTTGAACCAAATTCCAAACTCACTGTTTTCCCATTTGATGACCCTAGGGCTTATATTTTGTATCATGATTGTAAATTTGGGAATTACATGATTTTGTCTAATAGTGAGATGGGGGGAATTCATCTCAAAATGAGGGAAAAGAAATCCTATGGCTAATGGAGTTTGATGGTAGTTGTGCAACGTCAGGTTTTGATGTAGGGGTAGTGTTAATACCACCTTCTAGCAACCCTATTCCTTTTTCCTTCAAGCTAGAGTTCAAAAATACCAACAATATGGCTGAGTATGAGGCCTTGTTGTTAGGCTTAGCTGAAGCTAAGAGATTGGGAGTGAAGCTCCTATGGGTTAAAGGAGATGCTAAACTTATTGTAAAGTAGGCCAAGGGGTTGTTTAGTTTAAAAATTAAGGGTTGAAGCACTATCAAAATAGAGTCTAGGATGAAATTGAAGGTTTCAATGCATTCTCCATTGAAGCAATACCTATTAGGGGTCCCACAGATACTGAGAGGGGGGGTGAATTAGTATCTGACCGGTGATTAGAATTTCTTAACTTAAAGCATGCAGAACATAATATAACAGTGTACCGGTATGTAAGAAATAATACAATAAACATAATCAAGTACATCCACATGAAAAGTACACCATAACACAAGATGTTAATGAGGAAACCTGGTGTGAGAAAAACCTCGGTGGGATTTGTGACCCACAATATTCACTCACTGGCCAATAAGAGAATATTACTTACAATAGGGGCCTGCACATGCAGGAAGGCCAACTGCCCAGAGCTCACTGCTCAGTGGGAAGTCTCACTGACTTACAATAAGGATTATACAAATCCAATATCTTGTACTTCTTTACAATAGCATCTTCAATGCTAGATTCACTACCGGTTCCTACTCTATTCTTTACATATACCCTTTGACCTATATTTCACACATTAGGTATGCCTAATATTTTCCTTAATGTTTCTACTTCACATTCTTTTTTTTTACATTGCAAAATGTCTACAATGATCTCTTTTATATAAGAGTCATTTTACAATTTGCCAAGTCAGCTTACAATAATAAACAAAATATTATATAAAAAAAATCCTGTCGGCCTTTGTGCCAGTATACTTCCTTTCTTCTGTGTCGGTGCTGGTGTCCTAAGTGTCAGTGTAGAGTGTGATCTGTTCATGCCAGTATAATGTCTTTTCTGGTGCCATAGGATTGCAAGGTTTCCATCAATGACAAAACCTTAAATCACATATAATGTCTCATTGGAGTGTGCATATGCCAACAATCTCCCCCTTTGGCATTGATGGAAACACTCATGAGAAATTTCAAAAAGTATCCAAAAATGTGTAGTCTAAAAATGTTACCAAAAATGTGTGTGCTCCCCTTGAGCATATAATTCCTATGATTTGAATTTTCTCATCCCACTACTCCCCCTTTGGCATCAATGACAAAGGTTGTCAAGATGTCAGTAGAGTTTGTGGTTTCAACCTTGTAGCTGGGTAGTTATAATTTGAAAAAGGTCTCCCAAAATCAAGTTTATACTATCCATAAACTTCTTTCTATCCTTAATTGTTGTCTTTGTTCTCTTCACTGTACCGGTGAGATGCTGCAAATGCTCTGCCGGTGTTTTGCTTCCCTGTATTAATGCCTCAGAAATTTCCTTCCACAGAGATGCTAGATAGTTCAATCTTGGACTTAGTTTAGATCTTAAATGTTTTTCCTTATTTATTATTCTTTCTTTCTCTCTTTCCAATTTGAGTAGTTCTTCCTCAAAATTTGTTATTTTCTCTTCAAAAACTGATAGTGTATTAGGTGAGTTGACAAAGTTGTCTGCAAGTTTATTTATCTCATCCTATACCTTGCTCATTTTCTTGTCAATATCTAGAATCAAAAAGTTTATTTTACATTTATCTTTATACAGATTTTTGTATTCTTTCAACAAATTACATAGTTCTGGTAGAAGTGTGTCAAAATCTCTATTACACTTCTTTATTTCCTCATCAAAGAATTTCTGTTTTTCAATTTCTACCTTATCCTTCACTGAGTCTTCCTTTATTTTCTCAATTTTTTCTGAGATATATTTACACAATGTATCCAATTGTCCTAAAGAATCTTTATTATCTATATTACAGTTGGGAGAAATTTCCTTCAAAATTGGTATGGAATCATCAATTGCTTTGTAAGCTTGTGAGCTGCAGTCGGTTATTTTCTTGATAGAATCTAATAACACCTCAGTCACATTTGTTGATTTATATTGTGATGATGATCCAACAATCTGAGTACCGATGGAAGTAATCAAGCTTGTATTGACCTCTGGTAGGTCTGTTTGTGTTTGCACTTCTTTAAGCACTGGTTTTCCTACTTCACTAGTTGCCGGTGGCACTGTTTCCTTATGTACCTGCTCTGGTTGTTGTTGTTTTGGAGCCTTTAGCTCTATTTGTTTCTCAATATGTTGCATTGCCTCAGTCTATGTCTCAATCTCTACCTTTTTCTCTTTATCTTCTACCAATTTATCTGTTTCTCCTGCTACCAGAGGCTCACTAGCCATATCTAACTTAACAGTTGTATCTTTGTCTACTACTATGTTGATCTTCTGAGTATCAACATTCATAGTATATAGGACTTCAGAATTAGGATTATTATCCTCTATATCCATACTCTCAGCTATCTGTTGATCTTCAGTAGTTGTTATTTTTATCGGTGGAGTATTTAAAGAAGGTGGGGGTAAGTTGTCTCTAACCTTGATACTTGGTGGTCCACCAACTTTACCTTTCCCCTTGTCTCTATCTTTCTGATATACCTTTATAGGTTTAGGGTTCCTATACTCTTCTTGTTTTTCTTTCTCAACCAGGAATATATCCCATCCATCTTCTGTTTCCTCTATCACTTCATTAACTCTTCCTGCCATTAGTGAAATATGTCGGTGTGCAGTAGAGAATACTGACCAGTTGGCCTTTGCAATCAGATCATCAATTTCTTGTGGAGAGTTTACTGGATATACAGCAAGTAATTTCTCAATTTTTATTTTCTTATCCAATTCTATCACTACCTGTCTTCTTGCCTCTAGTATTTTGAATAATTCATCAGGAATTTCATTAACTACTTCCATCAAAAATTTCTTGTACATATCCATGTGCAATATAACACTATTTTCAACTTGTTCTTTCTCATCAGCTATTAGAGTGTCATAAATTTTCTCTATATTTTTCAGTTTACCTTCTTCTATGATTTCATTCAGTAATATATCAAGAGGGGCCAAGTCTTTGTTTGTCCTTTTCTTCTTCTTGGGTGTTAGTTTCTTCTTTGGTGTGGTCTTTCCAACCGGAGATCTCACCGTTTGTTGCTTTTGCCTTGTCCTCCTAGGTGAAGATGTGGTTGTCAGTGAGGGATCTCTTTTCCTTACAACTCTTTTAAAAGTTGTAGGCATGTCACTTCCTGAAGAAGTACCTACTGATGATAGGTGAGTTTTAGGCTGTGGAGCTGCTAACTCATCCTTTGTTATGCCGGTTTTCTTCAATACATCTTCCTTAATGGCTTTTGCTTGTCTGGACCCTTTCCTTACAACTGCCTCAACCTTTTTCACCCTTTCCTTTGATTGTATTTGGCTTTCAATGGTTTTAGCACTACCAAATACTTCTTCTTTTGGTTCTCTGGGGGCTTCCAGAAGTGCTTTAGCATATGTTTCAACTATGTGATCATCTATTTCATAGCCCATCTCAGTTACCCAAACTATCCTTGGGATGACCGCTTCCATCCAGATTTCATCTTTCTTGATGACAAAGCATATATCATCTTCGTATTTGTCTACAATCTTCTATGATAACCTTACTCTTTTCTTCATTTTAGCTTTTAATGCTTGAAAGAAGTCATTAATATTGTTTTCCTTGTTCTCACCCATGGTAATGAATAGTTCAGTCAGTTGTTTGCCTACCAGTATGTCATATCCAAGTTCTTTGTAACCTATATCGGGAACCTATTTTGTTATGTGTAGCATTAGGCATACCAACAAATTTCCAAATCTGAAAGTTCCTTTCTTGTGCTTCTTGATCTTTCCAAGATTGTCAATTAATTCATCCTCCAACCATTCACACATGTCAATTTTTGCATTATCTGTTACCATATCATAAGCACTCTTAATGCATAAGCTTGAAACTAAATTAAGTCTATTAGCATGAGTAGCTTTATACCCTAATATCATACTAATGAATCTCACATTGATATCTTTTACATCATTAACCCTTAGAGACCTCTTGTCAAATGTTGCACCAGTTAGGTTTATAACTAGGTCATTGGAGACCTTCTTGGTTTTATCTGGTCTTTTACCGGTGGTCGGTAACCATGTGACAGCTTTCACAGCTTCCTTGGTGATCTTATTTGTATCTAACCAAAAAAATTCTCCATTTACCCTACTTAAAACTATCCTAATCACACCTTTTGGAAATTCAGGAATGCTAAGGATCTCTGTAAATCCTAGGGTCTCAATGATTTTATGTTCATCTTTAACTTTGCTGGTATTATCACATCTCATGGTTTTATACATGGTTTTAATTTCCTCATCTCCTAACTCTTCAATGTTGCAGTGGATGTACATTCTGGGGTCTTCAACATATACAACTCCCTTAGGAATTTGAGAAAAAGCACCTAAGGTTTCATCCTTCTTTGCTATCTTGGGAACTAACTAAAATATGGGCCTAGGTCTTTTTATTACTTCAACAATAGTAGGGTTTGCTATGTATTCAATTGCAGTGGTGGATGCCTTGATTAAATACCTTTTACTACCTTGGATGGATGATTGCTTGAAGTGTGCTTGCTTCTTGCTCGAAAAGCCTTAGCTTGGAGTCTTCACACTCTTCAAAAATTTGAAATCTCGATGAAATGAAATGGAGCCAAAACCTTACTTTTATAATGTCTTGTCGCCATCTACCACATTAATTGCATGCCGGTTAAGTATTTACTTAATATTGTTTGCTGGTAATAGGTAATTTTCAACTTCTTATCTTAACCGAGGGAATAATAGCACATGTGTCATTAGATTGCCAAACCCTCAAAGAAATTTTCTTCAATTAGATGAAGAACTTCCTATCGGTGGAGCACTGCTCTGTCCTTCCGGTGAAGCATCACTCTGCCCTTCTGGTGAAGCATTGGTTTGTTCTATCGATGGAGGAGTATTCCCAATATTTAGATCAGCTTTTCTAATCCATTGTTTTGAGAATTATTGCTTAACCTCTTCAACTTTTTCTTTACCTTTCAAGCTAGCACTTTTGTTGTCTACCGGTGTTCCTTTACTTCTACAAAATTTAGCAATATGCCCAATCTTGTTACATGCATAACAAGTTACATTATTTTTCTGAATAGCTTTCCCATAACCTATGCCGTTTTGTGTTCTGCATTGATTAGATAAATGTCCAAATCTTCCACAAACATAACATCTCACATTCATTTTGTAGTTTTCAAAGTTGTGACCTAATTTGTTGCATTTAGAGCATTGACCGGTGGGTGTGTTGATATTCTGATAATTTCTAGATCTACATTCATTTGCTCTATGACCATACTTATTACAGTTAAAGAATTTTCCTTTGAATTTATAAGCATTAGGTTGTCTTACCGGTTTGCTGTGATCCTGAGTATTTGTAGTACCTGAGCTTTCACCAACTTCAAAGACAATTCTATAGAAGTGTCACCTTTAGGTTTTTGATTCTTCAGCAAGGTGCCAAGTTCCTCTGAGCTTTTCTTGAATTTTTCTTTGTGTTGATTTGCAATTTCTAGTTCTCTTTCCAAGATTTCTTTTTGTCTCATCAATTCATTTGAGTCATTCTGAGTATGCATCAGATCTGTCTTCAACATGTCATTTTCATAGCTAAGTCTTGTATTCTCATTTGCTACATCACTTAGTCTTCTGGTCATTTGTTCTTCATTCTTCTTCCTATCCTCAATCTCTTTGCAAAATCTCATAGTCATATCCTGCATTTCATTTTTTGTTGTCATGATCTCTTGTTTCAACTTGCTTATCATATCATTAAGTGATTCCTTTTCATCATTCTCATTTTGCAATTTTTCACAAAGTTCTCTTCTCTTATTTCTTGCAATAGTAAAATTTTCTTGAAGTGCCTGAAAGATATCCTGAGCTACCCTTAAATCATCTTCTAGTTTGATATTTTTCAATTTCTCTGCATCATAGTCTATAAGAGCTCCTTCAAGTTGCTTCATCAGATTTTCCATCTTTACCGGTGTCAAGATCTTCCTCAAGCTATTAGGATTCTAAAAATAGAGGACCAAGCTCTGATACCAATTGTTAGGGGTCCCACAGATATTGAGAGGGGGGGTGAATCAGTATCTGACCGGTGATTAGAATTTCTTAACTTAAAACATGCATAACATAATATAACAGTGTACCAATATGTAAGAAATAATGCAATAAATAGAATCAAGTACATCCACATGAAAAGTAAACCATAACACAAGATGTTAATGAGGAAACCCAGTGTGGGAAAAACCTTAGTGGGATTTGTGACCCACAATATTCACTCACTGGCCAATAAGAGAATATTACTTACAATAGGGGCCTGGACATGCAGGAAGGCCAATTGCCTAGAGCTCACTGCTCAATGGGAAGTCTCACTGACTTACAATAAGGATTATACAAATCCAATATCTTGTACTGCTTTACAATAGCATCTTCAATGCCAGATTCAGTACCGGTTCCTGCTCTGTTCTTTACATATACCCTTTGACCTATATTTCGCACATTAGGTCTACCTAATATTTTCCTTAATGTTTCTACTTCACATTCTTTTTTTTTACATTGTAAAATGTCTACAATGATCTCTTTTATATATAAGAGTCATTTTACAATTTGCCAAGTCATCTTACAATAATAAAAAAAATATTATATAACAAAAATCCTGTCGGCCTTTGTGCCAGTATACTTCCTTTCTTCTATGTCGGTGTTGGTGTCCTGAGTGCCGGTGTAGAGTGTGATCTGCTGATGCCAGTATAATGTCTTTGCCGGTGCCATAGGATTACAAGGTTTCCATCAATGACAAAACCTTCAATCACATATAATGTCTCATTGGAGTGTGCATATGCCAACAATACCCAAGGAATTGAACTCAAAAGCAGATTTGTTAGCTGTCTTAGCTTCATTTCTTGTCCCACATCCTGAATTTGTTTAAGAAATTTACAGGGTAGAGTTGGTGTATCAACCCAGTGTCCCAGATAACTCTGACTCATCGCAGCTATTTGAGAGTGATAAATAAACAAATAATTTTATGCAAGGTTTAGATATGTTTTCTACCATGTATTTTGAAGGTTTTGTTGCAGAGTGCAAAGAATTTTTGCCAAAACGAGCTAAGGAGTTGCCTAATGGGATCAAGCAGTTGAAAGGAAACAAGATTCCTAAAGGACTAGTTTCTTTGGAGCATCTGTTTGACCGTAATGATGCCTACAAAAATAAAAAATATGACAAGTCGCGAGAGGCCCAGGATAGTGGAGGTTCTAAAAAGGTCAACATTGGTACTAAGAAAGAACCTAAATATATTAATCTGGGAAAGTGTTGTAAACCAACAAAAAAGGAGAGGTTCATTAGCCTCCTAGTGAAGTTCAAGGATGTGTTTTCCTGGTGTTATGATGATCTTAAGAATTTTAGAGAAGGAAAGTTTCAGCACCAGATTCCTTTGAAGCCCGGAGCAAGCCCTTTCCAAAAAAAGCTTAGAAACTTCAATCCAAAAGTGGCATAGGATATATCCAAGAAGTGGATAAGATGTTAAAATCCAGGATTATATATCCTATCCATCATTCTACATGGATAGAAAATATAGTACCAATCAAAAAGAAAAATGGGGAAATAAGGATTTGCATAAACTTCAGAAATCTTAACCAAGCTATCTTAAAAGACAAATATCCCTTACTAGCCATGGATCACATTCTGCAAACTGTCTCAAGGTTGGAGATGATGTCCATGCTTGATGGATTTTTGGGATATAATCAAATTAGCATTCAGGAGGTTGATCAATACAAAACATCTTTTATTACTCCCTAGGGTACATTTGTATATAACTGGATGCCCTTCAATTTGATTAATGCAGGAGCAACATTTCAGCGGGCTATGGATTTGTCTTTTGGCCACTTAAAGGATAAGATCATTGTTGTATATCTGGAAGATTTGACAGTGTTCTCAAAAATAAGAAAATACCACCTTCGAGACCTAAGGCAAGTGTTGTAGAGGTGTCCCAAGCATGGGGTATCTTTGAACCCCAAGAAATCAGTGTTTGGATTCACATAGGGTAAGTTCCTCGGTCATATTTTTTCTAAAGAAGGGGTGAAAATAGATCCTGAAAGGGTAAGAGCAATTCAACAACTAACTTTGTTGTCAAGTAGGAATGTTGTTAGATCCTTCTTCAGGTAGGTGAATTTTCTTTGGAGGTTCATCCCTAACTTTGCTGAGACTACCAGATATATTGTGAATTTGATGAGTGAAAAACAATCTTTCAAATGGAGCGATGAAGGGAAGAAAGTGTTCGCCTCAATAAAATATGCTATTAATCAAGCACCTATCTTGGTTAATCCTGATTTCAATAAGGATTTTGTCATCTACTGCTATTCCTCAGAGCACACTATGTCAGGGATTTTGTTATAGAAGAATGATGATAATGATGAGGTCCCTATATCATTCATGAGCATACCCCTAAAAAGCATGAATTTAAATATTCAATAATGGAAAAGCAAGCATATGCGGTCATGAAGGTGATGAAACAGTTCAGGTATTATATTCTCCATTCTCATGTTGTGGTTTATGTGCCTCATTTGGTATTAAAGAGTATTCTAACACAACAAGACATAGGGATGAATGAAAGAGCTTCTTGGGTATCAAAAATTTAGGAGTTCAATTTAGAAATTAGACCCACAAAATTTGTAAGGGGGCAAGGTTTGTGCAAGCTGATTGCTGAAAGTAAGGAGGAAGTGACAGAGGAATTTTCTTTAGTTCTATTTGTTTCTCTACGAGGTTCCCAATTTGCAGATGTAACTTATTGCTTGACATATGGAGATTTCCCAGAACACCTTTCTGCGAAGGAGAAGAGGAACCTGAGACTGAAAGCTACTAAGTACGTTATGTTTAATAATGTACTATATAAAAGGGGATTGGATGGAACCTTCTTAAGATGTGTCGATAAATCGATAAAACATTCCACAATGAAGCCTATGGGGGGCATTTATCTTCAACAGTAACGACTTACAAGATCTTGAGGAACTGTTATTATTGGCCAGGAATGTTCAGGGACACACATGCATGGGTGTCCAGGTGTGAAAAATGTAAATTGTTCGCCAGTAAATCATAGCTCGCAGCATTACCACTTCGACTCGTGGTTGTGGATGAACCTTTCAAGCAATGGGGTCTGGATTTTATTGGTCCCTTAACACCAACCTCTTATGTCAGTCACACTCATATTCTAATAGCCACAGACTATTTTACTAAGTGGGTTGAGGCCATTCTGGTACGAAAGACAACCTCAGAGATTGTTTGTAATTTTCTAAAGGAGAACATCTTAGTTCGATTTGGAGTCCCATTAAAAATTGTAGCAGACAACGCTACCAATTTCTCCTCTATTGAAATTTCTTTGTTTTTCTTTGATCATGGAATCTCTTTTTCTCACTCATCGGATTATTATTCTCAGGGAAACGGTAGGCTGAATCTAGTAACAAAACCCTCATTAATTTCATGAAAAAATTAGTGAGTGAGAATTTTAAAGATTGGCATAAGAAACTGTATGAAGCTCTTTGGGCTGATCGTACATTGCCAAAGAGGGAAATTGGGATGTCTCCATTTGAACTAGTCTATGGTGTTGTCGCTCAAGTAGCACTTCCTTTAGAGTTGGCAGTGACCAAACTACAAACAGTTATTGAAGAGGCTTACTTCTAGAGTTCTTTAGAAAAGCGAATTGCCTATGCGGAAGTGATGGATAATTAAGAAGGTGTCAGGAAGGTCATAGTTGCCATACTTCAATAAATTGTTGGGATTCCCAAAGATATTGAGAGGGGGGGCGTGAATTAGTGTCTGACTGGTATAATAATTTTCTTAGCTTATAACATGAAAAGCATATTAAAACTATGTATCAGTAAACTAGAAATAATGCAGCAAATAAGAATAACAACCACAACATGAAAAGAACACCATAACACAATATTTTAACAAGGAAACCTGGTGTGGGAAAAACCTCAGTGGGATTTGTGACCCACAATATTCACTTACTGGCCAATAAGAGAATATTACTGCTTACAATAGGGGCCTACACATGTAGGAAGGCCAAGTGCCTAGAGCTCATTGTTCAGTTACAAAGGAAGTCACACTAACTTACAAAAATGGATTATTCAAATCCAATGTCTTTTACTACTTCAGATTAGCATCTGCTATGCCAGATTCAGTACCGGTTTAAGCTCTACTACATACATAAACCCTTAACCAATATTTCACATATTAGGTCTACTACCTTCTAAATTCATATTTCGCATCATATCATATCCTAAATGATCTACAATGATCTCATACATATATGATCCATATTACAATCTACCAAGTCGGCTTACAAAAAGATTTTACAATTAATTACAAAATATGTTTATACAAAATTGTTGTTGCCCAAGGTGTCGGTAATCTTCCTTGTCAGTGCCAGTGTTCTGTATGCCGGTGTAGAGTTTGTCTGTGCTGGTGTCTATCGATATCACATGATTGTAAGGTTGCCATCAATGACAATACCTTCAATCACCTACAATTTCTCATTGGAGTGTGCATTTGCCAACAATATCCCCCTTTGGTATTGATGGCAACACTCATTAGAAAAATAAAAAAGTGTCCAAAAATGGTCTGCCAAGATTGTCTTACCAAAACTGTGTGCCCAAAAATGTATGCTCCTCTTGAGCTGATGATGTCTTATTCTGATCATTTTTCTCATCTCACTATTCCCCCTTTGACATCAATGACAAAGGTTGTCATTCACTGTCAGTGGATTCCTGCCTAGATTCTTGTAACCGGTGGATTACAATCTGAAAAATATCTGTCAAAACCAAATTTAAACTGCCCGTGAATATTTTGCTATCCTTTAATGCCTCGTGTTCTCTGGACTGTACTGGTGAGTATGTGCATTTTCTCTTCTGGTGTCTTAAGTCCAAGAACTAGAGCCTCAAAAATCTCTTTTCTCAAAGAAATGAGGTAATCTAGTTTAGGACCAAGTTGACATTTTAAGCTCTTTGCCTTATCCTTTATTCTCTCTTTGTCCTTCTCTAACTTCTTAATTTTCTCTTCTAGATCTACAATTTTCTTTTTTATCTCCAAAAAAGAATCTGATGTACCTATCAGATTGTTAGCAATATTGTTAATCTCATCTTGTGCTTTGTTGATTTCCTTGTCTAGATCTTCTGTTAGAATATTTGTTTTACAAGTGTCTCTATACAGTTTCTTGAAATAAAAAATTATCTCTCCAAGTTCCAGTAATAAGGTGTCCATTTTCTCCTTGTTCTTCTTTACAATTTCCTCAAAGAATTTCTCTTTTTCCTTAATCATTCTCTCCTTAAATATGTCCTCATTTATTTGATCAACAGTCAATATGTTACCGGTGATGAACTTAGACAATGTGTCTAGTTGACCTAAGGAATCCTCATTATCCACAATGCACTTTGGTGCTATCAATTTAAGAATAGGAATGGTGTCAGCAATAGCCTTATAGGCTTGTGCGTTACACTCTGTGACCTCTGTTACATTTGTAGGTCAAAATTCTGCTATAGAAGTACCAGATGTTTGTCTAGCTGTTCTCACAATATACATGCTACCAGTTGTACTAATCACCTTGCTTGATTCAACCTCTAGTAGGTTAGTCCATGTTTGCATTTCTATAAGTAAAGGTTTGGGATTTTCTATTTTAGCCGGTGGCACTATCTCTATCTGAACTTGTGTCTCAACCTGTTCCTATTACGGTTTCTCCATCTATGTCTCAGAAGGTTTTTCTGATCTCTCAACAGCTGGTTTCTCAGGTGTGGCCTCTGTATGCACTTCCAGTTTCTCTGTTTGTACCTATGTACTGTGCATTGCCGGTTCTCTGAATTGTTTTCCAGTTTTATCTATCAGTTCCTCTAATGGTTTACCAGTGGTGTCCTCTGTTGTTTGCTCTATCTGAGTAGGTTTTTCCTATTCTTATATTTATAGTATCATTAACCTTAACCGCAACATATGCAGCCGATGACTTAGTAGTCACTTCTTCCTTCTTATCCTTAGTGGTTTCTTTGTCAACTACAACATTTACTTCTTGAATGTCTATATTTACACTGTACAAAATTTCAGATTTAGGATTCGTATCCTCTAGTGCAGTCTCCATACTCTTAGTGGCCAGTTGACTATATGTAGTTTCTACCGGTGGAGTATCCGAAAGAGGAGGTGGGAGCACATTATCATTTATTTTAAGGCTTGGAGGTCCACCTACCTTACCTTTTCCCTTATCCCTGTAATTTTGGTATACTCTGATAGTCTTGGGTCTTAGTAATTCTTCTTGTTTCTCTTTTTCAACAGAGAATATATCACATGCATTTGTTGTTTCCTCAGAGACTTCATTCACTCTACTTGCCATCAGTGCTACATGTCGGTGAGTAGTTAGAAATACTATTCGGTTAGCTTCACTGATTAGTTTGTCTATCTCATGAGGTGAGTTTACTGGATGCATTGCAAGTAGTTTTTCAATTTTTATTTTCTTATCCAGCTCAACAATAGCTACCCTTCTAGCTTCTAGTCTTCTATACAGATCACTAGGTATTTCATCAACAATTTCCATCAAAAATTTCTTGTATATATCTAAGTGTGAAATTACACTGTTCTCTATGCTTTCTTTGTCATCAGCAGATAGTGTGTTGTACAGTTTGCTAATGTTTTTCAACTTTCCATTTCAGTTATTTCACTTAAGAGTTTATCCAGTGGAGCAATATCTTGTTTTACCTTCTTCTTAGGAGTCATCTTTTTCACCGGAGGCCTCACTATGTGTTGCTTTTTCCTTGTTTTCTTGGGTGTAGGTGAGGGTTCCGGTGAGGGTTTTCTTTTCCTTTCAACCCTTTTGAATACCATCGGTATATCACTCTCAAAGGAAGTTCCAACCGGTGAAAGATGAGTTTCTGGTTGAAGTCCTTCCAACTCACTTTCCTTTATACCAGTTTGTTTCAAGAATCTTCCTTAATTGATTTTTCCTGTCAGGTTCCTTTCCTTACTGTGGCTTTAACCTTCTTAACCCTTTTCCTAGATTGAATTCCACTCTCAATTGTTTCTGCATTTCTAAAGACTTTCTCAGTGGGTTCCTTTGGTGCTTTCAGGAGGGCTTTTGCATAAGTTTCAATAAAGTTATCATCTGTCTCATAGCCCATTTCAGTTAACCAGATAGTTCTAGGGACAACTGCCTCCATCTAGATTTCATCCTTTTTAATTACAAAGCAAATTTCCTTCTGATATTTATCTACAATAGCTTGTGACAGTCTTATTCTATTCATTCGAGTCTTCAATGCTTGAAAATGTTCATTTAAGTTTTTCTCCTTGTTTTCTCCCATATTGTTCAATAGATCCAATAGTTGCTTTCCTACCAGTATATCAAAGCCAAAATCTCTTCTACCAATACAGGGTACTTGTTTAGTAATGTATAGCATTAAACATACAAGTAAATTTCCAAATCTAAAGGTTCCTTTCTTATCTCCCTTAATCTTCTTTAGATTTTCTATCAATTCATCTTTGAGCCATTCACACACATCTATTCTAGAATTATCATTGACCATATCATATGCACTTTTGATACATAGGCTAGAAACTGAGTTCAACCTATTTGCATGAGTAGATTTGTAACCTAAGATCATACTGATAAATATGACATTGATGTCCTTTACATCATTTACCCTTAGAGACCTTTTGTCAAAAGTTGCACCAGTTAGTTTCATCACTGTGTCATTTGAGACCTTCTTTGTTCTTTCAGGTCTGCTACTGGTGGAAGGTAACCTTGTTACTGCTTTTACTGCTTCTTTTATGATTTTATGAATCAAATCCAACCAGAAGAATTCACCATCAACTCTACTTAGCACAATTCTTATAATATCCTCAGGAAAATCTGAAATGCTAAGAATATCCACAAAGCCTAGGGTTTCTACTATCTTGTGTTTTGTCTTGATTTTTCCAGATTTATCACAAATCATAGTACTATACATGTTTTTGATCTCATCATCACCTAATTCCTCTATATGATAATGTATGTATATCCTAGAGTCTTCAACATATACTACTCCCTTAGGAATTTGAGAGAATGCACCTATGCTATCATCTTTCTTTGCAATTTTGGGAACCAGTTTGAATACAGGTCTAGGGTGTTTAATAACCTCAATCATAGTAGGGTTTGCAATAAATATAGGAGTGGAGGAGGATGCCATATTTATAAATACCTCAATCTTCCTTAGGGATGAGTGCTTTGATGAACTACTTCACTTCTTTGCTAAGGATGCCTTCGCTCGGGAATTTTCACGCTCTCGAAGATTTGAATGCTTGGTGAATAAAAAAGGAGGCAAAACACTTGCTCTATAATGTTATTTTCTCCAACTACCATATTTAATGCTTGCCAGTTGAGTCACAACTTAGCTTATATGTCGGTATAGAAGTAATTTCAACTTCTCACCATCAACTAAGGGAATAATAGCATGTTTTTCATTTTGTTGCTAAACCCCCAAGGATTTTCCTTTAGTTAGATGAAGAGTCTCCTACTGGTGGAGTGTTACTATGTTCTACCAGTGGAGGAGTATTTCCATCAACATTCTGATCTGACTTCTTGATCCATTGCTTTGAGAATTCTTGCTTTACCTCTTCAACCTTTTCTTTACCTTTCAAGCTAGGACCTTTGTTATTTGCCGGTGGGGACTTGCTTCTACAAAATTTTGCAATATGTCCAATTTTGTTGCAAGCATAACAAGTCACATTGTTTTTTTCTGAATAGCTTTCCCATATCCTATGTCAGAATGTGTTCTGCATTGATTAGATAAGTGTCCAAATCTTCCACAAACATAACATCTTACATTCATTATGCAATTTTTTGAGTTATGACCAACTTTGTTGCATTTAGAACATTGACCGATGGGTGTATTAGTGTTCTGATAATTTCTAGATCTACACTGATTTTCTCTATGATCATACTTGTTACAGTTAAAGAATTTCCCATTGAATTTGTAAGCATTAGGTTGTCTTACTGGTTTACTGTGATCATGGTTGTTTGCAGTATCAGAGCTTTCACCAACTTCAAAGACAAGGCCATTTGTATCACCATTAGGTTTCTGATTCTTCAGCATGTCAACAAGTTCTTCTGAACTTTCTTGAATTTCTCTTTGTGTTGATTTGTAGCAGTCAATTCATTTTCCAAGATTCCTTTTTGTCTCATGAGTTCAGTTCTATCATTTTGTGTATGCATCAAATCTGTCTTCAACATATCATTCTCATGACTGAGTCTTGTGTTTTCATTTCCAACATCATTTAGTCTTCTAGTCAAGTCATCTTCATTCTTCTTTCTGTCTTCAATTTCTTTACAAAATCTCATAGTCATATCTTGCATCTCATTATTCATTGTATAGTTATCTTGTCTCAATTGGTTCACCAGATCATTAAGAGTTTCCTTTTCATCTTCCTCTTTTTGCATTTTCTCACAAATTTCTCTTCTTTTATTTCTTGCTATGGTGAAATTTTCTTGAAGTCCTCGAATAATATCCTGAGTAGCCTTTAGGTCATCCTCAAGTTTGATATTCTTTACTTTTTCTGCATCATAGTTTGAAAGAGTTGTTTCCAATTGCTTTCTCAAATTTTCCATCTTTATTGATGACAAGATCTTCCTCAAGCTGTTAGGATTTTGAAAATAGAGGACAAGACTCTGATACCAATTGTTAGGATTCCCAAAGATACTGAGAGGGGGGGTGAATCAGTATCTGACTAGTATAATAATTTTTTTAACTTATAACATGAAAAGCATATTAAAATTGTGTATCGGTAAACTAGAAATAATGCAGCAAATAAGAATAACAACCATAACAAGAAAAACACACCATAACACAATATTTTAATGAGGAAACCCGGTGTGGGAAAAACCTCGATGGGATTTGTGACCCACAATATTCACTTACTGGCCAATAAGAGAATATTATTGCTTACAATAGGGGCCTACACATACAAGAAGGCCAAGTGCCTACAACTCACTGCTTAGTTACAAAGGAAGTCACACTGACTTACAAAAATGGATTATTCAAAACCAATGTCTTGTACTACTTCAGATTAGCATCTTTTATGCCAAATTCAGTACCAGTTTAAGCTCTACTACATACATAAACCCTTACCCAATAATTTGCATATTAGGTCTACTACCTTCTATTCATATTTCGCATCATATCATATCCTAAATGATCTAGAATGATCTCATACATATATGTCATATTACAATCCACCATGTCGGCTTACAAAAAGTTTTTGCAATTAATTACAAAATATGTTTATACAAAATTATTGTCGGCTAAAGTGCCGGTAATCTTCCTTTTCGGTGCCAGTGTTCTGTATGCCGATGTAGAGTCTTCTTGTGCCGGTGTCTGCTAGTATCACATGATTGTAAGGTTGCCATCAAGGACAATACCTTCAATCACCTACAATTTCTCATTGGAGTGTGCATTTTCTAACATAAATTGGAGGCACCGAAGGTAAAACTGGCTCTATTCTCTAGAAGATTTCTAGTTTTCATGGTGTTACTAGGTGTCTCAAAGTCTGTTGTAGAGGAAATACCGCCAAGAAGGTCATGAAGGTCGCCATCTCAAGGAATTGGAAAGATGAAAAAGACAAGAGAGAAATGAAGCAAATGGTCACATAGATGGAAGAATACATCAATGCTATTCACAATCTAGATCCTCAACCATTGTTGTAGATACCAGTGTCATTTGACCCTAAGTCTCCAGCAAACCAGAAGATGCTTGATCAACTTCAAAGGAACAGGGTAGTGACGGAGAAGTTTAACAAATGGTTGGACCTGATAATTCAACAAGGATCAGAATATATTATTAATCTGGTTAAGGTTTATAAGGATGTAGAAACCGTGAGTAAAGAGCTTGAGCTAGAGATAGTCGCCTGGGAAAAGGAAAGGATCAAGTGGGTAGCGGTTCTCGCACAAATGAATGTTGTCCAAAAGTATGGAGTGATGAAGTTCCTAGTTGAGAAACTGGTGCAGAACCTAGATAATAATGTGCTATATGTGTCAAATAAAAATGTAGAATGGTGCAATTCAATCATCGGGAAGGGCCATGAAGAGTCCACCAAGCTACTCAAGGGACTGACTGACTTGATTGACACTATATAGAAGGACCTTAAATTTATTGATATCCAACTCATACAGGAGGGAGCCAAGGTGATTGAGGAAGTTGTAGACATGACTAAGGTCTTTCAAGGCAGAGTCTGTTCCATTTAGACCACAAAATCTTTGACTACCGATGACTTTTCAAAGGTAGTAAGGATTGATTCAATGTTCATTGTCTGTTCAGATCACTTAGAGGTTCATAAAGCGAAGGTCACGCAGGTGAATATGGACAAAGAAGTGTGGAAGCAGAGGATCATACACATTGGCCTTCCCTATTTCCAAATTATCCTTAACTTTTTGTTAGCACACCTAGAATGGCTTGGATGCGTGACAAAGAAGGACAAGCCCGTAACTTCCCTAGTTTCGGTGGATGCTTAGTTGTTCTACAATGAAATGTTGGCCTTTCAGTGGCTATTAGTTTAGTTCTCTTTTATGTTATTTTAATAGTTTCTTTCACCAAAGTGAAAGTAAATGTTATTTGTTAATCATGTAAAAACTATGGCTTGGTGGCTATTTAAGCTGAAAAGCTTGCCTTTGAATGGATTCTGAAAATGTGATTTTGGAAACAATAGAAATTTTTTTGATACGAATTGTGGGAATGATACAATGGCTGATTATTAATGGAATGTTGTGTTCTCTTTGAATCTGTGCATTCTAGGATTCATAATCTTTCTTAGGTTGTTATGTGAGCATGATATAATCTGGTATTCAGTAATCTTTGCATTTCTTTTCAATTCATATTTATTATAAGTTGTTGGATGACTCACATCATGTTGATCTACTCGATCCCCCTTGCCCTATGAGGCATGAGAGAGTCTCGATTGAGCTATTAGTTTCTCTTGTTGGGTCCCCATTTTGTTTTGAATGTATGTAGTAAATATGTTATAAATCAAAGTCTGTGAACTCTCCTTTTAACATTCCTTCAAAAAAATTTAGGCGTTTATTTGTGTTGATGGATAAATGTTGAAGCCTTTTCAATACTTTCTGCTTAAAAGTTTTACTATATCAATTATACAATTAATTCATTGTAAATCATACGAGGAGCTACCCTCTAATGCAGAGGTTGAATATTCATTAATTCTTCCAACTAGTTGTATATTTGTTTCTTTCTAAAGGGTAAAACAAAGTCATATTTTGCTTGAGAATATATTATTTAAAATTTCAAGAAGGAGACAAATCTATTCACCAACATGAATAAATCTCTTTATAAGTCTCCTCAAGAGATTTCTAATCCCCCTTCCGAGACTTTATCTTCTACTCCTTTTAAAATCCCTTCTTCTAGGAATAAGGCTCTAATGAATTACACTTATCCAACTGATGGTATGATGAAAGAATAAGTATCCGATAGAATACTAAGAGGGGGGGTGAATCAATATATTGAAAAACTGATACAAAGTTCCCAAGCTCAAACTCAATCAAACAAAGTAAACATATCTCAGTCAAGATCAATATTCTTAGGAATACTTGACATTAACCAGTTTAACTGTTATGACAACTTTTAGCAGTAAACACCTTCAATCTTGTAAACATCAACAATGCTTAATCTTAACTCAACATATTCATCTCTCAATGCTTCTACTTAACATGCCTTATCAGAAATTAACCAAATCAACAAATAAGATTGCAACCACAAAAGCATTCACCACTTGACACAAATGTTTATATGTGGAAAACCCAAATAGGTAAAAACTACGATGAGATGGGACTCACAAGGATAGCTATCTGAGCTCTCTTGAATTTTTCCCTGTTAAGAGCCAAAGCCTATTAGAGCTTTACAATAAGTCCTGTTAAGAACTAATTCTGGTTATGAATCACCCAATTAAGGGATTTACAAATATGCCTTGTTAGAAGAACAATACCCTATTAGGAGTAACCTCGCTAGAGGATTTAAGAATCCAAGCTAATGGACCAACTTGTTAGAGGATTTAATGAGTAACCAAGCTTGTTAGATCTTACCTGGTTAAGGGATTTTACTTATGTTGTAATTTTTAGAAAACTTTCGGATTTCTTGATCTATTTGAGTAGCACTACATTTTCTTGATCAGATCCTTCTAAGCTTCAATCTGCCTTCACTCAAAAATGCAGATCCATTCACTGGTTGGGAAACCACACACTCAATGGTTTTTCTACCAATCTTTCCAACAACCTTTACAAACAACTTCATCAACCTTAAATACAAATCAATCAGGTCGGTAACACAACAGAAATTGAATTCTCATCATTGAGATTACAAACAAGTCGGTTCAATCTTGACCATTAGAAATCATGACAATCTCTTCACATTAGTCAAGACAATTCCAACCGCTCCATTGGACTTTGTAACTCATCACACGATATGTATTAAATGCAATCCACTTTGCTCCTTCCCTAGACAATAAGAAAATGTACCAAACCAATTTGAATTTATCCTCATACAATTATCACACGTGTCTCCATCATTAAATTTCATCAGATAATAAACCAACAAACTTGATTGGTTAGGGTTTAACAACTGGTAGGGTTTACCGGTTACATTACATAGAAAGGTTTGACCCTTTACAATGGTTCACCGGTTCAACTCATACACTTTACATATCGGTTACAATATCATCTACAACTCTCTTCTTACTGGTTACTAGCCAATATCAAAAACAACAATATTAGCAATAACATGAGTACCTTTTACTGGTTCAATTGATATCAATGACAATATATCATTAATGCAATCTCTATGCAAAATTCCAACAATCTCCCCCTTTGGCATTGATGGCAATACAAATATCAATGCCTCTGATTGTTGTTGAGATTGGTGAATAGGAATCCTAGTTTCCATTACCAAGTATTAACCTTTCTCTGTGTGTCTTCAGCCTACCACTGGTGAGTAAGAATCCTGGTTTACATTACCAAGTATTCACCTTATCAGACACATAATTCTTCTCCCCCTTTAACAACAATGCTAAAGTGAAAGTAAAACATGTAATTCTACTCTCACTGTGCATCAACATCATTGTGCAACTTGATGCTCCCCTTGTCGAATACATCCACTCCTTCATCAATCCATATAAGTTTCTATGAGTAATTCAGGGACTGATGCAAACAACATCATGTTCAACTAACTTCATGAAGAGGGACAACCCCCAATTGACTTCTAAGATAATAAAAAATGGTCTTAGGTAGAGGTTTGGTAAAGATATCTACAAGATACTCCTTGGTAGAAACATGCTCCAAGATAACATCTTTACTTTCAACTTTTACCCTCAAGAAGTGATATTTCAATTCAATGTGCTTAGTTCTTGTGTGCAAAATAGGATTTTTAGAAATGTTTATAGCACTTGTATTATCACACAAAATCTTTATAGGTTCTAAGATTTTCATCTTCAAACCTTCCAAAATGTGCCTTATCCACATAGCTTGTGTGCAATTCATATAAGCAGCTACATATTCATCTTCAACAGTAGATTGTGAAGTGCAACTCTTCTTTTTATTACTCCATGAGACTAGCCTTCCTCCTAGAAAGAATGCTCCACTAGTAGTACTCTTCTGGTCATCAATATTTCCTGCCCAATCAACATCTGTGTATGCCTGCAAGTCAAAATATCTATCATATGGATACCATAATCCATAATCAATAGTACCTTTCAGATATCTAAAGATTCTCTTAGTTGCCATCAGATGTGCCTCCTTTGGATTCTTCTGAAATCTAGCCACAATACCAATTGCATGGGCAATATCCGATCGACTGTGAACAACATAGTGTAGTTTTCCAATGATTGACCTGAATTCCTTTTCATCTAAATAATTAGATGCATCTTCCTTGGACAATTTACAACCTGTAACCATTGGGGTTCCAACTAGTTTATAGACACTCATATTGAAAGTCTTCAAAACCTCCTTCACATACTTGGATTGAGTAATAAAAATACCATTCTTCATCTATTGTATTTGTAAGCTTATGAAAAAATTTATTTCCCCTTCTAATGACATCTCAAATTCATTCTTCATTTCCTCCAAATATAATGTCATCTACAAATACTTCACTGACCAATATATCATCTCCTTCAGACTTGAGATAAATGTCGATGTCATCATTGGTTCTAGCAAATCCTATCTTCATTGGATGAGTATGAAGTCATTCATACCATGCTCTGGGTGCCTACTTTAGTCCATACAAAGCTTTATGCATTTTGCATACCATGTCTTCCTTATCTATCAATGCATAACCATTGGGATTATCTATATAAACCTCTTCTTCTAGTATCCCATTCAAGAATGCAGACTTGATATCCATCTTGTATACTTTGAACTTCTTATGATCTGCAAATGCAAGTAGTGTCCCGACACCTTCCAATCTTGCTACTAGTACAAAAGTTTCTCCATAGTCTTCTCCTTCTTCTTGTGCATAACCTTTGCATACTAATCTTGCCTTATTGTGAACTACAACACCATCTTCATTTAACTTGTTTATGAATACCCATTTAGTACCTATAACATTTTTGTTTACCAGTTGGGGTACCAGGGTCCAAGTGTTGTTGTTCTCAATTTCTTCCAACTCCTCCTCCATAGCTTTCACCCAATGATCATCACCAAATGCCTCCTTATAATTTATGGGATCAAAGGTGGATATCATGCAAGAGTTATCTCTTATTATCCTTCTAGCTAGTACTCCAGCATCCTTATCCCCAATTATTTGTTCAGGATTGTGATTCAGTCTCACATACCTAGGAATAACATGATCATTCTCTTCAGGTTCATCTTCTTTATTGTCATCTTCCTCTAAATTTTTTTATTCTGGTTGAACAAGTACATCAGGATTTGCTTTACCGGTTTCTAATTTAACAGTTTCAGGTTCTAAAATAAAAATGCAAGGATCTTCATCCTTCTTCTCAGAACTAGTTCCTTCTGATATTCAAGACAATAATGTACACGAACATTAGCACTCTCAACAAAATTTGTGTCTTGTTGTTGAAGAATTTATAGGCCTTACTCTTGGTGGAATAGCCAAGAAATATGCCTTCATCACTCTTAGCTTCAAACTTTCTTATGTAGTCACCTCTTTTAATAAAAATTTTGCTACCAATATTTTAAAATAGCTAACATCAGGTGATCTCCCATACCAGTACTCATATGGGGTTTTGTCCTTACCTCTTTTTACTAGAACTCGGTTCATTTTGTAGACAATTGTACTTAAAGCTTCTTTCCAAAAGGTTTTTGATACACCTCCTTGTATCAACATAGTTCTAGCAGCTTCAACCATTGACCGGTTGTTTCTCTTTGTTATACCATTCTGTTGTGGTATCCTTAGTACGAAAAGTTGCCACTTGATACAATTATCATCACAATATTTAGTGAAATCTGCATAAGTGAATTCACCACCTTGATCTATTCTTAGATATTTTATCTTTTTGCCACTCCCTTTCTCAGGTAAGGCTCTGAGTGCCTTGAATTTGCCAAAAGATTCATTCTTATCCTTCAAGAATGTGACGCATGTCATCCTTGAACAATCATTAGTGAATATCATGAAGTATATGTCACATTGAATGCTTCTTGTTCTTATTGGTCCGCATAGGTCTGTATGAACCAAATCTAACAAATTCTCTACTGAGAATTACTTGCAATTGAAAGTTGAAGAAGTCATCTTTCTTAGTTGACATTCTTTACAAAGAGCATTAACCAGTTTGTCTAGCTGAGGCAGACCTCTTACTGTCTTAGAGTTGCTTCCTTTAATAATATTGTCAAAATTTATATGATAAAATCTCATATACCAAAGACAGCTATCATATAATTTTGCAATCATACAGTTGCTAACTTTAGGATTGAGATGAAATAGATTACCTTTGGTTTGTTTTCCGGTTGCAATTAACTCTAGTGGGTAACCTCTATCATTAATTTCTGCCACACTTAATAGATTGTTCTTTAGGCCTTCAAACCAATAGACATCATCAGCACTAATCTTCCCATTAAGAGAAATAACTCCCTTACCTTCTACCATACAAGGTGAGTCATTGCCAAATCTGGCAATACCGCCATCAAATTCCTTGAGGGAAAGAAATTTGCTCCAATCACCGGCCATGTGATGTGAACAACCACTATCAATGATCCAATAATCAGAGTTATCCATTCTGGATACTAGTGCCTTCTGATGTAATACTGTAAAGCTCTGATGCCAATAGTTTATAAGATGAGAGAGGGGGGGGTGAATCATACAAACTTAATCTTCAATATATTCAACAGATTCAACCTCGGTAGCTTACACTTTCAGAATATATAACCAAAAATGTAAAACATTCAAACTCATGAACAGATAACATCACAACACATATAACACCAGATTTAATGTGGAAGCCCAAATAGGGAAAAACCACTATGGGATTTCAGACCCACTAAGAAATATACCCTTCTAGAGTATGCTCGGTTAAAAGCTAATCCTATTAAAGATTACAAACACATTGCTAGATGTGACCCGGTTAAGGGATTTCCCTCAAACTTGTTAGACTCTTGCACTTTGTTAGAAATGACCTTGTCAAAGGATTTCAAACACTCATTTAGAATGTTACCTTGCTAGAGGGTTTACAAATAAGACTGTTAGGTCCACTTAGTTAAGAGATTTTCTATCACTTACAAAATAAATAATAGTAGTAAAATATATCTGCAACTTCACATATAAAATGCTAAAGTAGATTCTATTTGCTCAAAACAATCTTGTCATAAGAGTTATCTTGTCCCTTGTTGGGCTTGCTGGGCTTCTCAATCTATTCTCAATCTGTTCTTCAATTAGATCTTCAAGCTTCTAAGCTTGGTAAACATTCCTATAGCATCACTATGCATACATTTGCCTGCTTATATTGTTTATCAACAATTCCTTATTTATAAACAATTTCTAACCGCTTAATCTCCGTGATCACATTTCACATGATCAATCTTAGCCATCAAATCATCAAACTTGACTAGGTTCAATGTATCCTTCGATCTGAAAATGTTTTACTTCACCCTGGAACTTGTGCTAGGTTATTGCAGTTCAATCTATGTTGTAGATCTTCCTCTTGATTTTCCATTGCCATAGATTCTTAACAAACTTCTTGCGCGACATACCAATCATTTATTCATCTCTAGCTCATCAGCATCCTTCATTAAATAATGCTTTTATTCATCCAATGTGATCTATTATAAATTGGTTGTAACTCAGTTAATATTGAACTTCACTCAGTAGAGATTCTGCCTTCTTTAACCGATATCGATAACCTTAGGGTTTACCGACTAGGTTCTTTTCTCGGTGACATAATATAGTATTAAACTTATAATCAACAACATATGTAGGATATCAAAACAATAAAAAACAACATGATCTCATCATTGTCTAACTCGGTAATAGTTGCCCATTGAATAACTTATTTCTCCCCTTCATTATCACATTCTTTCTGTGTCTCTTACTGGCCTCTTAATACTCATCAAAACATACTTCTCAAGATATGGCAACATCATACTAAATCATAAAATCAATTTCTTGACATCAATGACAAAGTAATATTATTAAGATAGTAATCATCCTTCTTTAGTTATATGAATAATCTCCAACAACCTTCTCAATATCCTTATTGAAATACCAACAATCTCCTTTCTATTGTAATGCCAACAATCTCCCCCTTTGGCATTGATGGCAAAACCAACTTTAAATAGTAATACCAACTTGATTTATTCCAACTGATTCAGATTCAAATTGTTGTTAGACTTCTCCTGTTATCCTTGAGTTGTTTAAACCTTCTCCTGACATCTTCTATTATTTTATCCATTTAGACTTTCTTCTCCATTTAGTCTTCTCCCCCTTTGACAACAATGCCAAAAGGAAAAACTAATTCATGATTTCTGCCATCGTGACGTAATTTCCTTGCAGTTTCATTCACGGTCAGAGCATCTTTTCTCCAATCACTATTTCCTGCACACCTTTAGAAAGCCTCCTAAAGTGCTTAATCAACATCAATCCACAAATAATGTTCAATGGAGTCATCAAATCGATGCTTTCACCGAACTTTGTTAGTGAGTAGAAGATAGGGGTAGGACCCCTAACTTGCTTCTGAGATACTCAAAAGTGTCCCTTGGTAGTGGCTTTGTGAAGATGTCTTCTATTTGCTTCTTTGAACTGATATATTCCAGCACAACTTTCTTCTCTTGAATTTCTTCTCTGAGATAATGATACTTTATAGAGATATGCTTTGTCTTAGAGTGCATTACCAGATTCTTTGAAATGGTAATGGCACAAGTATTATCACAGAATATAGTTACTGGCTCGGTAACTTTCTCATTTATACCTTCCAACAAGTGCTTGATCCATGCTATATTGGAATTCAATGCTACAACGACATATTCAGCTTCAACTGTTGACTGTGAAATGCATCCTTGTTTCTTGCTAAGCCAGCTTACTAGTCTATCTCCCAAAAAGAAAGCTCCACTGCTTGTGCTTTTCCTATCATCAATGTTTCCTTCCCAATCAGCATCAGTATAAACTTTTAAATAAAAATCATTCATCATTTCATATACTAAGCCATAGTCTTTAGTGCCTCTCGGGTATCTAAAAATTCTCTTGATTGTTGTCATATGGGTTTCTTTGGGATCTGCAGAAAATCTTGCAACTATTCCTACTACATGTGCTATATCCGGCCTATTGTGAACAACATATTGCAACTTTCCAATCATAGATCGGTAAAGTGTCTCATCAATAGATGCATATTCATCATTCTTTGATAGTTTACAGTTAGTAGTCATAGGAGTACTTATAGGTTTAGAATCCTCCATTCCAAATTTCTTCAAGATTTCCTTTATGTACTTGGATTGAGTAATGAAAATCTCATCTTTCATTTGGAGTATTTGTAAATATATAAAATACTTTATTTCATTGATTAATGACATCTCAAATTCTTTGCACATTTCATTTCCAAAGTTCTTGTATAGAGAATCATTTCCACAAAAAATAATATCATCAACAAATATGGCTAAGATCAGTATACCATTGTCCTCATCATTCTTCATGTACATATTGTTGTTTTCGCTTGTCCTTCTAAATCCAATCTTGATCAAATAAGAGTGCAATCTTTCATACCATGCTCTAGGTGCTTGTTTTAGACCATATAAAGCTTTGTTCAATTTACATACTTGATCTTTATTCTTGTCTTCAACAAATCCTTCGGGCTATTCAATATAAACTTCTTCTTCTAGTATACCATTCAAAAATGCAGATTTAACATCCATTTGATCTACCTTGAAATTTTTGAAAGCAGCATATGCCAACAATGTTCTTACTCCCTGAAGTCTAGCCACAGGTGCAAAAGTCTCACCATAATCTATTCCTTCTTCTTGAGCATAACCTTTGCAAACTAGTCTTTCTTTATTCTGAATGACCTCACCTTTTTCATTTAGCTTGTTTCTGAAAATCTACTTTGTATCGATTACATTTTTGTCCTTCAATCTTGGGACCAATGTCCATGTTTCATTCTTCTTTATTTGATCAATCTCTTCTGTCATAGCATTTACCTAATCTTCATTGTTAAATGCCTCTTTTACTATTCTCAGTTCAAATTCAGATATCAGACATGTGTTCTATATCAATTTGTTCCTTGTCATCACTGGATCATCCTGATCTCCTATAATCTGACTTGATGCATGATTTCTTTTGACATATTTGGCTAATATATGCTCGATAGGCTCTGTATGATCTTCTTCATCACTCGGTAACTAGATATTATCTTCATTTTCTTCAGCAACTTTCACGGTAGGATTTCTCAGTTGAACATAAACAAATTCTTCATAATTTTCTGGTTCTTTGGAATTTCCTTCATCATTTCTTTCTGCAAATTCATCAATTTTCACATTTGCACTTTCTACTATTTTATTAGATGATTTGATCAAACATTTAAATGCTTTACTTCTAGAAGAATAACCAAGAAATGTTCCTTCCTCACTTTTCTGATCAAACTTTCCATTTCTATCATCTTTGTGAACATAACATCTACTTCCAAAGATTTTAAAATAACTTACATTAGGTTTCTTGTCATACTAGATTTCATATGGTGTCTTCAAAGTACCTTTCTTCAGTTGTACTCGGTTCAAGGTGTAAACTATAGTGTTGATTGCTTCTCTCCAAAATGTTTGAGGTACCCTCTTTTCAATCATCAGGGTTCTGGCATAGTCTACAATTGATCTGTTTCTTCTCTCAGCTATCCCATTTTGTTGTGGAGTTCTCGGTGCAGATACTTGCCTTTTTATACCATGATCATTGCAGGATAAGTTAAATTCATCAAAAGTGAACTCTCCTCCTCTGTCAGATCTAAGACATTTCAGCTATCTTCCTATTTCATTTTCAACTCTTGCCTTGTACCATTTAAACATTTGAAAAGCTTCGGATTTTTCTTTTAAAAACATAATTGACATCATCCTTGAGTAATCATCCACAAATAATATGAAATATTTATCACCATAATAACTTTGAACTTTCATGGGACCACAAAGATCAGTGTGTACAAGATCTAAAATTCTTGTAGAAGTGTACGACTTAAGTTTGTAAAGCTCGATCTTGTCATCTTACCCATCTGGCATCCTCGACACATAGCATTCTCAGGTTTTTCCAAGCTTGGTAGACCTATTACTCACTGCTTCTTACTTATTATGATCAGATTATCAAAATTTATATGACAAAACCTTTTATGCCATAACCAAGTATCTTCTATTTTTGCATATACACAATTGTTCCGAGTTAGTCAAGATGAAATGTATTACCTTTTTTTTGTGTCTCAGTAGCAGCCAACTTTCCATGTTTGTCATGAACTTTGACACATCCCTTCTGGAATTCTATTCAGTATCCTGTATTGTTTAGTTGTGCTACACTCAACAAATTGTATTTCAAACCTTCAACCTAGTATACGTCATCACATTTAGCATTGTCAAGAAGTGTTATAGATCCTTTACCTTTCACCGGACATGGTGCATCATTACCAAATCTTACATATCCTCCATCATAGTCTTCTAATTTAACAAACTTGTGTTTATCACCTATCATGTGATGTGAGCATCCACTGTCTATGATCCAAGAATCATTTTTATTTGTGTGAGATATTAGGGATTTTTCTTCATACCTTTCTTCATCTAATCCATCTTTAATAGCCACATAAACAACTTCCTTCGTATCAGTTTCATCAGATTTATCATCATTGGATTCCTCATCAGCTACTAGGCATGTCTTTCTATCTCTCCTCTTGAAGTCTCGGTGTCCTCTGTAGTGATTGTCTTTCTATTTGTCTTCTCGGTATTCTCTATTTTCACTAGATTCTTTGTTAGAGCAATTAGAGGTCACATGTCCTATTTTATCACAATTGAAACATTTCAAAGGTAGCTTTCCTTTATACTTACCTTTGCCTCTTGGTAACCTTCTGGCCAATAGTGCTTCAATCTCTTCTTGCTTTATGATTTCCTCATACAGTTTGTGTACTTCTTCCATGTTTTTATGAAATCTCTCACTTGGTCCACTGTGATTTCCTTCAGAATACTTATTTATTCTATCATAGTCATCAGATTCATCAATATGAAAAGAACTGAATGCAGATTCAACTTTATTTACCGAAGACCCACTGTTATCAAAATTACTTAACTCAAATGCATGTAGCTTACCGATAGTGGCATCCAAAGAGACTAGCATGTTTGGTACTGACCTTAATTCATTGATTACAGATACTCGAATGGCATAAGCAGGTAGAAGGGTTCTCAACAACTTACTTGTTACATTCTTTTCTTCAATAGTTCCTCCCACTCCTTTAATTTGATTGACAATTTCCTTTAACCTTGTACTATATTGTGTTATGTTCTCACCTTCATTCATTCTCATGGATTCGAGTTGTCCTCTTAGACTATCTACTTTTTCTCTC
The DNA here is from genome assembly GCF_030272615.1 of Cryptomeria japonica. Taxonomy (NCBI): domain Eukaryota; kingdom Viridiplantae; phylum Streptophyta; class Pinopsida; order Cupressales; family Cupressaceae; genus Cryptomeria; species Cryptomeria japonica. Next base: position 211,436,237 of record NC_081411.1, read on the forward strand.
TGAACATGTTCATCACCACCATACACAGATATGATCTTGGTCCACATTGCTTTTGCATCATTATAGCCTTCTACATCATTAAACTCTGAGTCGATCAATGTTGATGTTATTTCAATCATAGCTTGAATATGTTCTTGCTTTGCCTTTATCTCTTCCATGGTCATCGGGTTGGTGCTAGGTGCTATGTAATCATTCTCCAGATAATATGTTGCATATTCTCCAATTTCTGATAAATGCAGCTTCATCCTTTTCTGCCATGTGGAGAAACTTGACTTGTTCAGGTTTTGTGTATCCCTTTTATTAATCTTCGGATCTTTGCCTCGAGTACCTTTAAATTTTTCTTCCAGAGTCCAAAGCTCTGATACCAATTGTAAAGCTCTAATGCCAATAGTTAATAAGATGAGAGAGGGGGGGGTGAATCATACAAACTTAATCTTCAATATATTCAACAGATTCAACCTCGGTAACTTAAGCAAAGTTGTAAAACATTCAAACTCATGAACAGATAACATCACAACACATATAACACCAGATTTAATGTGGAAACCCAAATAGGGAAAAACCACTGTGGGATTTCGGACCCACTAAGAAATATACCCTTCTAGAGTATGCTTGGTTAAAAGCTAATCCTATTAAAGATTACAAACACATTGCTAGATGTGACCCGGTTAAGGGATTTCCATTAGACTTGTTAGACTCTTGCACTTTCTTAGAAGTGACCTTGTCAAAGGATTTCAAACACTCATTTAGAATGTTACCTTGCTAGAGGGTTTACAAATAAGATTGTTAGGTTCACTCGGTTAAGATATTTTCTGTCACTTACAAAATAAATAACAGTAGTAAAATATATCTGCAACTTAACATCTGAAATGCTAAAGCAGATTCTATTTGCTCAAAACAATCTTGTCATAAGACTTATCTTGTCCCTTGTTGGGCTTGCTGGGCTTCTCAATCTATTCTTCAATCAAATCTTCAAGCTTCTGAGCTCAGTAAACATTCTTGTAGCACCACTATGCATACATTTTCCCACTTATATTGTTTATCAACAATTCCTTATTTATAAACAATTTCTAACCGCTTAATCTCCTTGATCACATTTCACATGATCAATCTTAGCCATCAGATCAACAAACTTGACTAGGTTCAATGTATCCTTCGATCTGAAAACATTTTACCTCACCTTGGAACTTGCATTCCTTCCTTGCAACTTGTGCTAGGTTATTGCGGTTCAATCTATGTTGTAGATCTTCCTCTTGATTTTCCATTGCCATAGATTCTTAACAAACTTCTTGGGCGACATACCAATCATTTATTCATCTCCAACTCATCAGCATCCTTCATTAAATAATGCTTTTATTCATCCAATGTGATCTATTATAACTCGGTTGTAACTCAGTTAATACTAAACTTCACTCGGTAAACATCCTGCCTTCTTTAACGGATATCGATAACCTTAGGGTTTATTGACTAGGTACCTTAGGGTTTACCGACTAGGTTCTTTTCTCGGTGACATAATACAGTATTAAACTTATAACCAAAAACATATGTAGGATATCAAAACAATAAAAAACAACATGATCTCATCATTGTCTAACTCGGTAATAGTTTCCCATTGAATAACTTATTTCTCCCCTTCATTATCACATTCTTTCTGTGTCTCTTACCGACCTCTTAATACTCATCAAAACATACTTCTCAAGATATGGCAACTTCATACTGAATCAGAAAATCAATTTCTTGACATCAATGACAAAATAATATTATTAAGATAGTAATCATCCTTCTTCAGTTATATCAATAATCTCCAACAACCTTCTCTATATCCTTATTGAAATACCAACAATCTCCTTTCTATTGTAATGCCAACAGATACTTCTTCCTTAATTGCTACAAACACAATATCTTCACTAACATCATCATCAGATTCATCATCAATAATGCCACTTTCAATAGCTACTAGAGAGTCTCTCTTCCCTTTACCCTTGTACTTCTTAAATTTATCTCTCTTTTAATCATTTTCACCATTAGGGCAGTCTGCTGCTATATGATCAATCTTGTTGCATGCAAAACATTTTAAAGGTATCTCACCTCTATATTTACCAGTGCCTCTAGGCAGTCATTTTACCAACAATGCTTAAAGTTCCACTAAGTTGTCTTCATCAGCAGCATCTCTACTAGATCTAGATTCATAGCTATTGCTGGTATCTCTACTTCTTCTGACAGATGGGTTAGAGACAGAAGGTCTGAATGAAAATTCTGATTTCTGTACACTACCATCATAGCCATTTAGTTCAAAAGCAATAAGTTTTCCAATAATAGAGTCAAGAGTTACCTTTGTATTGTCAATGGATTTTAGCTCCTGAATAGCTGCAACTCGGATAGCATAGACCAGTAGCAGGGTTCTCGATACCTTACTGATTACTGTGGCATCTTCCACTCTTTATCTTTCCAACTATCTCTTTGATCCTTTGACCATACTGCTGGATGTTCTCACCTTCAGACATTCTCATGTTGTCAAACTTGCCTTTTAAACTCTCTTCTTTAGCAATCTTGACATGCTCATCACCACTATAGATATCTTCAAGTTTCTTCCATACTTCACATGTAGTTTCAAGACCATGAACATCTACATATTCAACATCAGACAAGGAAGTGATAATAGCTTATAATGCCTGGTGATTTTCTTGTTGTTTTTTCTTCTGATCATCAGTTAGGGGTCCAGTAAATGTAGTATACTTATGTTCTATATGATCCCAATACTGACTACCAAGACTCTTAATTTAAATATTCATTTTGTCACTCCATATTCTATAGTTATCTTTGTTAAACTTCAGACCTTATTTCTTCATCATGATCTACAAGATCTTTTCCTCAAGTTGTTAGGCTTTTAGATTAAGAGGACCTGGATAGCTTTGATACCAATTGATGGTATGATTAAAGAATAAGTATCTGATAGTATATTGAAAAACTGATACAAAGTTCCCAACCTCAAACTCAGTCAAACAAAGTAAACATATCTCAGTCAAGATCAATATTCTTAGGAATACTTGACATTAACCAGTTTAACTGTTATGACAACTTTTAGTAGTAAACACCTTCAATCTTGTAAACATCAACAATGCTTAATCTTAACTCAACATATTCATCTCTCAATGCTTCTACTTAACATGTCTTATCAGAAATTAACCAAATCAACAAATAAGATCACAACCACAAAAGCATTCACTGCTTGACACAAATGTTTATACATGAAAAATCCAAATAGGTAAAAACCACGATGAGATGGGACTCACAAGGATAGCTATCTGAAATCTTTCGAAGTTCACCCTATTAGGAGCCAAAGCCTGTTAGATCTTTACAATAAGTCCTGTTAAGAACTAATTCTGGGTAGGAATCACCCAGTTAAGGGATTTACAAATATGCCTTGTTAGAAGCACAATGCCTTGTTAGGAGTAACCTCACTGGAGGATTTAAGAATCCAAGCTAATGGACCACCTTGTTAGAGGATTTAATGAGTAACCAAGCTTGTTAGAGCTTACCCAGTTAAGGGATTTTACTTCTGCTGTAATTGTTAGAAAACAATAGGTTTTCTTGATTTGTCTGAGTAGCACTACATTTGCTTGATCATATCCTTCTATGTTTCAATCTGCCTTCACTCAAAAATGCAGATCCATTCACTAGTTGGGCAACCACACACTCAACAAGTTTTCTACCAATCTTTCCAACAACCTTTACAAACAACTTCATCGACCTTAAATACAAATCAATTAGGTCAGTAACACAACAAAAACCTAATTCTCATCATTGAGATTACAAACAAGTCGGTTCAATCTTGACCATTAGAAATCATGACAATCTCTTCACATTCTTCAAGACAATTCCAACCGCTCCATTGGACTTAGCTGCTCATCACATGTTGTGCATTAAATGCAATCCACTTTGATCCTTCCCTAGACAATAAGCAATCATGCCAAACCAATTTGAATTTATCCTTATACAATGATCGCATGTGTATCCATCATTACTGTTCATCAGATAATAAACTAACAAACTTGATCAGTTAGGGTTTAACAATTGATCAGGTTTACCAGTTACATTACATAGAAAGGTTTGACCCTTTACACTGGTTCACCAGTTCAACTCACAAACTTTACATACCAGTTACAATAGCATCTACAACTCTCTTCTAACTAGTTACTAGCCAATATCAAAAACAACAATATCAGCAATAACATGAATACCTTTTACTGGTTCAATTGACATCAATGACAACATATCATTAATGCAATCTCTATGCAAAATGTCGATACACTCAAAATGCCAACAACATCTCCTAAGATATCTTGTGTGCAAGAAAAGTTTGACTTGGTGGCCTATTCTTCTCCTATGAAATTCTCTCTTTCTAAAGACTTTTGAACATTCATCATTTTATACATGTTTTTAATCTCACTTATAGTAGAGAATTTAACATATCATATTCAAATACATCATTCAATCTATCATGTCTTTAAATAACATTAATGGCTATTATGTTGCTCATCATTATGTGACATTGGTAGCTCACTTACTGGGGGCTCATTGTCATTCATGATGGTATAATTTCATGTGCAATCATACTTTTGGAAGTAACATAATGTCCTATCTCTATCCCATGTCTTCTCCCTATATATAGGGGGGCAAGAGTGATTTCAAACATCTCTCCTTCTTAAGATTAAAATTTCCCCTTTCTGAAGTTGTGTCTTCTGTAAGGATTTCTTATTGATTGTAGAGGTGTATTCAAATTTGAATTCCTTCTCTCATATTGGAACAAGCATACCTAATGGGGATCTTAAGTACATATCCTTAATTGGGACCTCCTCCTTGTTGTTGGAAGTCTTTGATCATTCATTAATTTCTTTTCTTCATTGATTAGTATCTTTTATAATAAACCCTTCTATTTTATACATGTGCATATCCCTGATGAGGATGTCTTTCCTTCTTTTAGAAGAGAGTTATTACAAATAATCTCTCTTTGATGTCATCTCAATCCTCTTCTTTTTTCAAAACTCTTGCATTCATTTTTTATAGAAGATGTTATATTTATCTAAGACAACTCCTTTTGAAGGTAGACATTTTTTTAACAAAGATCTCTTCTCCTCCAAGGATCTCCTTTACACTTATATAGCAAGATATATCTTTTGAACTATCTTATCCTTGCTTGAAGAGTATTCCCTCTCTTGCTTGGATTTATGAAATTGTTGCATGATGGATATCTTCTTGGTGTCGAAGGCAAGTGTCCTTGTTCTACTTGCACACACATGAATGAGGTTGAGTGGAACTAACGATGATCTCAGTGTCCTCCCTTACATGGATCACCCAAACAGACTCTGGGGACTTGTTTTCCATGTCTTTCTCTCCATGGATCACCTATTTTTAGGGGTGAGATGTCCATGGTGTATTTTCTCTTCTTATGGATCACCAAAGTGTGTATTCATGCTTTTATATCTCTTCTTCCTTCTCTTTGCATTTATTTCCATTTAAATCTTTCATCTTGTGTTAGAGAGATCTCAAATCCTCACACTCTTTGTTGTGTTGGAATTGAGGCTTAGTTCTCTTTCTTACAAAATGATTCTCCATTAATTTTTGATCTTGTATCAAATATTCTTGTGAGCATTTTTCATCAATTCTTCTTTCACAATTCAATGTGGTAAACATGATACCATGTTTCAACTCACTAAAATTAGCAAGCTAAAATGGGGGGGGCATATAGCTACCCTTGAATTTTCATCACCTTCTTTAGTAAGCATTTAGGTGATTTTGTGATTTTATCTAACATGTGGTTTTGTAGGGTGCGGATCCTAACTGAGTATTATAGATATCGTCAAGGGCTTCATCCAATAACTTGTGGATATATCCTTTTATCATGAATGTTTACTTTTTCTTTACTTTAGCTTGCATATGCACATAGTGTCATATGACCACTAAAGAGGGGGCTAAGTGTAGTGTCATAAATTGTACACCCTTGCTAGGGTGGTACAATTTCACACTTGGGTTAGCACCCACCTTAGTGTGTCTTCCATCTTGCATTTCTTAATTCCCTTTCAGATTTTAATTAATTAATTTAATTAAATCTAAAACCATGTTTCATCACTTCATACATTATAAAATTGGGCCCTTTACCCTAAGTGTGCCCCTTTTTATTTTATTCCTCCAATAAATCATTTAATCATAAACCCTAATTATATCCTATTTCAACCTTTAAGGCCTGATTTCGCATATCAAAACGCCTCGAAATCAGCTATAATGTTGGGATTCACTCTAATATCATCATTTCTAATGGTCCTAAAAATTTGGTGAAAAGTTGGTCGGACTATGGCGGGAGTGCACATGGTCCTTGTCTTTTTTCCCAAAATTTTGGGAGCACAATTCTATGATATTATAATGCTTAACCCCAAAATATTGGTAGGAAATTCAATTCCTAGGCCGGCCTAAAGGTGGAATTAAGTCAAAATTAAAATCTAAGGTTTCATACATATGAGTTCTCTTTCTTCATTTGAAGGAAACTAAGAAATATCTATGGGATCTGTCTAAGAATCTAAAGGCACATTTTTGGAGCACAAGGATCCTATTTGGTTTGAAGCATTGTTATTTATATTTATATTTACATTTAGGGTTTACTCTCATGCATAGGGTAGCTCTAGTTTCTTTCATTTTAGGATATTGCATACACACAAGGTTCTAGCACACACATTTTTAATACATTATCAACTATTTTTGGATGTGTAAATCACCAACACAGGGGTTTGACTAAGGCAAAACCCTATATAGCCACCCAAACCCTTCCTTTTCAGTTGCAGGTGTAGAAACAGGCATCTAGAGGCAATTTTGTATAAGGGAGAGACACCAACACCACCCAGAAACTCTAGATTTTTCCTAATATTCTTGGGACAGGAGCTTGGCACCTTGGTCCTACCCAGTATAGGGGTGTGGCACCCTAGTGCCTCCACTTTTCAGTGAAATTCAACAAGTTATAGTTTTAGGATCTCAAATTTACAATTTCTCAGTTACAGCTCTCTGTGAGTCCATCAAGGACAGTGGCGTGCCACCCTGGTGCTGGTCAATTTTTCTTAGTTTGTCACATGAGTTACACATCCAAAATACTCCCCCTTTAATGCTTTCAATATCTCAGTTTTAGACCTACAAGTTTGTTCAATTTCAAGTTCATTTGTGCTTCATTTTTTATCTCCTAGTCTAGTTCATCATTCAAACCCTAGTTTTTCTCATCATTTTCAACAAGAAGAATATAAAACATAAGAGGTAATCCTTGGATCTCTCTTTCTCATAAGAACTATACAAAGTGATCTATCTCCTTAGGCTCTTTCATATTCCCAATTTGTTGGCCAAAGTGGGATTAGGTCCTAGTCACCCGATCTCGCTTTTCTGGCCACCACACTAATGTCCCTAGAAATCAAAAGAAACATGTTGATAAATTAGAAGCAATTGGTTCTCAACATGATATTACATCTCATGTTGCAACAAAGAAAGAACAATGAATTATACTTGTGGTGAGACCAGAAGTGCCTGATAACTAAGTGAATTGGCAAGTCTTTGATTCTAATAAGTAGATTGTGAGCTTCCTACAAGATGAAGTAGAGTTCTCCAATAAGAAGAAGGGCATGATGTAGGACCAATATGTAGATCAGATTATGTAGCTAAGCTCAAACAAGTTTCCCAAGGGATTGATCACCTTAGAGGAGATCTTCAAAAACTAATGATCGGATGAAAGGGAGAGAAATGAACCTGGCCGCAAAGAAAGAAGACTAAATCAGTCCCTATATCTGATGGCAAAGCTCTCAACTTGGGGAAGGTGTGTTCCCAAAGTGATCAAGGTACTTTTGTCAGCCTTTTTGAAGAGTATAATGATATTTTTGCTTTTACATATGAGGATCTAAAAGGTTTTGACCCTAGCCTAGCTCAACATACCATAAAATTAGATCCTAATGCAAAGCCAGTTAGACAAAAGCAAATAAACCCCAAAATTGAGCCTTTAATGGGAAAGGAGCTATCCAAGATTATAGAATCCAACATTGTTTTTATAATCAACCATTCTTATTGGGTAGCTAATCTTGTTCTAGTTAGGAAGAAGAATGGGGAAATCAGTTTGTGTGTAGACTTTAGGGATCTCATTAGAGCCTCCCTCAATGATCATTATCCCCTCTTTTCTATGGAACAAATTTTAGCCAAATTTAGTAGCTCAGAAAGATTTTCATTCTTGGATGGATATTTAGGGTATAATCAGATCCTAATCCAAGAATAAGACAAATTTAAGATTGCATTTAGTATGAAGTGGGGCACTTATGCTTATTGTAAAATGCCTTTTGGGCTAACAAATGCAGGTGCCACTTTTCAAAGAGCCATGGATATGGCCTTTAAGGGAGTATTAGCATAATTTATACTAGTATATCTTGTTTATATCACTAAATACTCCAAGAATACAATAGACCACTTTGCTCACCCTGACCAAGTATTCAAAAAGTGCAGAGAATATGGTGTGTCTTTGAACCCTAACAAGTGTGTATTTTTTACTAATTAGGGCAAACTACTTGGACACATTGTATCCAAATATGATTTGGCCATAGACCTAGAGAGATTGGAAGCTATTGTGTCTCTTCCACTTCCATATCACAAGAAAGGCCTTCAAAGCTTTCTAGGAAGAACCAAATTTGTTAGAAGGTTTATCCCAAACATTACAGCCTTGGTTAAACCTCTCACCACCATTCTCAAGAAGGATATGCCTTTCAAATAGATCAATGAATGGAAGGAGGGTTTTGATCAGATCAAACAAGCCATTGATTAGGCTCCTACCTTAGTAAATCCAAACTATGAGAAGGATTTCATCCGTTACACCTTGGGAGGAGAATCAAGTATATTTGTTATCCTAACACAATTAAATCAGGAAGGGTTAGAGCAACCCATAGCTTTTTTCTATGAAGCCATAAAGGAATATGAACTCAGGTACAACTATGTGGAAAAGAAATTCATCACAGTGGTGAGAGAATTAAAAACATTTAGCCACATGCTCTCAAACAACCAGATTCAACTCCTAGTTCCACATGCTAGTGTTAAGGATTTCCTTCTCAACAAGGATATAGGTGAGAAAAGAGTTGGATGGATCACTAAGGTCATGGAGTATAACCTTGATATAAAAATTACCAAGTTAGTGAGGGGAAGAAGACTCTATGAGTAGTTCAATTCATCTTTTGAGAAAGATTTAGAGGCCTCCCTCTTGCTACAAGAAGAAGAACAAATTGGAAACCAAGAAAAATTGCAATCTAACTAGTTCCAGAATATGATTGCCTTTCTAAGGGATGGTAGCTATCCTCCTCACTTTGATAGAACTAAGAGGAGACATCTCAGGTTGCAGTCCATCCCCTATGATTTGGTGTATGGGATTTTGTTCAAAAGGGATCTAAATGGTGTCCTGCTAAGGTGCATTCGAGGTGCTCAAACCAATAGGTTGCTAAAATAATTTCGTAATGGACCCTTAGGTGGTCATTTCTGAGCAAGGACCACAACCATGAAAATCATAAGGGCAACCTATTATTGGCCCTACTTATTTGGTGATGCCCACAAGTGGGTTAGGTTGTGCAAGGAGTGTGCACTCTTTGTAGGCAAACAAAGATTAGCAGCTCTGCCCCTTCATCCCATCTCTGTTGATCAACCTTTCTCAAATGGGGGCTTGATTTTATTGGCCCTATCAATCAAGTATCAAGTGTAGGCCACAAGTGGATTTTGGTTGCCATGGACTATTTCACAAGGTGGACAGAGGCTAGTGCTTTGAAGAATGCAACTGAAAATTCAATGTTTCAATTCCTTAAGGGGATTGTAACCAGATTTGGAGCCCCTTCCACCATAATATTAGACAATGCTAAGATGTTTGTGGGATCTCAGATTAGTCTATGGATAGTCCAGCATGATGTATTTCTAAAAACATCATCAAATTGCTATCACTAAGGCAATGGCTTAGCTGAGTCCTCCAACAAAAATTATATTAGAATCATCAAGAGGACCCTTGAAGACAATCAAAGGTCATGAAACCTCAAATTGGGAACAACCCTATAGGCTGATAGAATTACTCCCAAAAGAGCTTTGGGACATTCACCTTCCATGCTAGTATATGGAAGCGAAGCAAGGATTCCCTTATCCATTAAGTTTCCATCTCTAGACCTAACACATTAGTTGGAGTTGTTAGGTCCTGGAGACAACTGAGAGGGGGAGGTGAATCAGTTGTCAAATAAATTTAAACCAAAACAACTTAACCAAACTTAATGCTTAATACCGATAAACCAAACTTAATGTTGGTAGACAGTTTATCAGTTAATTGCACTATCGGTAAAGATTAATGCATGAAACAAAAAGACAATAACATCTGCAACACATAGAACCAATATTTGTACGTGGAAACCCTGTAAGGGGAAAAACCACAGTGGGAAACCTTACCCACAATCAGATGATACTACAACAGCTAGTATCTGTATACAATAGGGGGTCTGCACATACAGAAAGGACAAGCACCTAGAGCTCACTACTCAAATACAAATGGGAGTCACACTGACTACAATTGGATGGTTAAATCCAATAATGATGTACTGCTCAAAATTGCATCTTCATATGCTGGATTCAGTACAGGTTCAATTCTGATATGCCTTCACAAAACCTTCCTTCAACCTTCAAATAATGTTTGCATGTATAGCTTTGCTTATTCTTGCATATACCAAATTACAATCATTTCTTCACATTCGTACATTGATCTCAAAAATGAGATCTTACATTTATACCATAGCCTAAGACCAATTGAGTAGGTCGGCTCTAAAAGATATTACAATAAAAACAATTTACAAGTAAAATAATAACCGATGCAATATCTGATTCAACATGTCAGCTTAATGCATTTACAGCATTAATAAAACATCTCCATAGGGTGTCGTGCTGATTTGGAATAGATAAGCCTGTCGGTGCTTATCCTGGACCTATTTCCTGGTAAAAAAAAAAATGTAAACATGAATATACCAATGAAAAAATCTCCAAGACAAAGTGTCCAAATGATGTCTTTGACATAACCAAGTGTTCTCCATGTCATTTCAAGTGCTGATAAACAATATATCATGTTTGTGAACAAGATACTGGTGATTGTGCATAAGTCACTTGCTAGACGGTGAACATTGCCAATTCTCCAAGTGCCAGTAGGCTGACCAAAGTTGATAAGTGTTGATATCAATGACAAAACCATATCAACATATCCAAAATACCAATAATCTCCCCATTTGGCATTGATGGCAACAAAGGATAGAAAAACCAACAAAGTGCCAAAACAAAAATGACAAATACCAAAAACCAATAATCTCCCAAAAGAGATCATAACCAGAAATCAAAATTCAAGTATAGAGAGTAATCAATCTCTCCCAAAATAACAATCTCTCCCCCTAGGAGTAACATTTGTCTTTCCATATCAATCTCTTCCCCTTTGACATCAAATGCCAAAGAAATACAAAAAGCAGGTTCAAATACAAAATACCAACTTATTCAGTATACCAACTACTCCTCCTGAGAAGTAGCTCTCTTCATCAAAGCTGGAGTAAAAGATTTCTCTGTTAGTTCTATCGGTTGATGACAAACATCAACTGTCTAAGTTTCTGCCAGTGGGGGTATGACCCCAAGATGATCTTTGAGATATTGAAAAGTCTCCTTAGGCAAAGGCTTAGTGAAAATATCTGCAATCTGCTCTTTAGTATTCACATAAACTAGTTTTACTTATTTTGCTTCAACATTCTCTTTTAGAAAATTCAGTTTGATAGAGACATGTTTAGTTTTAGAATGTAGTACCAAATTCTTAGATATATCATTTTCTATTGTATTATCATAATAGATAGTTATAGGTTCCTTGCATTTTACCTTTATAAACTTCAACACTTGCTTTAACCATAATACCTATGTACAGTTAGGTGTTGCTACAACATATTCTGATTTTGTTGTTGGTAAAGATGTGCAACTTTGTTTCTTACTCAACCAAGAAATTAATCTACTTCCAAGAAAAAATGCTCCGCCGGTGGTGCTTTTTCTGTCATCTACATCTCTTGCCCAATTTGCATCTGTGTATGCACATAATTCAAAGTTTTCATCTCTAGGATACCATAGGCCAAGATTAGTAGTGCCTTGTAACTACCAAAAAATCCATTTTAGTGCTGATTCATGATTTTCTTTAGGATTACTTTGAAATCTTGAAACAATACATACTGCATTCATAATATCAGGTCTTGTTTGTGTCAAATACAATAGGCCTCCTACCATAGATTTGTACCTAGTCGGATTAATAGGTGTAGATTCATCCCTTAGTGATAATTTGTCATGTGTAGTCATAGGTGTATTTACCAGTTTAGAGTTCTCCATCCCAAATTTGTTTAGTACTCCTTCAAGTACTTAGATTGACTCAAGAATATACCTTTATCAGTTTGTGAAATTTGCAATCCTACAACGAATTTTATCTCTCCAATCATAGACATTTCAAATTCTTGTTGCATTTTAATACAAAATTCTTTGCATAATCCATCTTCTCCTCCAAAGATTATATCATCAACAAAAACTTCTATAACCAAGATGTCATCATTAGTCACTTTATATTATAAGTTGTTGTCAGCATTACCTTTAGAAAAACCAATCTTCAAAAGATATTTATCCAATCTAGCATACCAAGCTCTTGGAGCTTGCTTCAACCCATACAAAGCTTTCCTTAACCTGCAAACCATATCTTTGTTATCTGTCAAAGAAAATCCATCAGGTTGCTCAATGTAAACTTCTTCTTCAAGATCTCCATTCAAAAATGCACATTTAATATCCATTTGATATACTTTGTAGTTCTTGTGTGCTGCAAAAGCCAAGAATAATCTGACTGCCTCAATTCTGGCTACCAATACAAAGGTTTCATTATAATCAATTCCTTCTTTCTATGAATATCCCTTACACACTAGTCTTTCTTTATTTCTGATTACCTTACCATCTTCATTGAGTTTGTTTCTGAATACCCATTTTGTTCCAATTACATTTTTGTCTTTAGGCCAAGGAACTAATGTCCATGTGTTATTCTTCTCAATTTGGTCTAGTTCTTCTTCCATAGCTTTAATCCAATGTTTATCTTGACATGCCTCATTAATTGATGCTGGTTCAATTTGAGAAATAAGACATACCTCTTCATTTTCCAATCTTCCTCTTGTCATAACTCCTTAATATTTGTTCCCAATTATCTGATCTTCAGAATGGTTCAATCTTACATACTGGGGTGTCCTTGTTTGTTGTTGTTCTTCAGTTACAGTGGAATTTTCTAATGATACTGGTGTAATTGAATCTTCATTCTGTACTGGTGTATTCAAAGTAGGCTGATTTGTCAGTATCTCTGTTTCCGATTCAGATTCTATATACCTTGAAGTTCCTCTAAACTGTTCATCAATTTTCACATTTGTACTCTTAACAATTTTCTCCAATCTCTTGTTAAAACATCTATATGCATTTCTCTTAGATGTATAACCAGGAAATATTCCTTCATCACTTCTAGGATCAAATTTGCCAATATACTCATCTCTTCTAATATATCATTTGCTTCCAAATATTCTAAAATATTTAAGAGTAGGAGTAATACCAAACCATAGTTCATGAGGGGTCTTACCAGTTTTACCTTTGATGTGAACTTTGTTGAATGTGTAGATTGTTGTGCTTACTGTCTCTCTCCAATATACATGTGGTAGATTTGCTTCTGATAACATACTTCTAGCTACATCCAAGATAGTTTTGTTTTTCCTTTCTACAACTCCATTCTGTTGTGGTGTTCAAGGTGTTGATAATTGTCTTCTGATTCCATTTGCTTCACAGAATGTATTAAATTTCTTAGATGTGAATTCACCTCCTTGATCTGATCTCGGACATTTAATTTTCTTACCGGTTTCACTTTCTACCATCACCTTGAATAGCTTGAATTTCCCAAGTGCTTCTGATTTTTCTTTGAGAAAAGTAACCCAACACATTCTAGAATAGTCATCAATGATTAGCATGAAATATCTATCACCTTGTAAGCTTTTAGTTCCAGCTAGACCACACAAATCAGTATGAATTAAGTCAAGAGCATTATTGGATTTTTCTGGAATACTTTTAAATGATGCTCTAACTTGTTTTCCAAATTGACATTCCTTACATAGCGGATTGTGAGGCTTAACAATCTTAGCTAAATCTCTAACTACTTTAGTTGTACTAATTTTTGCAATGCAATCAAAATTTACATGACAGAGTCTCTTATTCCATATCCAACTTTCATCAATATGCGCAATCAAGCATGTCTTTTCAATGTTATCCAAATGAAAGATATTACCTCTGGTTTGATTACCAATTGCAATTTCCAAACCAGTTTTATTCATAATTTTGCATTTCTCATTCTTGAATTGTAACTGAAATCCCTTTTCACCTAATTGACCAACACTCAAAAGATTGTGCTTCAAACCTTCAACATAGTAAACATTGTCAATATTATGCTTACCATCAAGAGATATAGTACCTTTACCTTTGATAAAAAAAGCTTTATCATCTCCAAATCTTACTAGACCTCCATTATATTCCTGAAAAAGTCAAGAATTTACTTTTATCACCAGTCATATGATGTGAGCATCCCGAATCAATGATCCATTCATCCTTAACTTCAATTTTAGCTGCCAGGGTTTGCTCTACCGGTTGAACACTAGGTGTCAGTTAATCTTCTATTATAGCAACAAAGACCCATCCATTGTCTGCCAAATCTTCATCAGAATCATCAGTGACTCTTCATCAGCAAGATAACAAGATTTGTCTTTATTCTTCTTAAATCTGTATCTCTAATATTCAGGGTTAGGCTTGTATGTTCTTCTAGCTTCTTCTTTCAATCTTGTATGTCTATCAGAGAATCTTGAAGCCATATGACCAATCTTATTATAGTTAAAACATTTAAAGGGTGCTTTACCTTCATACTTACTTCCAATTGGACCTTCAGGCATTTTCCTTACAAATAGTGCTTCAAGTTCTTCATTTTCTCTCCTACTTTCTTCAAGTTTTCTCTCATAAAAGGCTTTCCAATCAAACTCATCAAATGATGATGATGCAGATGATGTTGATGCCTTAAAGATAAATATGTCTTTATAGTAGCAACAAAACCAAATTCCTCAATTTCAAAAGCTAAAAGTTTTCCAATCAATGTGTCCGTAGTTACTGATGTATTAGGCATTGTTCTTAACTCATTTATAGAAGTAACTTTCATTTTGTATGTCGGTGGAAATCCTCTTAGAACTTTTGAAACAATTTCATCTTCACTTAAGGTTCCTCCACAACATTTAATACCCAAAACAATTTCATTTACTCTTTCCATAAAAGCAGAAATCCTTTCATCTTCTTCCATTTTCAGATTTTCATACCTGACCTAGAAGTGTTCAAGTTTTGCAATTGTGACTGTGGAATCTCCTTCATTCAATGTTTCCAGATGGTCCCAAATAGCTTTAGCAGTAGATCTATCTGATAATCCCATGATTTTTTGATCTGATAATGCGCTCAAAAGTGCTTCTCTTGCTTTGCAATCATTTTCTTCATCTTTTCCTAAAGTTGGTGGATTAGGTTGACCAAGAGTAGGAGCAGTATAGCCATTCTTTGTAACTTCCTAGATATCTTTTCCAATGCAATTTAGATGTGTCTCCTTCCTGATCTTCCATATGCCATAGTCGGTTCCATCAAGTTTAGGATTGTCTTTCCTGGAATAGTTAGAAGACATTGGATCTCCCCAAGCTATTAAACTTCTGCAAAAAGAGGACTAGGCTCTGATACCAATTGTTAGGTCCCGGAGACAACTGAGAGCAAGGAGGTGAATTAATTGTCAAATAAATTTAAACCAAAACAACTTAACCAAACTTAATGCTTAATACTGGTAAACCAAACTTAATGTTGGTAGACAGTTTATCAGTTAATTGCAGTACCAGTAAAGATTAATGCATGAAATAGAAAGACAATAACATCCACAACACATAACACCAATATTTGTATGTGGAAACCCTATAAGGGGAAAAAATATAGTGGGAAACCGTACCCACAATCAAATGATACTACTGCAGATAGTATGTGTATACAATAGGGAGTCTGCACATGCAGAGAATCCAAATGCCTAGAGCTCACCACTCAAATACAAATGGGAGTCCCACTAACTATGATTGGATTGTTAAATCTAATAATGATGTACTGCTCAAAATAGCATCTTCATATGCTAGATTCAGTATCAATTTAGTTCTAATATGCCTTCACAAAACCTTCCTTCAACCTTCGAATGATGTTTGTGTGTATAGCTCTTCTTATTCTTGCATATACCGAATTACAATCATTTCTTCACATTCGCACGTTGATCTCAAAAATGAGATCTTACATTTATACCATAACCTAAGACCAATTGAGTAGGTCGGCTCTAAAACATATTACAATAAAAACAATTTGCAAATAAAACAATAACTGATGCAATATCCAATTCAACATGTCGGCTTAATGCATTTACAACATTAATAAATCATCTCCATCACGTGTCATGTTGATCTGGAATAGATAAGCCTGTCAGTGCTTATCTTGGACCTATTTCTCGGTAACAACAAATATGCAAACATGAATATACCAATGAACAAATCTCCAAGACAAAGTGTCCAAATGATTTCTTAGACATAACCAAGTGTTTTCCATGTCATTCCAAGTGTTAGTGAACAATATATCCTACTAGTGAACAAGATACCGGTGACTGTGCATAAGTCACTTGCTTGCCAATGAACATTACCAATTCTCCAAGTGCCAGTAGGTTGACTAGAGTTGATAAGTGTTGACATCAATGACAAAACCATATCAACATATCTAAAATACCAATAGGAGCTCCTAGAAAATGATGCCTTATCAGTGAGGTATGTTGAACTTACATAGCTTGAAGAGGTCAAAGAGAAAGCCAAGAAAACCTTAAATGTCTATCAAGTATAGGTGAAGAGGTACTTTGATAAGAAATCCATTTTGAGGACCTTCCAAGTTTGAGATTTTGTCCTAAAATGGGATGATGATAGAGAAAAGCCACGTAGGCACTCAAAATTTGATTCCATATGGAGTGGCCCCTATATGATTACAGGTTGCAAGGAGGCTAATTCTTTCAATCTGGCCAGGATAAATGTTGAAGACCTCAATATTTCAGTCAACGGTATACACCTCAAAGAATGTTCTTAAGGTGGCCTTTTAGTCCTTTTAAATATTGTAATTACCATTTGGTAAGTTTTTTCAATCTTCCATGAAGTGCTTGAGCACTGGTCATTCCTCCAGAATGGAAAATTTTAAAAAATTTGTAGGATGCAGAGAGGAGTTCCTTCTCTATTTTTCCTCTTTGAGTCATTATCCAATGGATACCCAAAGACATATGGTCTTTCCCTAATAAAGCTTAGGGCCCCCTCTGAGTCACCAAAATGCTGACCTTTTTTTCTTTCAACTTATCCTAAAGATAACCGATTTGAGAAATCCAGAGTTTTTTGCATAACTTGTGTGTTATGTGAACCTACATAACCTTTGTGTTATGCGCTTTCCTTGTTGATGAATCTACAGAAGGGGTCTTTACTTCTTTTCTAGGCTCTAAGTCTATTTTTAAGTTGACCGGTCGGGGCGGTCAAATCACTAAGGGCTGTCGGTTGGGGGTTCTAATTCATCCGCAAGCTAGTCTCTATGTCATTTCCACCAACTGACTGAAAGCTTTTCTGGCTTTGCCCGTTCCCTCGCATTCCTTTTTGGCTCCTCCTTTTTTTTCTCTCGGGTGAGAGGGAAGTTTCTTTTGGCTCTCGCTCCCCCATAGGGTCCTTTTTGCTCTATCTAGATTTTGTTGTGGGTCAGAAGCTTCATTTTTTTGTTTCTCCTGCGCCTCTGCAAGGTCTTTTGGTTGCTTGACAATGGTGTTTTGGGTGTGCGGGAGACTCATTTTTCTCCTCCTTCTTCCCTTCATATCTCTTTTGGTATATAGTTCCTACACTACAGGCTAGAAGGTGACGATGGTGTGCAAGTGATGAATGCGGTGGGCCTGCGCATTCTCCACCATTGATGATGACAATCTCTGATCAGATGAATGCATTTTAATCCTTTGTCTGAATCTTTTGGATTCTTATTTGGTGAGATCTCATGCATCCATCTGCATGCAAGATCTCTCAATTGACAACTAAAATTCAATTTTCTCGATGGTCGTTGGAATTCGATTCTTCTTCAAGAGGTGGTTGTCGACCCAGTAGTCGAGACATTTTTGGACTTAGTTGGTGCTTGATCTCTGAACTGTTTTGCTTCCAACCACAAGGGATTTTCATTGTTACTCTAGATTGGACTTCTGCAAGTCCATTTTAGATGTCATCCATGCCCATTTAATACATTTTGGAGACTTTCTTACCTCTGTCATGCTGCCATGATGCATTTGTTGTAGAGATGTCTTCTCTTGTAGCACTTTTTGCCTCTTTTAGAGATGATGATCACTTGTATAGCTATCTTTGCACAATCAAATCATCTTGTCAATCTAATCTTCTCCTCCTCTTGAATATTTTGTAACTTAGTTGTGATTCAATTTTGAGTTATGCCTCAACTATAAAGACAATTTTTTGAATATTTCCTGAGGGTCTTCTCTCTTTTCTTCTATAGAAAACTATGTTCTTGTGAATTTGTAAATTTTTCTTTGTCCTACATTAATAAAACATGTCTTTTTTACCTAGACTCAATTCATTCAAATCTATGTGAATTATCACCTCCTTTTATGAATGCATCTCTTTTAATTTTCTCAGTTGTAGTTGATTGTGTTGAATCCATCTTTGAATGCAATTTGTGAGGTAAATATTAGCCCCCCTTTGTATCTCACAAGAACCCCAACCTTCATCTTTTCTCAAATAACTGATTTAGATAGAATCTTGTGTATACCTTGGACAAGTTTTGTTAATGTCTTATGCAGTTATAGGCAGAAAGATCAATATTCCATCTAGGTGCAAACCTTTTCCCATCTTTCAAGCATTCTCTCTTTCTCCCTTTTCTGTGTTCGAATCATTATATTAGGTCCTATTGCATTAGATTGAAGATGAAATTGGCCTTTTCTGGAGACTCAACCTCACTTCTGCAAGTCCCACACATGGGAGGTTGTTTCCATGTTTCACAAGGTTGATCATCGCAGGGTGCAAACTTTTGTGACAACAGTACCTTAATAGAGTCAAGAATGAAAAAATAATTAGGACAATAAATTCCTCTCTTTAGCTAGAAAAATGCAGGTTGCCAACAAAATATTTCTTGCAACACATGATAATTACTTCATTTTGATTCCTTTGTTGAAGACTACTATGTTGTCTCATGTGCAGTTGTGGTGTTGTCATTGATGTCAACCCTCAGTGTATTGTGACGTAATTGATGATTGCACTAGTATGATGATGGTGAAGATGCTTATGATAACAATAATATCATATTAAGATGAGGATTAGAAGAATTTTTATGTTATTTTGATGGTCTTATGCATGCCACGAGATATTGTTCTATATCTCTTGTTGCTCTTGATTGAGCAAATGATGCTACAAAGATGTTCTAGTCTCCAGAAATTGGTGATGTGTGAAAATGTAGGAAGGTATTTTGAAGATTGTCTGGGAATATGCTCTCCATTCATATACATTTAAAGATATTCTCTTATGGTTTTGTATTTATCTTGTATGTGTTGTAGACATTGCACTCATATTCTTTCAAGTCATTGGTGTTCTTGTAGATATTTTTTGGTAAATGTAGTATGTTGGTAGTTTGGTTGCTTTTCAAGATTAGTCCTTTGCATTTATTTAAATTAAAATTTATACCCCTATGGCCTGCTAGATATTCTTATATTGTATGTGCAATGTCTCAATTCAGCTTTCAGATGATGAAGTGTACGACAAGAATGTTTGATAATGTTATATTACATGATTGAGTTTTCTAGACTTTAAGTATAAAAGACTAGGTATTTGTTTAGTTGCGCTAGATTATTTTGGCATGAAAACATGAAAGAAGTGTATGGGAATGTTGTTAAGGGTTCACAAAGTGTCTCTATGTGGTCTGGATGATTGTGGTTGATCTTTTTGGTGCCACATATTGTCTAGAGTTGGTTATCATGATAATTTGTGTTTTTCCAGCCAACAAGGCCTATTCTTGTGCTTGTGCTATGTATATGGGGGTTTGCACTCGCATTGGAAGTTCTGATGAGTTGTCTTTTGGGCCCTAATATGTCTTAATATGAGTTGCAATGTGTAAATTCATTTAGATGTTGTATTTTTTGTCCAACTGGTAAAATACTACATGTTACCCCATTTGTGACTTGCGAAGATGTACACTAGTATGTTTGATGTTTGGGGCTACATGGAAAGATGTAATAAGATGTTTTAGGTCTACTCTATCTCCAAAATTGGATTTCTTTCACTACAAATATGTTTTGAGGTTGACTTGTTGGGTTCAATGCTTATCTTCTATTCTAACTGACCAGATTTGATGATTTTTTTGCTTCAAAAGGATATATATACATATATAGAAGATCGAATCTGTTGGTGTAAATAATTATTCATCTTGGATATTATCACACCTTACTTAAGTTTACTTAGGAAATGCATTTCATAGTAGTTTGGGTATGAGACACTTGGGTGTTTGTGCCACATTGGGATAGTGTGTGTAGGAGAATTTCCACCTTTTATGGTGTGATCTTGTTGTTACAGTCCACATTCAGTGGGTGATCCACCTCATGTGGACTATTATATTATTTCTCCTACCTACCCACACATATTTCCTACCTACCCATGTTTCTTATTGAGCCACATGTCATGTTTGTGGGCTCACATATCCATATAGCCTTTCCTATATAAGAAGGCTTATATTCATTGTATGCAGTGAATGCTTAATGATCCAGTTGATCATATTTTTCATCTTGATAGAATACAGTTTATTTCTATCATCTATTTTGTTCTCTCTTATTTGTGCTTTCCATTGCCTCTTGATCTTGGCAAAATTTCACATGGTATCAGAGCTGGTCCATGTCTCACATGGTATCAAAGCCATTAGAGTGCCATTGGTTTGTCAATTGAGAGAATTTTGGGTTTTGCATTTTGGAGCTTTCTATTGCAGGTTATTATTAAAGCTTGTTGGGTCAAATCTAAGGTCACCATTGGATTGAGGAGGTTCGAGAAAGTAAGAATCACCTTTTATTTCATCCAAATCTGACATCCGAGGCCAAATCTAGAGCCGTTTGAAGGTGGAGAGTGGTGACTTGTCCCGGCAGCGATCTGCAATTTTGGAGCATTTTTTGTCAAATCTGTCATCGCCATTGCGCTCAGAAGGCCCAAAAACCCCAAGATCAACTATCAATTCATCGAAATCGGCCTCCATCACCGCGAGTTGAAAAATTCTCCCCTCTTAGCCCATCGTACGAACTTGCAGGTACAGGTCTGAATTTTTTTTTATTTTATTTTTCCGTTTTTTAATTTTTCAGAAAACTAAAAAATAAAAAATTTTAGGGAGGGCATTTTTATTGTTTTAGTTTTTTTTAAAAATCGAAAAAATTTTGGGTTGGTTTTTTTGGCCCGCAGGCCACCTACGGGGCCCGTAGGGTACTTGCGGCCCCGCAGGCACTGCAGGTAACCGCAGGATACCTACGGCCCCACAATGTACTTGCCGGTTACCGTAGGCCCTCCGGCCCTACAGTGTACCTGCGGGCCCCTCCCCGTGTGGGGGGGGGTATGATTTTTTTTTTTTTTTTTAATTTTTTTTAATAAATAAAAAAAAATCACTGTTCTTATTTTTTTAAATAAGTTTTTTAATTAAAAAAAAACTTTTTTCAATAAACTTTTTTTCTTTAATAAATTTTTATTAAAGTTTTTTTAATATCAATTTTTTTATCAAAAAAATGACTATCGCTTTTTTTGCATTTTTTTTCTTTATTTTTTAGTAAAGTTCTTTTTGCATGGGCATGATAATTGTTTTTATTTAGATTTTTAAAATCTTTTAAAAACAAAAACATCATTTAATAAGTCAAATTGGGAACACTTTTTTTTTGTCACTTCACACTTGTCTTGTAGTGCTTCCAACCAGAAGTCAAGGGGGGGGTTGATTTGCTCCTTTATATCTCTTGGCCACATCCCAATCGGAGGCGTCTTTTTCTGCAATATTCTACAAGGCTTCTTGGTGGCATCATCTTCATGTTTTGAGATTTGCACTATCATGTTGTATGCTCTTACATGAGAAATTTTGTACTCGCACTATCATAAAGTGCCACACCTCTTTGTATCTTGTCATTGTTGACATATTTGATGTAATCCTCTTGTATACATAGATTAGGAATATCTTGTGAGAATTGGTGCATGGCTCCAGTTGAGACTTAGATTGTACACATCTGTGCATGGCTTCCGTGAGACTTGGATTGTACCAGTATTTCTGCTATTTTTGAGTATCCAGATGATGCTCACAGCAGGTTGTCTCCATGCCTAATCTTCATTTTGTTCCAGCGAGTGATTCATCATCATCAACTTGGTATCTAGTTTTGTCACACTTTGACATTATTGGTGCAGCATTGGCTCTCTTTCTTCCTTATAGGGAGGTATTTTGGTCATCATCATTGGACCATCTTTGCAGGAGATTCGACATTGAGGAGGGGTTTCATGGTCTCTTCTTCTCTCTTATGGGGGGACATAGTTTTGTTCTTCTCATTCATCATTGAGAGCATTGTGTGCTTTATTCATCTCTCTTTTGGGGGAGGGTTTTTTCCCATTGGGTTTTTCTTCTCTTTCCCCATTTATGGGAGATTGCATTTGCATTTGTACATGGGTACCTAACATGGCCTAGTAGCTGGGATCCATCTTGCATTGCTTAGTTGCATTGTAGACTTGAGTGCATTCCCCTAAGTTGCACTTAAGGGGGGGTGTTGGTGTAAATAATTATTCATCTTGGATATTATTACACCTTACTTAAGTTTACTTAGGAAATGCATTTCATAGTAGTTTCGGTATGAGACACTTAGGTGTTTGTGTCACATTGGGATAGTGTGTGTAGGAGAATTTCCACCTTTTATGGTGTGATCTTGTTGTTACACTCCACATTCAGTAGGTGATCCACCTCATGTGGACTATTATATTATTTCTCCTACCTACCCTTGTTTCTTATTGAGCCACATGTCATGTTTGTGTGCTCACATATCCATATAGCCTTGCCTATATAAGTAGGCTTATATTCATTGTATGTAACGAATGCTTAATGATCCAGTTGATCATATTTTTTATCTTGATAGAATACAGTTTATTTCTATCATCTATTTTGTTCTCTCTTATTTGTGCTTTCCATTGCCTCTTGATCTTGGCAAAATCTCACATGGTATCAGAGCTGGTCCATGTCTCACAGAATCAATTGAAAGTGTTTGGATTGTGAGATGTGCAATGTGGTGCAATAAAAGTTTGTGGTGAAATTTTTGGAGCTAAATATTCTAATGGTTGTTTGAGGCAGTGAGTTAAGGGCAGCTACATTTTAAGGAGACTGTTGGAGGTTGTGAGTTAAAGGCTTACTAATTATAATTTAAGCTATAATTTATCCTACTCTAAGATAGTGAATCTATTCATTAAGTCCTTGTATCTTTCTTTAAGGTGGCGAAGCTTTTTAGCAGGTCCTTCAGTGTGCTTCCTTAGGTAGTGAGCCTTAAAACAAATTATAATCTTGTTATTATTAGTGAATCTTTTCTCAATGCCATTTTTCCCTTGTTGGGTTTTGCATGTAAATATTTTGTTCTCTTGTGGATTAGTCTTCATTACTTTGTTTTTCATTTTTGTTGGTCTATGTTTTGAAGATACTAATTCAACCCCCCTCTTAGTATCCAAGTGTGTTCAACTATTAGTATCAGAGCTAAATTACTCAAAAGTACCTTAGGCTCTTGAGGAAGGTCTAAGATAGAACAAGATGGATCTAACAAGGCACCTAGGTTTGATGAAACAAAGTACACTTTTTGGAAAGTAAGAATGAAAGCATATATATCCTCTTTAGGGTTTGGAATTCAAAACTCTACCAAAGATGGTTATACTACTCTTGATACATTCCAACAAATCTGGATGAGATTTTAAGTGGTAGGAAAATAATGAAAAAGAAAGGAATGCAATCTTGAATGGGTTAGAATATTGAAAACTTGTGAGGGTGATGCATTGTGGTACTGTTAACGAGATTTGGGAACAACTTAACAACATTTATGAAGGAGGTGATAAAGTAAACCAAATCAAGATGCAAAACTTCAAGTGAAAATTTGAGAATTTAAGGATCTCAGAGGATGAAGACTTTGCTAGTTAAATGCTTTATGTGGATCAAATGGTAAATGGCATCAGAGGTATTAGAAAAGAGTTGAAAGAAGATGAGATTGTGAAAAAGTTGCTTAGATCTCTTCCTAAATCTTATAGTCATAAGGTATCTTCTATTGAGAAAAGTAATGTCTTGGATAAATATTCAATGGATCAACTATATGGTGCTCTAATTTCCTTTGAGATGAGAGAGTTTGACAAAGATGCTCTAAATAAGGAAGCAACATTAAAAGTTAGTAAGAGGGTAGAAGATGGAGTAGCTAATTAGTTTGATGGTTTTGATGAAGTTGAAGCAAACTTGTGAGAAGACCAAAGAAGGGCATCGTCAAGTACAAAGGTAAGTTACCTCTCAATTTTTTTAATTGTGCAAGATTTGGTCATTTTACATCTAAATGTACTTTAGAATTGGAAGATATCAATAAAAGAGAGAAGTTAAAAATAAATATTTATTCCAAGGAAATTAGATGTTCTTTAGAAGCCAAGGATCGTGATGATTCAAATGATGAAATTCTCTTCATGGCTTTGAAAGTTCATGACAAAAATGGTGATATTAAAAAATGTAAGAAGTTTTGTACCTTAAGTCGAACAAAGATAATGAAAATTCAATGATTGTATGGACTACCTTTCATGTAAGAGAAGAAAATGCATGGTTGATTGACAAATCTTGTTCCCATCACATGGCTAGTGACAAAGGGAAGTACATTAACCTTATGAAGTGGAATAGAGGATCAGTTGAATTTGATGATGAAGGCTCTATACAAATCTATGAGAAGGTACTATAACAATTGATGGAAAGAACAAGATAGAGGATGTTCTTTATGTTAAAGAACTAAAAAAATATCCTCAGTTTTTGTTAGATATACATCAGAGGATATAATCTTATGTTTCATGAAAAAGGATGTGAAATTAGAAAGAGTGACTTCAAAAGACTAGTTATTAAAGTATCTAGAACCAATGGAAATTCTTATCACCTAAAAGAGGCTAATGAAAGAAGTTATCTAATGGCACAAACTGGTGAATGTTTTCTATAGTAAAAGAGGATGGGTCACATTAACTTTAACAACATGGTGAAGGTCATCTCTACACATGAAATAAGGGACATGCCAAGGATAATCAAGCCTACAAACATCTTATCCAAGGAGTTCCAAATGGGGAAGTAGATAAGGATGATATCAGAAGATGAAGTGAGATTACAAAAAATGGAAGAAGAGCTCAATCAGATTGAGAAGAATCATACATTGGAATTAGTCCCTAGACCTATAGATAATAATTTCATGGGAACAAAGTAGGTGCTCCAAAACAAACTAAATGGAGAAGTGACAAGAAACAAAGAAAGGTTGGTTTGCAAAGGCCATCCACGAGTAGAAAGAATTTATTTTGAGAAGAATTTTGCTCGAGTGGCTAGCATGGAGGAAATCAAAATGTTTGTTGTTTTTTTCATCGTAAGAAATTCAAGGTTTATCATATGGATGTCAAATTTGCCTTCTTGAATGGTGATTTAGAGGAAAAAGTATACATAGAGAAACCTAATCAGTTTCAATTATCAAAGGATTCGAACATGCTTTGTAGACTCAAAAAGGATTTTTTATGGTCTCAAGAAAGCTCTTAGGGCTTGGCATGTAAGGTTGGATAAGTACTTACTTTAACAAGGTTCTCAGAAAGATACCACAAATAGCAATATTTATATTAAGGTTGAGGAAGATAAGTTTTTGATAGTTTTTGTATATGACTATGACATCATATTTGGTAGAGATGATGGTATGTGTAATAAGTTTGCAAAAGAGATGCAAAGAGAATTTGAGATGTCTATGATTGGTGAGTTGTCTTTCTTCCTTGGACTTCAAATTACTCAAGTAGATGATTGTATCTTTATTTCTCAAGATAAGTATGTAAAAGAGATGTTAAAGAAGTTTGGTCTTGAGGATTATGAACTAGTGAGTACTTCGTTAGACTTGCGTCAATATTATTGTCATTGATGTCAAACTAGTTATCTGGTTTGGTCTAGATGGTATATGGAGTATATTGATGTCAAGTCAGTTATCTAGTTTAGTTCAAATGTTGTGTGAATTACTATGAGCAGTTGGTGTATGCAGTTATGGGCAGGTGATGCAAATTTTGGTATTGCTTTGAGATGTGTTGCAGTAAGATGTGGTTGATCTATTGGAGTTATTTCCGGAAGCTCCTTGTACTCAAAATTTTGAGTTGTTCTCACATTGGTCTCGGTATCAGTTATGAATTCTGATACAAGCTATTTTAGTTATGGCAGATGTATCTTCTAATGTCTCATGGTTTAGTATCTATGGTATGCATAGAATATGTATTCTTAAAGTTTGGAGTCACTATGTTTGGAGTTTTGTGTTTATGGGTCAGCTTTTATGGGTCTAGATGACCCCTGCCCCATTCTAGTAATTAAGGTATATGCATTAGTGAACAAATTATGTAAGAAAAGTGTATAGAGATTTGATGGAGGCCGAATTGATTATCATGTTTATATTCAAGGCTTAATTGGATAATGTGTTGAGCTAGGCCGACATATTATCCTGGTGTGTGAGCCTTCAAGTATATATATAGAAGTGTATCATGATGACAAGTATGTGAAAAAACTACAAGGAATGAGTAACGGAGTGTGAAGTATGACTTTTCGACAATGAAGGATAGTTGTATAGAGATCTTTCACTAGATCTACTGTAGGGTTTGTGAATTGTGATATGAGCTTAACTTGGAACTGATCTCATGCATTTGGAGATGCAACTTTCTTTATCTCAATCATAAATGTTGTAGTGAGCACTCCAACAGTGAGCCATTTTTGTAATTTTGGTACTGAGCCACCCCTTTTGTAAACACCATATAACTAGTTATATTCTCTTGAGAGTTAACACTCTCCATAGTTTTTCCCATTTGGGTTTTCCACGTATAAAATCTGATGTTCCTTTTGTGGCTATGTTTCATGTTTATTCTGAATTTACTATCTCTTATTTGATATGCTTAATTGATGATTTTGATATATTAGCAAAGGTTTAAGATTTGGAAAAAGTTTTAGAATTTGTGGCAATACTAATTCACCCCCCCTCTTAGTATTTTAGTCCCTTCAACCAATCCATTAATTGGTATCAAATATTTGGTCCCTTACTTGGAAGCTTAACTGTTTGAGGGAGATCCATATTCGTTTAATCATGGCACCTATGTGCATGACCAAAGAATTTCAGCTAGATGAAGACTTGCAGACTGCTCTTGAAGATTTGGGAAGTGTTGAATTAGAGAATGAGGAATTGAAAGAGAATGTGAAGGTATCAAATTAATGTGTGTAGAAGATGAGAGAAAATTTGGAAATTCAAGTTGAGGCATAAGGAGGTTAACAATAAGTTGAGGTAGGAAAATGAGACTGTTAAAGATCTGATGCAAAAGATTGAGGAGAAGGATGAGATAGAGGAAACCCTGAAAGAAACAATCAAGCTAAAGACTGGGGAATGTGAGAAGCTAGAGAAAGAAGTAAGAAAATGGAGATAGAGAATAAGGCTCTTGATAGTAGTAAGATATTCAAAGACTTGATTAGCATGCAGAAAGCTCATTTGGACAAGATCGGACTTGGATTTCAGCTAGGTGAGTATTCGGGTCCAAATGACAAAGAAAAAGGCAAAGAGGTTAAAGTTGTAGTTGAGAAGAAATCAGAAGATGTAGGAAAGTCCTAGAATCAGAATACTAATGCAAGAAGACCATCGGTTTGTCAACCTAATATGAAAAGGTACCCATCTTTTAATGGTTATAATTATTTTCAATGCAATAAATGTGGATATAAAGCTACAAGCTGTAGAAGAATCCAGTGTTATAGTTCCAAGAGGTTTGGTCATAAAGCAAAATGTTGTAGAAACCATGCTATGAATCAAAATCATAATCTGGTTGGAGCAAATAAGAAGAATTACAAATTTCTATGTAGTCAGTGAGTCTCCTTTTGTGATGAGCAGTGCGCTCTACACTGTTGGCCTTCCTACAAGTGTAGGCCCCTCAATTGTAATTCAAATACTTAGTACAAAAGTATTATCTAACTATGGGTAGGCTTCCCACCGTGGTTTTTCCCTTTACCAAGTTTTACACGTATAAATCTTGGTGTCATGTGGATGGTGATTATTCTCTTATTATTGTTTATGCTTAATTGGTTTAACTGCTATTCCGGTATTTGGTTTAAGCATTCCGGTATTAATGTTTTGGGTTCTGGTAATCTATGACAATTGATTCACCACCCCCCCCTCTTAGTTGTCTTTCGGTTATTTGAACTATCTAACAATTGGTATTAGAGCTTTGGTCCTCTCTACAGAAATATTAACCGCTTGAGGAAGATGTTATGGAAACTAACAATTCAAGTTCATCCAGTTCATCTGGAGCTATCTTTCAGAGAGATATTCATAGGCTTGATGGAACAAATTATACTGTATGGAAGATTCGGATGGAGACTCATCTAAGATGTCTTGGCAAGGAGATTTGGGAGATCACATAGAATGGTGTTACACCTCATATTCTGGCATCTGGAAATCCTCCTCTGACAAACTTGGATAAGGAGCTTGAGAATGATTGTAGAGAAAGAAAACCCCTCTTGTGTGCACAATCTAATCAACAAATAATGGGATTAACTAACAAATCATCTAGAAAGGCTATATGGGATAGGTTGGAGACTCTTAATGAAGGTGACCCTACTGTGAAAATTGCTAAAGTTGATGGTTACTGGGTGAGATATGAAAACCTGAAGATGCAAGAAGATGAAATGATTACAACATTCATGGAAAGGGTAAATGACATTGTCATGGGAATTCAATATTGTGGTGGAACTCTGAGTGAAGATGAAATTGTTTCTAAAGTTCTGAGAGCCCTACCACCAGCTTACAAGATGAAGGCTACTACTATTAATGAGTTGAGAATAATGGCTAATACTTCTATCAATAGAGATACCTTGGTTGGGAAATTATCTTCTTTTGAGCTTGAATAATTTGGACTTTCTGGAGCTATGAAGTTTGAACCCGCTTTTTCATGCATCTGCATCATCAACTAATAAGAAAGATTGGAAAGCTTTATATGCAAAGGAATTAGATGATATAAAGAGAGAAGATGATGAGTTTGAGAAACTTGAAGCAATATTTGCTAGAAGAGTACCTAAAGGAAGTAAGTATGAAGGAAAAGCACCTTTTAAATGTTTTGCATGTAATAAGATTGGTTATTTTGCATCTAGATCTCTTGAAAGGAATTCAAGATTTGAAGAAAGAGAATATCTTTTAAGTCTAACCATGGATATCTGAACAAGTATAAGTACAGAAAAAATAGAGACAAATCATGCTACATAGAAGATGAGGAAGGTATTACTAACTTTGATGATGAACCGATAGAAGACTCTACTAGTGGTTCTGGCAATGGAAAGAATGGGTGTTGTTGGCTATCAAGGAAGATGTTCTGGCACTATAAGAGAATGTACCTGAAGAGAAGGCACTTGCTGCTAAATTCAAAGACAAGGATGAATGGGTAATTTACAATGGATGTTCACATCATATGATTGGAGATAAAGGGAAGTTTCTATCTTTGCAAGAATTTGATGGTGGTCTGGTTAGATTTCGAGATGACAAAGCATATATGATCAAGGAAAAATGAACTATATCATTGGATGGTAAGAACAATAATGATAATATTTATTTTATTGAAGGTTTGAAGCATAATCTTCTGAGTGTAGGACAATTGGTGGATAAGGGATTTCAATTACAATTCAAGGATGGAAAATGCAAAATCATTAATAGATCTAGTTTGGAGATTGCAACTGATACATAGATAAAAGGTAATATATTTCATTTGAATTTTGGTGAGAAGACATGTTTGATTATAAAAAATGATGAGAGTTGGCTATGGCATAAGAGGCTATGTCATGTGAATTTTGATTGCATTAGAAATATCAGTTCAACTAAGGTAGTTCAAGATATCCCTAAGATTGTGAAGCCCTATAATCCGGTATGTAAAGAATGTCAAATGGGTAAATAGGTTAGAACCTGTTTTAGAAGTATACAAGATAAATCTAATGATGTTCTTGATCTTATTCATAATGGTTTGTGTGGCCCCTACTAGAATTAAATGTTTTCAAGGTGATAGATATTTCATGCTAATCATTGATGATTATTCTAGAATGATGTGGGTTACTTTTCTAAGGGGAAATCAGAGGCTTTTGAAAAGTTTAAAATCTTCCAGTCTAAAGTGGAAACTAAGACAGGATTGAAGATTAAATGTTTGAGGTCAGATAATGGTGGAGATTTCACATCTGGTGAGTTTAATAACTTTTGTGAGAAGCGTGGTATGAGGAGACAATTTTCTGCTCCCCGGACACCTCAGTAGAATTGAGTTGTGGAAAGGAAGAACATAACTATTTTGGATGTTGCTTGAACAATGGTGATGGAAGATAGTCTACCTCATATCTACTAGAGAGAAGCAGTGAGCACATTAGTTTATACATTCAATAAAGTACATATCAAAGGAGAAACCGATAAGACACCTTATGAATTACAGTTTTGGCAATACACCTACAGTTAAGTGTTTCAGAATATTTGGTAGTAAATGTTATATTAGGAGAGATGATATCATTGGAAAATTTGATCCTATATGTGATGAAGGCATATTTCTTGATTATTCTAATAAAAGCAAAGCATATAGATGTTATAACAAGAGATTGCAGAGAAATGTGGAGAGTGATAATGTCAAGGTGGATGAGCTGAATAGAGGTCAAATCAGAGTTTATGAGAAGGAACCGATGGCGGAAATGATTATATTTGAACCGGTAGCAGCTTTACCAGAACAGACTGTTGAAGTAGTTACTCTGGCAGTATCAGAAAATTCAATAGTAACTGAAGAACCTGGAAGAGGAACAGAGAGTCAGAGGACTCCTAGGTATGTGAGATTGAATCATTCAGATCAGATCATTAGGGATAAGAACAATGGACTGATGACAAGAAGAATATGTTGGCATTTCAATAAGTCTGTTGGTATGAGGATATTGAGAAGGTTTTTGGAGATTGTTGATATAATTGATAAAGGATGATTACTGTCTTAATAATATTATTTTGTCATTGATATCAAGCAATTGATTTTCTAATTTAGTATGATATTGCCAATATCTTAAAGAGTATGTTTTGATGTGTATAAAGATGTTGGTAAGTGACACAGAAAGAATGTGAAAATGAAGGGGAGTAATAAGTTATTCAATGGGAAACTATTACCGAGTTAGACAATAATGAGATTATGATATTTTGATTGTTGTGATATCCTATATATGAGTATTCAAAGACTGAATATGAAGGAGAAAAGATCTCAAGCAATAGAATGAGAAAAGGTTTGATACTATTCTATGTCACCGAGCAAGGAGCTAGTCGGTAAACACCAAGGTTATCGATATCGGTTAAAGAAAGCAGAATGTCTACCGAGTAAATTTTAGTATTAACTGAGTATTAACCGAGCAATAATAGAATGCATTGGATGAATAAATAGATTATTAAATGAAGGATGCCAATGAGCTGGAAATTTATAGATGATTGGTATGTCATGCAAGAAGTTTGTTGAGGATCTATGACAATTAAAATACAAGAGTTAGATCTACAATGCAGATTGAATGGTCATATCTGAGCACAAATACCAAGGAAGGAATACAAGTTTCAAGGCAAGATAAAACATTTTTTAGTTCGAAGGATACAATGAACCTAGTCAAGTTTGAAGATCTGATGGCTAAGATTAATCATGGGAAATGTGATTAAGGAGATTAAGCAGTTAGGAATTGTTTATAAATAAGGAAAAGTTGATGAACAAAGGATGCAGGAAAATAGAAGAGCAGTGATACAGTAGAGGTGATTACCAAGTACAGAAGATTGAAGATCTGATCAAAGAACAGATTGAGAAGCCCAACAAGGATGAAGATAAGTCTTATGACAAGATTATTTTGAGCACATAGAGTCTACTTTAACATTTTAGATGTGAAGTTGCAGATATATTTTATTACTGTTATTTATTTCTATAAGTGACAGGAAATCTCTTAACCGAGTGGACCTAACAGTCTTATTTGTAAATCCTCTAGCAAGGTAACATTCTGAATGAGAGTTTGAAATCCTTTGACAAGGTCACTTCTAACAAAGTGCAAGATTATGATAAATCTGAGGGAAATCCCTTGACCGGGTCACATCTAGCAATGTGTTTATGTAATCTTTAACAGGATTGGCTTTTAATCAAGCATAATCTAGAAGAGTATATTTTTTTTATGGGTCCAAAATCCCACAGTGATTTTTCCCTATTTGGGTTTCCACATTAAATCTGGTGTTAAATGTGTTATGATGTTTTAAGTTTATCTGTTTATGAGTTTGAATGATTTAGAGTCATTGTTGCATATCAAGTAAGTTCTACCGAGGTTGAACCTGACAAGAACATTGAATTGTGAGTTTATCTGATTCACCCCCCCTCTCATCTAGCTAACAATTGGTATCAAAGATTTGGACTCTGAAAGAAAAGTTTAAAGGAACTTGAGGCAAGATACAAAGATGTATAAAAGGGATGCACCAAAGTTGAACAAGTCAAGTTTCTTCACATGGCAGAAAAGGATGAAGCTGCACTTATCAGGAATTGGAGAATATGCAACATATTATCTAGAGAATGATTACACTGCACCTAGGACCTACCTGATGAGAATGGAAGACATAAAGGCAAAGCAAGAACGTATTCAAGCAATGATTGAAATAACATCAACATTGACTGACTCAGAGTTTAATGATCTAGAAGGTTGTAATGATGCCAAAGCTATGTGGAATAAGCTTATATCTATGTATGGTGGTCATGAACATGTTCAAAGAGAAAAAGTAGACAGTCTAAGAGGACAACTAGAATCCTTGAGAATGAATGAAGGTGAGAACATAATCCAATATAGTACAAGGTTAAAGGAAATTGTCAATCAAATCAAAGGAGCATGAGGAACTATTGGAGAAAAGGATGTAACGAGTAAGTTGCTTAGAACACTTCTACCTACTTATGCCATTCGAGTCTCTGCAATTAATGAATTAAGGTCTGTACCAAACATGCCAATCTCTTTGGATGCTACTATCAGTAAGCTACATGCTTTTGAGTTAAGTAATTTTGATAACAGTGGATCTTCAGCAAATAAAGTTGAATCTGCATTCAGTTCTTTTCATCTTGGTGAATCTGATGATTATAATGACAAAATGTATAAGTATGCTGAAGGAAATCATAGTGGGGCAAGTGAGAGATTTCACAAAAATATGGAAGAAGTACACAAACTATATGAGGAAATCAGAAAGCAAGAAGAGTTTGAAGCATTATTAGCTAGAAGGTTACCGAGAGGTAAAGGTAAGTATAAAAGAAAGTTACCTTTGAAATGTTTTAACTATGATAAAATTGGACATATGGCTTCTAGTTGTCCTGACAAAGAATCTAGTGAAAAGAGAGAATATCGAGATGATAGATAGAAAGACAACCAATACAGAGGGCACCGAGACTTCAAAAGGAGAGATAGAAAGACATGCCTAGTAGCTGATGAGGAATCCAATGATGATAAATCTGATGGGACTGAGACAGAGGAAGTTGTATATGTGGCTATCAAAGATGGATCAGATGAAGAAAGGTATGAAGAAAGAGCCTTAATATCACACATAAATAATAATGATTCTTGGATCATAGATAGTGGATGCTCACATCACAGGACATGTGATAAACACAAGTTTGTTAATATAGAAGATTATGATGGAGGTTATGTAAGATTTGGTAATGATGCACCATGTCCTCTGAAAGGTAAAGGATCTATCACACTTCTTGATAATGCTAAATGTGATGATGTATATTGGGTTGAAGGTTTGAAATACAATTTGTTTAGTGTAGCACAACTAAACAATGCAGGATACCAAATAGAATTTCAGAAAGGAATTGTCAAAGTTCATGACAAACATGGAGAGTTGGCTACTACCGGGACTCAAACAAGAGGTAATACATTTCATCTTGACTCAACCTAGAACTATTGTCTGTATACAAAAATAGAAGATGCCTTGTTATGGCATAAAAGGTTTTGTCATGTAAATTTTGACAACCTGATCAAAATAAGTAAGAAGCACCATGTAAGAGGTCTACCGAGCTTGGAAAAAAATGAGAATGCAATATGCCGAGGATGCCAGATGGGTAAGATGACAAAATCAAGCTTTACAAGTAAGTCTTACACTTCTAAAGGAATTTTAGGTCTTGTGCACACTGATCTTTGTGGTCCTATGAAAGTTCAAAGTTATTATGGTGATAAATACTTCATATTATTTGTGGATGATTACTCAAGGATGATGTCAGTTATGTTTTTAAAAGAGAAATCAGAAGCTTTTCAAATGTTCAAATGGTATAAGACTAGAGTTGAAAAAGAAACAGGAAGACAATCGAAATGTCTTAGATCTGATAGAGGAGGAGATTTCATTTCAGATGAATTTAACTTATTTTGCAATGATCATGGTATAAAGAGACAAGTGTTTGCACCAAGGACACCATAGCAAAATGGAATAGCTGAAAGAAGGAAAAGATCAATTGTAGATTGTGCCAGAACTTTGATGATAGAAAAGAGAGTATCTCAAATATTTTGGAGAGAAGCAATAAGCACTGCAGTTTACACCCTGAACCGAGTACAACTGAAGAAAGGAACTATGAAGACACGGTATGAAATCTAGTATGACAAGAAACAAAATGTAAGTTATTTTAAAATATTTGGAAGTAAATGTTATGTTCACAAAGATGACAAAAATGGAAAATTTGATCAAAAAAGAAAGGAAGGAACATTTCTTGGTTATTCCTCTAGGAGTAAAGCATTTAAATGTCATGATCAAATCTTCTAACAAAATTGTGGAAAGTGCAAATGTGAAAATTGATGAATTTGCAGAAAAGAATGATGAAGGAAATTCGAAAGAACCAAAAGATTATGAAGAGTTTGTATATGTACAACCGAGAAGTCTTACTGAGAAAGCCAATGAAGAAATTACTCAGTTACCAAGTGATGAAGAAGATCATACAGAGCCTACCAAGCCTTTATTAGCAAAATATGTTAGAAGAAATCATGCATCAAGTCAGATCATAGGAGATAAGGATGATCCAATGATGACAAGGAATAAACTGAGACAGAACACATGTCTGATATCCAAGATTTAACCGAGGATAGTAAAAGAAGCATTAAGCAATGATGATTGGGTGAATGCTATGATGGAAGAGATTGAACAAATCAGGAAAAATGAAACATGGATACTAGTCCCAAGACCAAAAGAGAAAAATGTAACCGGTACAAAGTGGATTTTCAGAAACAAGCTAAATGAAAAAGGTGAGGTCATTCGGAATAAAGAAAGGCTAGTCTACAAAGGTTATGCTCAAGAAGAAGGAATAGACTATGGTGAGACTTTTGCACCTGTGGCAAGGCTTGAGGGAGTAAGAACATTGGTAGCATATGCTACTTTCAAAAATTTCAAGGTATATCAAATGGATGTTAAATCTGCATTTTTGAATGGTATACTAGAAGAAGAAGTTTATATTGAACAACCTAAAGGATTTATTGAAGAGAAGAATAAAGATCATGTATGTAAGTTGAACAAAGCATTATATGGCCTTAAGCAAGCACCTAGAGCATGGTATGAAAGGTTACACTCCTACTTAATCAAGATTGGATTTATGAGGACAAGTGAAAACAACAACATGTATATGAACAATGATGAGGATAATGGAATACTGAATTCAGCCATATTTGTTGATGTTATTATTTTTTGTGGAAATGACTCTTTATGTAGGAACTTTGGAAATGAAATGTGCAAAGAATTTCAGATGTCATTAATCAGTGAAATAAAGTATTTTATAGGTTTACATATACTGCAAATGAAAAATGGGATATTCATTACTCAATCCAAGTATATAAAGGAAATCTTGAAGAAATTTGGAATGGAGGATTCTAAACCTGTAATTACTCGTATGACTACTAATTGTAAACTATGAAAGAATGATGAATCTACATCTATTGATGAGACACTTTACCGATCTATGATTGGAAAGTTACAATATGTAGTTCACAACAGGCTTGATATAGCACATGCAGTAGGCATAACAACAAGATTTTCTGCAGATCCCAAAGAAACCCATATGATAGCAATCAAGAGAATTTTCAGATACTTAAGAGGCACTGAAGATTATGGTTTACTATATAAAAAGAGGACTGATTTTGACTTAAAAGTCTATACTGATGCTGATTGGGTAGGAAACATTGATGATAGGAAAAGCACAAGCAGTGGAGCTTTCTTTTTGTGAGAAAGACTAGTGAGTTGGCTTAGCAAGAAACAAGAATGCATTTCACAGTCAACAGCTGAAGCTGAATATGTCGCTATAACATTGAATTGTACCAATATAGCCTAGATCAAACAACTGTTGGAAGGTATGCATGAGACAATTACCGAGCCAGTAACTATATTTTATGATAATACAAGTGCTATTAACATTTCAAAGAATCCGGTAATGCACTCTAAGACAAAGCATATCTCTATAGTATCATTATCTTAGAGAAGAAGTTCAAGAAAAGAAAGTTGTGCTGTAATATGTTAGCACAAAGGAACAAATAGTAGACATCTTCACAAAGCCACTGCCAAGGGACACTTTTGAGTATCTCAGAAGTAAGTTGGGGGTCCTACCCCTATCTAGCACTCACTGACAGAGTTCGGTGAAAGCATCAATTCTATGACTCTACATAATACTATTTGTGAGTTGATGTTGATTTACACACTTTAGGATGTTGTCTAAAGTTGTGCAGGTAATAGTAAATGAAGACAAGATGCTCAGACTAAGACTAAGATGATACATTTGTATATGTTTTAACAACAAGGAAATTACTTCACAGGGGAAGTAGTCATGCATTAGTTTTACTTTTGGCATTGTTGTTAAAGGGGGAGAAGACTAATGACACAAGGAGAATTTTATAGCTCAAGGATAACAACAGATCGAATCAATTGGAATAAACCAAGTTGGTATTGCCATCAATGCCAAAGGGGGAGATTGTTGGCATTTCAATAAGTCTGTTGGTATGAGGATATTGAGAAGGTTGGTTGAGATTGTTAATATAACTGATAAAGGATGATTACTGTCTTAATAATATTATTTTGTCATTGATGTCAAGCAATTGATTTTCTAATTCAGTATGATATTGCCATATCTTAAAGAGTATGTTTTGATGTATATAAAGATGTCGGTAAGTGACACAGAAAGAATGTGAAAATGAAGGAGAGTAATAAGTTATTTAATGGGCAACTATTACCGAGTTAGACAGTGATGGGATTATGATATTTTGATTCTTGTGATATCCTATATATGAGTATTCGAAGACTAAATACGAAGGAGAAAAGATCTCAAGTAATAGAATGAGAAAAGGTTTGATACTATTCTATGTCACCAAGCAAGGAGCTAGTCGGTAAACACCAAGCTTATCAATATCGGTTAAAGAAAGCAAAATGTCTATCGAGTAAAGTTCAATATTAACTGAGTATTAACCGAGCAGTAACAGAATGCATTGGATGAATATATACATTATTAAATGAAGGATGCCAATGAGCTAGAGATTTATAGATGATTGGTATGTCGTGCAAGAAGTTTGTTGAGGATCTACGACAATGAAAATACAAGAGATAGATCTACATCGCAAATTGAACGGTCATATCTGAGCACAAGTACCAAGGAAGGAATACAAGTTTCAAGGCAAGATAAAACATTTTTTAGTTTGAAGGATACAATGAACCTAATCAAGTTTGAAGATCTGATGGCTAAGATCAATCAAGGGAAATGTGATTAAGGAGATTAAGTGGTTAGGAATTGTTTATAAATAAGGAAAAGTTGATGAACAAAGGATGTGGGCAAATAGAAGAGCAATGATACTGCAGAGGTGATTACCGAGTATAGAATATTGAAGATCTTATCAAAGAACAGATTGAGAAGCCTAGCAAGGATGAAGATAAGTCTTATGACAAGATTATTTTGAGCACATAGAGTCTACTTTAACATTTCAGATGTGAAGTTGCAGATATATTTTATTACTGTTATTTATTTCTGTAAGTGATAAGAAATCTCTTAACAGAGTGGACCTAACAGTCTTATTTGTAAATCCTCTAGCAAGGTAACATTCTAAATGAGTGTTTGAAATCCTTTGACAAGGTCACTTCTAACAAAGTGCAAGATTCTGATAAATCTGAGGGAAATCCCTTGACCGGGTCACATCTAGCAATGTGTTTATGTAATCTTTAACATGATTGCCTTTTAATCGAGCATACTCTAGAAGAGTATATTTTCTTTGTGGGTCTGAAATCCCACAGTGATTTTTCCCTATTTGGGTTTTGCATGTTAAATATAGTGTTAAATGTGTTATGATATTTTAAGTTTATGTGTTTATGAGTTTGAATGATTTACAGTCATAGTTGCATATCAAGTAAGTTCTATCGAGGTTGAATTTGACAAGAACATTGAATTGTGAGTTTATCTGATTCACCCCCCCTCTCATCTAACTAACATAATACTGGCAACTAATGAGGTATTTTAATTTCTCAAGTTGAACTGGTATCAGTAATTCAAGCATATAAAGATAAATGTTGGTTGAAAGCTATGGAAGAAGAATTAGATCAGATTGAGAAGAATAACTCCTGGACTTTAGTTCTTCGGCCTAAAAATAAGAATGTTATTGGAACTAAATGGATTTTTAGGAATAAATTGAATGAGGATGGTCAATTTGTAAGGAATAAGGCTAGATTGGTTTGTAAAGGATATTCTTAGAAGGAAGGAATTTATTATGGAGAGACTTTTGCACTTGTAGCTAGGATTGAAGCTATAAGATTATTTCTTGCCTATGATGCCCATAAGAACTACAAGGTTTATTAGATGGATATTAAGTGGTCATTTTTTAATGGGGATCTTGATAAGGAAGTTTATATCAAGCAACCTGATGTTTTTTCACTTTCAAATGATACAAACATGGTTTGCAGGTTAACGAAAGCTTTATATGGATTGAAATAGGCACCTAGAGCTTGGTATGCAAGGTTGGATAAATATCTTTTGAAGCTTGGTTTTACTAAGGGTAATGTTAACAGTAACTTATATTATAAGATCACTGATGATGATATACTGATTATTGAAGTATTTGTTGATGACATTATTTTTGAAGGTGAAGACAAGTTATGCATGGAATTTTCTAAGAATATGGAGAAAGAATTTTAAATGTCTATGATTGGAAAAATGAAGTTTTTCTTAAGTTTGCATATTACTCAAGTTGACAAAGGTATTTTCATCTGTCAAACTAAGTATGCTAGGGAATTTTTGAAGAAATTTGGTATGGGAGATTCTAAACCGGTAAGTACTCCTATGGTTACAAGTGAGAATTTGACAAGGAAAGATGTTTCTGCACTAGTAAATCCTACAAGATACAAATATATGATTGGAGGTCTACTCTATTTGACTCAGACTAGGCCTGACATAATGAATGTTGTTTGTATTGCATCTAGATTTCAGAGTGATCCTAGAGAAAATCATGAGATTGCGGTGAAAAGGATTTTTAGATACTTGCAAGGCACATCAGAATATGGTTTGTGGTGCCCTAAGGATGATGACTTTATTTTATGTGCATATACAGATACTATTGGTATTTTGGTATGGTTTTGTCATTGATGTCAACAGCTACTAAAACTCTAGCACTTTCGAGAATCAGCAACATTCACCAGCAAAGAAAGTGACTCATGCACAGTCACCAGTATCTGGTACATCAGCAAGACATAATGATCACCGACACTTGGAATGATATGGAAAACACTTGGTTATGTCGGAGACATTGTGTGGACACTTTGTTTTGGAGTTTTGTTTATTGGTACACTAGCATTCACATATTTGCTATTGCTGGCAAATAGGTCCAGGGTTACACTAGCAACTTTATCTTTTCCAGATCAGCATGGCATGCTATGGAGATGATTAATTATTGTTGTAAATGCATTAAGCCGACATGTTCAATTGGTTATTGCATCAAATATTGTATTGTTTGTAAAATGTTTTTATTGTAATATCTTGTAGAGATGACCTACTAAAATTGGTCTTAGGTTATGGTATAAATGTAAGATCTTATTTGTAAGATCAAATGTGGAATGCGAAAAAGGATTGTGTGAAGGTATATGCGAGAATAAGTAGAGCTATACATGCATACATCATTTGAAGATTGAAGAAGGGTTTTTGTGAAGACAAACAAAACTACACCGGTACTAAATCTAGCATATGAAGATGCTATTTTATGCAGTACATTCTTATTGAATTTAACCATCCAACTATAGTCAGTGTGACTCCCATTTTGTGATTGAGCAGTGAGCTCTATGCGCTTGGCCTTTCTGCATGTGTAGACCCCATTTATGTACACTTACTATCTGCAGTAGTATCATCTGATTGTGGGTAAGGTTTCCCACCATGGTTTTTCCCCTTATAGGGTTTCCATGTACAAATATTGGTATTATGTGTTGTGGATGACTTTGTCTGTATGTTTCATGCACTAATCCTTACCGGTATAGCAATTAACTGTTAAAACTGTCTACCGGCATATTGAACTAGTTTACCGGTATTAAGCATTAAGTTGGTTAAGTTGTTTTTGGTTTGAATTTATTTGACAAGTGATTCACCCCCCCTCTTAGTTGTCTCCGGGACCTAACAGATACTGATTGGGCTGGAGATGTTTATGACTGGAAAAGTACTTATGGTGGAGCTTTCTTTCTAGGAAAGAAGTTGGTTTCATGGATTAGAAAGAAATGGTCATGTACTTCTTTATCTATGGTTGAATCTAAGTATGTTGTTGCTGCTACTAAATGTATACAGGTTCTATGGATGAAGCAAATGTTGAAGGAGATCAAAGTGCATTGCACTGGACCAGTAGTTACTCACTGCGATAACTCTAGTGCTGTTAAAATATCAAAGAATCTGGTATTTCATTCTAAGACAAAGCACTTATCTATCAAGTATAACTTTTTAAGGAGAAGGTGGAAGAAAATGAAGTCAGATTGGTTAATGTGAACACTAAAGAGTAGATTGCATATATTTTCACTAAACCTTTGCCTAAATAACCATTTGAATACCTGAGAGATAGGTTAGGGGTTTCTTCCCCTCCGGTAGAGAACTGATTGGTCCTTTTTGGCATCAGTCTGGTATCTATTATCAAAGATATCATTCATTTCGGCATAAATGTGGGGATGCTACTGCTTAGGGGGAGTAGTTAGCTTTTTGTTTCAGTGGCTTTTGTTTTTGCTTTGATATTTATGTTAAATTTTTGGCATTGATCTCAAAGTGGGAGAGATATTGATGTGAAAAAGAAAATAGGGAGTTGTATACAATAAGGGGAGAGATATATGTGTAATTCAGAGCTTTACTGAGATATCATTCACAGGGGGAGTTTGGTCTTTGTTTCAGAACTTCATTGCTATATCTTTATGTGGAGATTGTTGGTTGTCTTCCATTGTGGGAGACTTATTAGGCTTTTTTTTATACCTAGATGTTTTTCACATCTAGTGTTGCCATCAATGCCAAAGGGGGAGACTGTTGGCCATTTGGAGGAATTGACTATGTGTTTCATTGATGTTTTGTCATTGATGTCAACACTAGTTTTTTTGGATGCTCCACCGGCACCCTTCTGGTCCCGATAGGATTAGTAGTTTTTGGTTAGATTGGATCCAACATGATTTGGTATGCTCTGGTATGGTTTGGTTATAGAATTGATTTATTCATGATACTCATGTTCATATTCACTAAGTTTGTTTTGGTCTAGTGATCAGATGTTATCCTGTTTGCTTGGAAGCTTGGTTTGTGGTTCCGACGAGGGTTTCACCGACAGATCTTTGATAAAGATCTTTGATGATATGCATAAGTGGTGTTGGTGCAGCTTCTGTTATGGATTCAGGATTTTGATGGTGAACATGTTCAAGAATTGGTGGATGGAGATCATTGCTTTAGTGTGTGGAACTATATTGGGTCCCAGTTGATCTAGATTATGGACCAGCTTAATGTAACGTGTGGATTGGACCTCTTGATGTGTTTTTGGGATGTCTTATGCATTGGATATTATTTGTTTGGTCTAAGGCCGACATGTTTTATAATAATGTAATTGATTTATTATCTGGTGGTTGACTTGATTGTTTATGGTCGAGGGTTTGTATATATATGATGTAAGATATCATTGTAGATCATCATGTTATTGTCAAGGGAATGTGATATGGATATGTAATGTGTGAATAATGTAATATCATTCATGCAGAGGATTTGGTCAATCATTAGAGATTGAGTTAGGTTTATGTAAGAGGATTTGGTCCTCCGGTATTGAGCTTAACTAGAACTATACTCAGGCATAGGAGATGTTATCTTTGTAGTTCATTCCTTCTTCCAGATTGTAGTCTGGATTTCTATGTAGTCAGTGAGACTCCTTTTTGTGATGAGCAGTGTGCTCTAGGTTGTTGGCCTTCCTGCAAGTGCAAGCCCCTCAATTGTAATTTACATACTTATTGCATAAGTATTATTTGACTGGTGCCATGGTTTTTCCCTTTACCGAGTTTTCCATGTATAAATCTTGGTGTCGTGTGGATGGTGTTTATTCTCTGATTATTTTTTATGCTTAATTGGTTTAACTACTATTTCGGTATTTGGTTTAAGAATTCCTGTATTAATGTTTTGGGTTCCGGTATTAAAGTTTTAATTGCTAAATGTTCTGGTAATCTATGACAACTGATTCACCACCCCCGATCAATTTTCTTCCTGTTATTTTAATTGTCTAACACAATCAACATCGGTGTAGGCCTATAAAGTGAAATATTCTTTCTTTGGATACCATAAGCCATAATTAAGTGTTCCTTGTAGGTACTTGAAGATCCTTCTAACTGCATCCACATTTGAGTGTTTAGGTGTAGCTTGAAATCTTGCCACCATACATACTGCCTGCATTATATCTGGTCTTGAGGTGGTAATATATAACAGACTATCAATCATGGATCTATACAGGGTCTGATCCACTTTCAGTGACTCATCGACCTTGCTCAAGTTGCAACCGGTCACCATTGGGGTACTTACTAGTTTTTGTCTTCCATCTAAAACTTCTTCAACATATCTCTAGCATACTTGATTTGAGAGATAAATATTCCTTTATCTTGCTATGAAATCTTCAAACCAAGAAAATATGACAACTCTCTAACCATTGACATCTCAAACTCTGACTGCATCTAATCAGCAAACTCTTTACACACAATATCCTTGTTGCCTCCAAATATTATATCATCCACATACACAACAACAATAATCATGTGAAGTCCATCTACTTTGATCTATAGATTACTATTTGCATTTCCCTTTCTAAAACCTTGCTCCCGAAGATACTTATCTAACCTTGAATACCGTTCTCTTGGAACCTGCTTCAAACCATACAATGCCTTTTTTAATTGGCACACAAAATTTTCATCATCATGCCGCAAAAAACCTTCTGCTTGTTCTATGTAGACTTCTTCTTCCAAATTACCATTCAAGAAGGTAGATTTAACGTCCATTTGATATACCTTGTATCCTTTGTAGGAAGAGAATGCTAAGAACATTCTAATAGCCTCAAGTCTTGCAACTAGTGCAAATGATTCTTCAAAATCAATTCCTTCTACTTGAGGATACCCTTTGCACACTAATCTTGCTTTATGCCTAATGTAGACGTATAAAAATGACCACTTTTCTAAGTGAATATTTAATATTCATTTTATTTAACCTTTCATCCCTATTTAATTAAATTTTGTTTAATTAAATTATTCACATTCATCTATTTGATTAAATAAGTTACTCAATTTATTTAATTAAGTTCACCTAAGCCTTCCATAGCCTTTAATTAGATAAATCACTTTATTTAATGAATTCCCCTTTTTCTCCTTTTAATTAAATTTACATTTAATTAAATTGTTCATTACAAATAAAAAAACCTAATTTATTTATTTGAATCCCCTCACTTGTATTTATGCAAGTTACATCTATTTTAGTTAAAATAAAGTAATTTATTTTAATTAAAATTCCCCTCCACCCACTTGCCTCTCTAAACCCCCCTTCTAAATTCTTATAATCACTTCTAAATTAGCCTAACCATCTCCTAAATATTGTCACATCCCTAAGCAAAGGGAAGTCACTTCTCAAACCCTCAAAGTCTTTGAAAACCATTAAAGGCTTTATGTCTTCAACAAGTTAACCTCCAAAGTCTTCCAAACCATTAATGGTTAACTCAACCTTCTTACATGGTTAGAGACTTTTTGCCTAACTCAACCTTCATCTAAACCAAAGGTCTCATCAAGCATTCATGGCTTTACCCTTGGTTATCTTCTTAACCCTTGCACAAGAGTTTACCCCTTGGATAAAAGCTTTATACAATGGATAACCTTAGCCTAACCTTAACCCT
This sequence comes from Cryptomeria japonica, assembly GCF_030272615.1. Taxonomy (NCBI): domain Eukaryota; kingdom Viridiplantae; phylum Streptophyta; class Pinopsida; order Cupressales; family Cupressaceae; genus Cryptomeria; species Cryptomeria japonica. The sequence continues at coordinate 211,481,108 of NC_081411.1, forward strand.
TACCTTCTAAGGTAACCATGAGGTCTTCTCAAGCATTTAATGCTTCTTAAATCTCCTCTCAAGAAGTCTTATGTTGACAATTGTCAAAATTTCATTGGTGAGAATTGTAAACATGGATTGATAACTTTCAATCTTGGCCCTTGATAAGATTAACCAATCTTGACCATTCATTGCCTTGTTTTTCCTATAAATAGAGCCCTCATTCTCTCATTTTTATATCCAAGTCTTTAGTATCAAACTTATAGAAATTTTACTAAGAATCTAATCTAAATCATTTTAATCAAGCATTTAGCCTCTCTTTGAATAGAAATCATCTAAATAAGCATTTTTAGAAGCATTTATAATTATCATAGCATTATCATATTAAGCTAGTATAGCATGTTAGGATAGTTTTTACTAATCATTTTATCTTATCCTCATATCCATGCTAGTTTAAATCATGTTAGATTTAGTATTATGCATAATTAGGAATGCATTCATACTAGATTGATCAATATCCCTCGTTCTCATGGTTGTCATCCCTAAGTCACTTTTCTCGGTGATCTGAGAGAAAAGGCATTGGCTTGAGGGGTCCTACAAGATATAGAACAATGGAACATCCCTTGGGAAGTTGAGTTATTCAATATAACTCCATAACTTGCACCGAGAGTCCCATTGGTGTGTGGACTTGTCTAGAGACCGAAATATCCATTTCATTGCACCATTTTTCCCGCACACATTTTTGGCACCCACCATGGAGCAATACCCCATAAATAACATCATTTTTGATATAAGAAAAATATTACAAGTACACAGAAAATCTGAGTTAGCATGTTGGTACCTTCTTTTAGCGCATCTGGGCCATTTGTCGGTGCATATTGCTTATTGTTCAGCGCATCAAACCAAAACCTTAGCACATCTAGTAGTCAGACTAGCGCAAAACACTTCCTCTGGTAACTGATAAACCTTAGCGCATTCAAACATTAGTTTAGCGCATTCAAGCAATAGTTTAGTGCATCAGGCCCATTTGTTAGTGCGTAGGTGTTTTTCTGTAATGCGTAGGTTCTGCAGTTTAGCGCCTAGCTATAACAGAAAGAAAAACAAAACACAGTTTGTAACCGAGATAAAAAGTTAGGCTTGTTTAAGCTCATGTTAAATTCAAAGTCTTTCACTAACTGGTATTTTGTTGCAGGTTACTAATTTTTGTTTTGCAGGTTGGAGGATTTCAATTGTTTAACATTTGATTTTTTTTTGTTTCTAACTTTTTCTAAGTTAGTTATTGAAAATATTTCATTTTCTTGTTAGTAAAAATATCAACCTCACTTTCATTTGGTGTTACTTAAAAAGAACAACAAAAGTCATTTTTTGCTTTCTTAGGAAGAACACACTTCACTTTTTGGGCTATAAAAAGAACAAGGCAAAATTTAATTTCTTGCAAAAATTTAAAATGAACCTCACCATCTTTCCCCTATTCGAATTTACTTTTGTTGACCAAATCACAATTTGCTTCATTGACCAGGTTTGATTCAAGAATTTATTTTGGAAATACACACTTTGCTATGAGGATTTAAAAAGAACACCATGCTTTCTGGAGCAAAATCTCCAAGTAGAAGTTAGAAAATCATTACCTTGAGGGATAAAAAGAATCTTGTTTTCTTTGCCTTGAAAGTGGAAGGTATATGCTCTCCCCTTAATTGGGTGATCAAAAATCCAAACCACTCTTATGCTTTATTCATTTCAAGTACTTAATTAATTTAGTGGGCCTACCCTCTTGAGTTGATCTTAGAGTGCCATTTAAATGGTTGGTGAGGGGGGAACGACCTAAGTGGGAAATGACTTTATTGCCAAGTGTTCCAACCCACTATAATCAAAAGTGGAGGTTGATGAAAGTCCCTTCAATGGTTTTTCTTAGCGATTAGTCTTCCTCCAGTATCTTTACAATACGTAAAGCCTTTGTTCTAAAGGTTGGGAAGCCTCCCAAGGGAGTTTATCACTAAAGACAAAACACGAAGCCTGATTACGAACTTTAGCAATAGAAACCTTGAACCGAGTCAGTATCCAAACATCTTCAATATCATAGTGCAAGGGTGGGGAAGAATCTACCCCTAAGATTATTCACCATATATCTCTCAACTAACCATTTGTGAAGCAATTGACTTTGGGTTAATTTCTAGAAAAAGGCAAAATAACGGGCACTCCCTAGGGGGTGACACAGTTGATTGAGCTGACGGAGTATCGAGACTAGTGGGCTATGGTATTGTTGATGACCCTTGAATAAAGAGTCTGTTTGATTTGTCTTATTTGTATCCAAACCTGTGAAAACATTGGGGATTTGAACATATCCTCACAGAACATACACTATCTGTTTAGTATAGGCAAAATTGGTTGTCTCTTTCATTATGTGTTTTCAATTTACATTTTTAGAAAATCATCCATCAAAATCAAACAAGTGTTGAAAATTCTAAAATTAGAAACAGAGCAATCGGGGTAGTTTAGCACATAAGAGCAACTTCTTAGCACATCTTAAACATTATCTAGCATGTATCAGTCAAAATTTAGCATTTTCATCCATCAAAATAGTGCATAAACAGTCAAAAAATTGATAAAAAATTCAGTAGCGCTTTTGGATGCCATATTAGCGCTTTAGAGCATCAGCCTAGCACATTGGGGGAAAAATTTAGCGCTTTTGGTCTAAACTTTAGTGTGTATTTATGACATATCTGTGCATAATCATCTGGATCAAAACAAATTTCAAAACTTTGAGTTAGCATGTAACATAGGAAGCTTAGTGCATAGGGAACTTTGGGTGTCGTATCTAGATCATACCTTAGCACATCTGGTCTTTATTTTAGCACATGGTTAAAACACAGAAAAACAAAGAGTAAACCAAGCAATTTTGGAAAATTTTATCATCAGTCTTAAATCCTCTTTTGGGCCTTTTATCAAACTCACCAGTCAGAATCCAAACCAAATCATTAGAGAAAACATTTCCAAAATCAAGCAAGCATCCTTAGAGCAAAATTGTCAAATCCAAAACTAGCTAGAGATAAGACTTTATCATATCAAAATCAGGTAGTACCATCACATTGATCAAAAGGTCAGCCATCTAAACAAATTCTATCAAACAACATACCGAGTTTAAACTTTAAGTTGTCAAATCAAGTCTCCATATTGGGAGACTCTTATCCATATCATTTGACACACTTTGTCATAGATGTGAATCTAACTAAACCTCTACTCGATAAAGTAAGCTTAAGTTTTTTAAACAAAGTATCTCAATCCGAACATGAAAGGAAATCATTGATCATTTGTGTATAACCATTCCTCATATTTTGAGAAGAACAAGTCTTCATCACAAAACTGAGTTGAAGAAGAGACAACCTAGTTCTAAAAAACTCACCCAATGGAATAAATTTCTCTATATAAATCGCTAACTTTTTAAATCACATCACCCATTCTTGTACCATATGCGATTATAATTTCAAGGAAAATCAAAAGAGTTTGACAAAGAACCCTTAAGAAGCAGAGCTTACATTCAGAAAGCGGCTTTCAATCAACATCTAAATCAAGGAGGAAGAAACAACCCTGCTTTCTTCCCACAAGTTTTCATCACTTATAACGTAGCTCAACCCGAACCACCAACCCCTAAAAAAGTATAAGAGGAGTTTTTCCTTTTGGTCACAGAAAGCTTCTATTATATGCCCGATGTCACTCGCTCTCAACAAAACAAGCAAAGCAAACCACAACCAAAATCAAGTATGGGTCGAATATTATCAAACCCTTTCGATTATACTAATCTGGGAGAAATAGAGATCACTAAGGAACTTCTCCAAGAATGTCAAGAAAACACCTACTTCCAAAAGCTTATGGAGAGACTCATAGAAGCTGACAAAGAAAAATATATTCTCATGTTAACAAGCAAAGTAGCTAGACTTCCTAAAGACTTCGATAATGAAAACTTAAGGAAGGTTGATGAACAAATCTTTAGGATGAGGTCTCAAAATTATGCTTATCAAGAACAACAGAGAGAAGAAGAAACCTGTGACCCTAAAAACATACCTAAACAAAACATACGTGAACAAAACATACTTATACAACATAACATACCTAAACACAACCATGCTCCAATTAGGGATAATGAAAGGGAAGAACCTTTCCCTCGATGAACAAATGCACCTATGGTCGCTCTTACACAAAAAATCCAAATGCTGCAAAGAAAAATGCAAGACATGAAACAAGGGACCACAATACAATACTCCTTGGATGAAATTTGTCCTTATCCCTTTGACAAGAGATTAAACATGATACCTTTTCCCCCAAATTCAAACATACCCAAGTACGATAAATATGATGGTAAGAGTAATCCCCAAGATCATGTTTGGGAATTTTGTACCATAAGCCTTGAATTTTCTCACGATGATACTTATTTAATGAGGCTATTCCCAAGAAGTTTGGGAGGGAAAACAATAGAGTGGTTGTCTAAACTTACACCTCCCATCAAATCCTTTGATGAGTTGGTAAATAAATTTATCACACAATACTCCTATAATATTCAACATGTGATCACCATGTTGGATATATGTAATACCAAACAGAAAAACAATGAAACATTCATGGTGTTTCTTCAACTTTGGAGATGTATGGTTTCGAGGTATCCTTAAGATGTGCCTAAAAAAGAAAAGATGGAGATCTTTATCAACAATCTAAATAGTGAGATGAGTTATCTACTCAAGCTCCAGTGCATACCGTCTTTTGCCAAGTTGATCAAAAATGGAATCCAAGTAGAGGAAGCATGTATCAAGAAAGCAATGTTGAAGTTCTTTAAGGAAGGAACTAATTCATCCAACACTCACATTAAGAACCAAAAAAACAACAACACTTTAGACAAATCCACATTCTAGACTAGAAACAAAAACATTGTTAATAAGGGAGGAACTGATGCTAATGATATGAAGTCCAAACAACCAGTATTGGCTTTATCAGGTAATCCGCAAGCTAACAAGAATCAAAAGGGTGTTAACCAAGGCTCTAACACTTATCCACAAAATACAAATCAGGGACCTTCAAATGCAAATACCAACAACAATACCCAAACCAACAACAACACCAATCAAGGGAATAATCCAAATCAAAGAGGTAATAGAAACAATTTCCCAAATAGATGCATCTACACACCATTGGGGAATTCCTTAGAATCGTCATTCCGAGAACTCCTAGCAAACAAGATTATCACATTGCCAACAATAAACAATTTCGAACCCCAGATCAAACCATCTTGGTGGAATGACTTGCATTTCTGTGATTTTCATCGAAACAAAGGACATCACACAAATGAGTGCACGAGGCTCAAAAAAATTGTTCAAGACATGATAGATAGAGGTGATTTAATGGTTGATGGTTTTAAAATGAATGGTGATCATGATGCTTTTAAAAATACTCTTCCAAATTACAACAATAAAGGAGCTTCATCATCAAACGATACACGGGGAGCTTGAATAAATCATCTATACAATAACACTATCAATCACATATCAACAAAGGATAATCAGATAAATGTCATAAAGATTAAAGATAGACAAGATCATACATCAATCAATGTGACAACCAGAGCTTTTGAATATGTCTTGAAAGGGCATACATCAACATCAACCACTATCCCCAAGACTCGATATGATTTGGTAAGTCAACTGCGAAGAACTCCTGCTCAGATATCCATACTTGAGTTACTCAAACTTTCGCCAAAACATAAGGATAGTTGAAACAAATGTGCCTCAAGATCTGGATATTGACAAATTTCAAGGCATGGTGGCTCATATGACACAGCCTCATAATCTCACCTTTTTCAAACATGATAATATTTTTTTGAGCCATCCACATAATACTCCCCTTCATATTGAAGTCTTAGCCTACAAACGTCGAGTTAAAAGAGTATTAACAGATGGAGGAGCTGGTCTCAATATCTGTACCTTAAAACATATTTGTGCATTAGGCTTCTCTGAACAATCTATTGATCCATACAAAAGGATCACCATCAAGGCATATGATGATGAAGAAAGATCATCCAAGGGAACAGTGATACTACCTATTCAGGTTGGACCGATATAACGGGACACTATGTGCCAAGTCTTAGACATAGACTTAACATATAATATTTTGTTGGGTCATCCATGGATACATGAGATGCAAGTAGTGTTGTCAACCTACCATCAGTGTGTCAAATTCCCATATAATGGACAAGATATTTCCATCTCTGCAGACAATAACCCCTTTCAACATTGCAATGCTATGGGGGTAGCTCAAGACAGCTTGGTTCCACACAATAGGGAAGCCCAAACTTCCTCAGCACCAGATCATCATCAAGAAAAGATCAAATCTTTATCCATGGATTTCAAACAAAAGATGAAAATCAAAGAGCAAGGCATGGGAGAATACTCTTTTGAACCCATGTGTTTATCCAAATTGCTAGCATCACCAAAATATCATGGACAACCTTTTGCATTGACACATCAAGTAACAAAGCCCATCACCAAGTTTGATGGAAAATTTATTCAATGGGGCACACTAGCACATGAATTAGAAGAGAAAGACATCCTTAGTTGGCTATACAAGGATGAGGGAGAAGTCAGAGTTGCTACTATGTAGGTATCCATACCAACACAATAGTATGGAAAAGGATTCTTAATCATGCAACAGATGGGATACAACGGAAAAGGACCTATAGGCAAGAGACAAGAAGGCATTATAGAATCACTAGACCCTCCTTCACAGTTTTCTTGAGACAAAACAAGACTGGGATATGGACACAGCATACCCCCGAGGTAGAAACAAAATCAATATCAAAAACCTCAGTGGAAAGAAAAGAAGAAATGCAACGAAGACTCATGGCAAGAGGCACTACACCAAGAAGTAGAAACAACAGGAAAAGAGAAAGAACACCAGGAAAAGAAAAATGACAAGAGGAGATAAACATTCAAAAGGAAGAAGCATATTACGAGGAAGTGCACCATGTTCAAGAACCTATTCAAAACAAGGCATAATCACCTCTTGAGAAAATAACTACTCCCTAAGGAGAAATAGTGTATGAACAAATGCAAAGGGTACAGGCACGCTCTGATTTGGAATCTGAGAAAACTACAAGACTGGTCTCAATTATTGGGAATCTCTTTTCACCCTACAACATACCTATCCACAACACTAAGAGACTCTGGGATAGTACTTCTAAAACTGATTCTAATGACTATGAATGGGGCAATTGTTCAAATGTTAATGAAGATGTCTCTGAAGGTTCTATTCATACACCCCTTTCTTAGGAAGGACAAGGCACAAAGTCTCGATTACTTGAATTCGGTCCACAACATATTTACGAAGCTAAGGAAAATGAGTAGCAGCACTACGAGCAAGTTTGCATGGAAGATGATACCATCAAAGACCTTGAGTGACCTTGACCATATCATTAACCTACCCAATACCCTAGACAACTCTAACAATACCTCTATCATGACAATTACCACAACCGACCTCGACCCACCAAATGACTCTTTACCGCTTGTATTTCCTAATTTGATAGTCTGGGATGAACCTGAACACCATGACATACCTATTTTCCCAGATGATGAATCCATTGTCCATTACCTATGTACTGTCAACCCAAGAACAAACTCTACCAGCCAACAAAATAATGATATCTACGATCGGGAGGGTTCCAAGTCTCTCAGTCACAAAAATGAAAGAAACAAAGAATCTAATGCTAAAAAACAGTCAATGGCAACAGTAGATCACAAAACAGTGAAAATAAATGATGCATCTGAGGGTGAAAATCTTTTAAAGGTGCCTAAGGATGAGAGACTTGACACTCTTCCTTAACACTATCAGGAGAGATCACCCATATTGATTGAGCCCACTCAATCAATCAACATTTGTATAGAAGAAGCAGCTAAAAACATACACCTAGCAAAATCTTTGACAAAAGAAGGAAAAACAGAGTTTATCAAATTCTTCAAAGAAAAGAAAATCAATTTTTCTTGGTCCTATGTTGATATGCCCAGAATAGATCCAAACATAATCATGCATCATTTATCTATTGCTCTAGGAGCTAAACCAATCAAACAGAAGTTAAGAAAGATGAATCCACATGTAGCATTAATGGTCAAATCTAAACCAAAGAAGTTTTTAGACATCGAATTCATTAGACCTATAGACTATGTTGAATGGATCTCAAAAATTGTACCAGCTTTAAAACTAGATGGAAGAATCAAAATATGCAAGATTTTAGAGATGTCAACAAAGTCTATCCAAAGGATGACTTTCCTTTGCCCAACATCGACATAATTATAGACCTCACAGCAAGCCATGCAATGCTATCATTAATGGATGGTTTCTCTAGCTATAATCAAATCAAGATAGCTCCAGAGGATCAAGATAAAATGACGTTCACCTATCCTTGGGGAACGTATTGTTGGAATGTCATGTCTTTTGGCTTGAAGAATATTGGGGCAACTTATCAAAGAGCAATAACGGTAATCTTTCATGATATGATGCATACCTTTATAGAGGACTATGTGGATGATTTACTAGCTAAGTCATTCACCCAAGCAGAACATATGGGCATATTAGATAAAATCTTTCAAAGATTTGAGAAATTCCAAGTTAGGCTAAACCCTAAGAAGTGTGTCTTCGGGGTAACATCGGGCAAATTATTAGCCTACATTGTGTCAGCAAAAGGCATTGAAGTAGATCCAGTAAAGGTATAGGCCATCATGGAGATTCCACCTCCTAGGAAAATTAGTCAACTCAGATCTCTACGGAGATGGCTACAGTCAATCAGGCAATTCATAGCCCAACTAGCAGATAAAAGTTTACCATTCAATCATCTACTACATAAGAACATACAATTCAGATGGGAAGCCAAGTGTGCGGAATCATTCTATCAAATCAAGCAATATCTAATGAATCCACCAGTTCTAGTACCACCAATAGTAGGAAAGGTGATCATTCTCTACATATCAACAATGAACATATCATTGGGGGCATTGTTAGCATAACAAGATCAAGAAGGAAAGGAATGAGCTATATATTACATTAGTAGAACATTAAATGGATATGAGTTTATTTACACATTAAGAAGGCTTGTTTAGCTGTAGTCTTCGCCTCTCAAAAGTTATGACATTACATGCTAGCTCACACAATCAAGCTGGTAGCAAAAAATGAACCTCTCAAGTACTTACTCAGCAAAGCAGCTCTCATCGGTCGACTGGCTAAATGGGTCATGATTCTTAGTGAGTTTGATATCCAGTACATAGAGCGTCAAGCTATCAAGGGACAAGTAATTGCAGATCAATTAGCTGAAGCACCATTACCAGATAAGAAACCAATGTAGGTAGAATTTCTAGATAGGAATGTCCTTACTGTTACACTCAAGCAATGGACCCTGTACTTTGATGGTTCCTATACACAACATGGCTCAGGTGTTGGCATCTTGTTCATCACCCCTGAAGAACACACCATTCCAAGATCGTATAGACTCATGTTTCCATGCACCAATAGCATCACTGAGTATGAAGCCTTGGTCACAAGAATCAAAATGGTTGTAGAATGGAGAATTATGAAACTAAAAGTCTATGGAGATTCCCAACTAGTTATAAATAAGATCAATAATGAATATCAGGCCAAAGATGACAAGTTGATGCCATACAAAAGAATAGTAGATAACTTCAAACAGTGCTTTATACATATCACCTTTGAGAAAATACCAAGGTTGGACAATAGAGTGGCTGATGCAATGGCTACTATCACTTCACTGCTACAAATTCCAGAGCAATAGATTCATTATGAGTTCTTGGTAGAGCAATTGTTTTCCCCAGCCTATGACAATTTTGCATCCCATTTTATCTATATGCCTTAAACGGTTCCAACTCTCCTTTATATGGGACAATTTATGAGTACCTTAAAACCAATACCCTACCCATTGACTTATCTCATAATCAAAAATACAATTTTATTGGGAAAGCTGCCCGTTATACTTTAACTATTGATACTCTTTACCATCGAGGTCTAAATGGTACTCTTCTTCATTGCCTTGATCGTAATGAATCTTACTCTTCTTTACATGAGATTCATGAGGGTATTTGTGGTATGCATTCAAGTGGTCCTACTCTTGCTAAAAAACTTCTGAGAATGGGATATTATTGGACGACAATGGAGAAAGACTCTTATCAATTTGCAAAGAAATGTTCTAAGTGCCAAGTCCATGGCAATCTTATCCATGCACTAGCACAAGAGTTGCAACCATTTACAACACTATGGCCTTTCTGTTAGTGGGGACTTGATTTAGTAGGGAAAATCCATCCTTCCTCTTCAAATGGACACAAGTTCATTATCACTGCAACAAAGTATTTCACAAAATGGATTGAATCAGTCCCACTGACCACGGTAACTGAAAAGCAAATTGCCTCATTTATTCTCAATTATTTAATTTGCAGATATGACATTCCCAGTTCCAGCATAACAAATAATGGGCATCCTTTCAAAAATCAAGATGTGCAAGAACTATGTGAGTAATTCAAAATCCAACATCATTTTTCTACACCTTACTACCCACAGGGGAATGGTCAGGCCGAGACATCAAATAAAACAATCTTGAAAATCCTAAAGAAGACAATAAATGATGGAGGTAAAGATTGGCATGTACAAATCAATCTGACACTTTGGGCATATAGGACTAGCATCAGGACACCTACAGGAGCTATGCCATATTCATTGGTGTATGGATCAGAAGCAATTTTACCCCTGGAGGTAGAAATCTCATCACTCAGAGTATCTTTAAAAGGCCTCATACCAGATGAGGAGTATCAGGTAAACAGATTACAAGGACTAGAGCTTCTGGATGAAAAATGAAAACATGCCTATGATCATATCAAAACATACCAGCAGCGCATGTGCAAAAGCTACAACCACAAAGTCATCCCTAGGATTTTTAAAATCGGTGATCTCGTACTCAAAGAAAATCCCAAAAATCAATAGGATCGAGAAAAGAAGGGGAAGTTTGAACCTAATTAGTTAGGTCCCTATGTTATCATATCAACCTATGGATTAGGTGCATATCAACTAACAACTTTAGAGGGTGATGTGCTCAAATAACCAACCAACAACATACATCTAATGAAATTCTATACTTAAGTGGCCTAATGCATAGAAAAAGTGAAAAAAAAAAAAAAAAAAAAAAAGATGCAATAAAAACAAGTGATTAAAACCTGGCAACAGGCACTATTTGTGAGGGAAAAACTCCTCTATCTATCATTACTCATATCTTTTTGCATCCGAATTCTGTTATCCTTGATTTTAGCACGGTTAAAATCATGAGGCAACCCTATGAAACTGGTCCGTTTCGTGCCTCACGTCCTCTGGGAAAGGTTGATTGACTCCGTCAGTTAGCCTCTTTTGCTTTTCATCTTTTGTTTTTCTCATTTTCTCATTTTTTTAGATTTTGCAGTTTTTCCTGTAGGTCAGACTTTAAAGTTCAACTTGCAGGGTGTTTAAAGTCTGATGTGCAATGTTTTGGCAATCTTCTCTGCAAATCAGACTTTAAAGTCCGACCTGCAGGGTTTTTCTTTCTTAGAATTGCACATTGGACTTTAAAGTCCGATGTGCAATGTTTTGGTTCTTTCCCTGCAGATCGGACTTTAAAGTCCGACCCGCAGGTAGTTCTTTTCCTGCAGAGTAGACTTTAAAGTCTGACCTATAGGTAGTTCTTTTATTGCAGAGTGGACTTTAAAGTCTGACCTATAGGGACTTTTCCCTTACACATCTGACTTTAAAGTCCGATGTGTAGTTTAGCAAGAAGGAAGTTGCATGTTGGACTTTAAAGTCTGACTTGCAAGGAGTCTTTTCCTGCATGAATATTTTTGTTTCAATTTCCCAAGGTCCATGTGCAAGTTGGGGAATTTTTCCCGACCTGCAGGTCTAAGTGCAGGTCAGGGAATTTTTACCGACCTGCAAGTTTGCCTATGTGCAGATTGGGGAATTTTTCTCAAACTTCAAGTTAAGTTTTGCCCTTCTCGCATATCGGACTTTAAATTCTGATATGCAATCTTTGATTGATTTTCTTTGCACATCAGACTTTAAAGTTCGATGTGCGAATTTTGAGTTTCCTTCCCAGGTTGCAGATCAGACTTTAAAGTCTAACTTGTGTATGATGTTGCTTGTAAAGTTTTTCCCTTGCAGATCAGACTTTAAAGCCCGACTTGCGTATGATATTGTTTGAACTTGCAGTTCGGACTTTAAAGTCTGACCTGCAAGTTTTTCTCTTTTTTGTCTCCTAAGTCATTTTTCTGACTCCTGTTTCTTGTTCTAATTGATGAAATTTGCTAGTCTAATGGTGATCATTTTCAAAACACTAGTGATCCATGTTGAAATGTTCGAGCTCTCTCCCAGCAAATCGACAAAGAAAAGAATATGGGCTGATAAGATTGCTGATATGGCGCTAGACAAAGCTAAGATGCAAGCCGCTTTAGCTCAGTTTGAAGAATTTTAGAAATCCAATGAGGAGGAGAAAGACGAATAAAGTGTCCTCTTTTTGACACTTTCTTTTCATGTAGTTGCATTGTTAGATGCTGCAATTTTTCTCCCAGCTACATATTTTCTTTCTGCTGAAGTTGTAGTCAAGTGGGACTGTGTAGTTGAATTAGTCAACTGTGCCCACATTTTTCTCCAACATTTTCCTATATAAGGAGGACCCTCATTTGTAAAGAAGGATATTTTTGGCAATGTAACAAAATTCTGCCAGTTTGTATGTGCACTCTAAGACTTTGAGTTTAGATGTAAATCAAATTCTTTTCAATAAAAGAGGCAAGTTGTGTTGAGACTTTGTGCCAATTCAAATTGTTATGTGATGACATTTTCTAGAGTTGATTGTGAGTTCTATTCTATTGTGAAAGAGGGATTTAAATTCTATCTTGCAGACTTTGAGCTGCTAATTGTATTTAGAGTTATATGTTTGGTTTTTAGATTTGGTCTTGTAGACTTTGAGCTGCTTACCATATCTGAAACTAGTGTGGAAAGCTAAAGTGGGAAGATAGCTTGTAGACTTTGTGCTGCTTCTATTTTTAAGACTTGTGCATGTGATTTGAAGGGCATCATATAGTTAGGCTTTGAGCTGCTACATATTGTGCTTAGTTAGAAGAAAATTATCTAAAAAGGTTGATAGGAGAATAGATAGTTGAAGACTGTGAGCTTTCTTTCTATTTTTCCGTCTCGGGGAAGTGACGGAGATCTTTGTGCCTTCATGGAAACTTTGCTTCCCTTTTTGTTCCAAAAATCCTACAAAGAAATCTCATTTCTGTATTTGTTATTTATTTCCAGTTGCTACTACTTTTTTATGAAGAGAAAAGAGTATAGTTTTTCTTGAAAGAAGAAGAAAGACTATTGTCCCACCCATATTAGATTAGTTTAGTTTGTAGATAGGGGGAGCCTTCCCTTAATTAGGAGATTTTTACTCACACATTGTGGTTGAAGCCACAATTTTGTATATTTCCCCAAGTGTACAAAATTTTTTTCTAACAAATTCAAAGCTAATGACCATCGCCCAACACTTTATAGGCAGCATTATCCTGGACATACTTAGCATAGTCATTGTCCTTCCTTATTTGAAGATCAGTTCATTATATCCCACCATGGCTTGGTAATCACTGTAAATATCCACATCGATCAATATCTATAGCTAGGGGCAGCATTCACTTGACTTCAAGCATTCCAACAACAAGCAAACAAGAATCACAACACACTAAGAAAATCCTGTCAACAACAACTCATCAGCCATGAAAAACAAAACACTGATCCAATTAACAACTTCAACACACACATGATGGATGATTTTCTGAATTATAATTTTTTTACATCTCATATGAAGTTTTGACTATTTTGCACTTCAAATTGTTGAAACATTGGATCTCTTTAATTTCTCAACAATGCATCGAGCTAGAGAAAATCGTAGGGGAGTCTAATACTTTTTTGGGGGTTTTCTGTCTATGACGCGATCACTTATACTGTTCAAATTTTGTATTGAGACGTGATTGGAAACATATCACTGAAGACATTATTCTACTTTGCGCATACAAATGGTTAAATCTTGTCTATTTATACGCAAGCAATACTCAGGTCATCTTGGTTTAATTATACCTCAACTCTTGAGCCATCTTGCAATATCAAAATCCATGTACATTTTAATCAGGTCACTATGGTTCAATTATACCATTATTCTTGTATAAACTCCGATTATATCAAAAGCTCAATGATGATAAACAAAAAAGAAAAAAACATGTGACTACACAGGAATGACAATGAGAAAAAGAGGGTAATCAATTGTTGCATATCATTTTAATCTGGCATTTAGCTGCACATCATCTTAAACCTTGCATTACAACCACATCATTATCATACATCTCATTTTCAAGATACATCTCACATCATCCATCAACAAAATAAAGATGCGTAAAGCATCATCATATTTTCATCTTTATCACTCATACATCATAATCGAAATCAAAAGCATTACCATCTAAGCATTAAATCATCATCACCACAACATCATATCAATACATATCATCATCCATAATGCATCACATGTAAATCAGAGAAATCAGTACTATATATATATATATATATATATATATATATATATATATATATGAAATCAGTACTATATATATATATATATATATATCTCAAAGTGGTTGAAATATACAAGGGATGTCATGTCTGTCAAAATACAACAGAGACAAGTCTCTCAGGTATGACTATCTCCTAAGGCTGACGGTCTAGCAGCAAATGTCCCAGTTCTTTGATTTCCCTCAGGTGGATATATACATATATATATATATATATATATCAAAGTGGTTGAAATATACAAGGGATGTCATGTCTGTCAAAATACAACAGAGACAAGTCTTTCAGGTATGACTATCTCCTAAGGCTGACGGTCTCGCAACAGATGTCCCAGTTCTTTGATCTCCCTCAGGTGGATCACATCGAGAAGGCCCCATAACACCTCTTCTCTTTGTCCCCGTCTGACTTCGACCTGACCGTCCGGCTGCATAGCTAGGAGCTCTCTGCTCTCTAGGGACTAGATCCTCATATAATCGCCTATAGCACTCAGTCTCCTTGGTTGTCTATCGTATCTCCCTTAGGGTGTCCCACGTCACACCACCACTTGTTGCTCTTTGCAATCTCTCTACAAGCTCCTCTACCCAGCCCCGGTGCTCTCTCTCCATATCTTGCTCTATCATAATCTATGTATTCTGGTGTTGTTGTGCTAGCACCTGTACCTATATTTGTTGCACTGAGGCTTGTTAGGCTCTAATCTAAGAGTCCTACCAATGGGTAGGTACCCTAATCTAAATGGGTACCTATGTCGTGCTCCCACCTATGCCTGTCCATGTCTGAGGGGTTGGTGGAGGTAGAACATCTGATCTCCTCCTCTGGGCGGGTTGCCTCTCATCCTTTATACCCCCTGTAGTCACTAACATTGTCCCTACCCTACCAGTAATACCAACACCAAGGAGTAGTCCTCCTCCTCTCCCACCATCTCCACCTCATCCTCTATCTCATCCTCTATCTCTCCCTCCATCATCCTCTACCTCATCCTCTATCTCATCCTCCATCTCTCCCTAAACCAAATCCACCACCTCCTCCCCCACCTCCTCCTCCACCTCCTCCATCATCCCCACCTCCCTCTCCAACCTCCTCTCCCTCCTTATCCCTCTGTTTCACTCCCCCTCACCTCTCCAACTACTCATCCTCCTCATCATCAAAAGTAGGTATCATCTCTACTAGATCCGATATCCGTGCCACTGCATGTGCCATGAAGTAGGTTGAAAACTCCTCTGTCATCCCCACACACAACCCCAGCTTCGTAATCCCAAATTTGACTTGCTAATGTCATATACTACTCTACTCCGACTACTCTATCCATTGTGGGCCCCGAATCAGGCACATCCTATCTCTGACGAGCATATAAGAAAGCTCCCTATGGCATCCCCTATTGTTTCCCATACTGTCACTGCATAGGGCTATGCAAGAATCGCTCGATAATAAAGGG
Source organism: Cryptomeria japonica (assembly GCF_030272615.1). Taxonomy (NCBI): domain Eukaryota; kingdom Viridiplantae; phylum Streptophyta; class Pinopsida; order Cupressales; family Cupressaceae; genus Cryptomeria; species Cryptomeria japonica. The sequence continues at coordinate 211,497,177 of NC_081411.1, forward strand.
TGTCCGCTCAATCAAATATATAGACATATAAACATAGGGCATCTCTAGCCCATCCTCTGCCCATACCTCATAGTCCATATATGATTTGCAGATAATCATATCAATATCATCTAATGCTCTCTGACAATGCTCTAGTTTTCCCAGCTTACGCTAGACAACTATCCCTATATACCCATATGCATAGGCCCGTCCAACTAACCTATCCCTATCTACAAGTGGTCTCACCATAGGAATGTGCTCCCAAGCCCATACCTATAATAATGTCACTCTTGTTGGCAAACTGTTGTATCCTAGATACACCACCTGATGAAGCTCCCTATAAAGGTGGGCTAACATGCAGGACCCCCATGAAAACTTGTGTCCCTGTATAACCATGTCCTCCACAACCAACCCCCTGTTGGTATTTTGGTATGGTTTTTTCATTGATGTCAACACCTACTGAAACACTAGCACTTTGGATATCCAACAACATTCACCGGCAAGCAAGTAACTATTGCATAGTTACTAGTATATGGTTCATCGACAAGATATAATGTTCACCGGCACTTGGAATGATATGGAAGACACTTGGTAATGTCAAAGACATCATGTGGACACTTTGTTTTGAAGAATTAATCATTGGTATATTCATATTTGCATATTTGCTTTTATCAGCAAATAGGTCCAGGATTATCTAGGGTTACACCGGCAGGCTTATCTTTTTTAGATCAGCATGGCACGCTATAGAGATGATTTATTATTGTTGTAAATGCATTAAGTTGACATGTTCAATTGGTTATTGCATCAGATATTATATTATTTGTAAAATGTTTTTATTGTAATATCTTGTAGAGCCGACCTACTAAAATTGGTCTTAGGGTATGGTATAAATGTAAGATCTTATTTATAAGATCGAATGTGGAATGTGAAGAAGAATTGTGAGAAGGTATATGCAAGATTAAGCAGAGGTATACATGAAGACATCATTTGAAGGTGAAGTTAGGTTTTTGTAGAAGCATATCAGCATTACACTGGTACTGAATCTAGCATATGAAGATGCTATTTTGTATAGTACATTCTTATTGGATTTAACCATCCAACTGTAGTCAGTGTGACTCCCATTTTGTGATTGAGCAGTGAGCTCTAGGCTATTGGCCTTTCTGCATGTGTAGACCCCATTTATGTACACTTACTATCTGCAGTAGTATCATCTAATTGTGGGTAAGGTTTCCCACCGTGGTTCTTCCTCTTACAGGGTTTCCACATACAAAATTGGTGTTATGTGTTGTGGATGACTTTATTTTTATGTTTCATGCATTAATCTTTACCGGTATAGCAATTTACTGTTAACACTGTCTAGCAGCATACTAAACTGGTTTACCAGGATTAAGCATTAAGTTGGTTAAATGGTTTTTTGGTTTGAATTTATTACACAGCTGATTCACCCCCCCTCTCAGTTGTCTCTGGGACCTAACAATTGGTATCAGAGCCTAGTCCTCTTTTGCAAAAGTTTAACAACTTGAGGAGTTCCAATGTCTACTAATTATTTCAAGAAGTACAATCCTAAACTTGATGGAACCAACTATGGGATATGGAAGATCAAGATAGAGACACATCTGAATTGCATTGGTAAAGGCATCTGGGAAGTTACAAATAATGGTTATACTGCTGCTATAGCTAGTCAGAATGCTCCAACTACCTTAGCTAAAGATGAGGAGAATGATTGCAAAGCAAGAGAAGTACTTTTCAGCACATTATTAGATCAACAAATCATGGGATTATCAGATAGGTCTACTGCTAAAGCTATTTGGGATCATTTGGAAACACTAAATGAAGGAGATTCCACAGTCAAGATTGCAAAACTTGAAAGCTTCCGAGTCAAGTATGAACATCTGAAAATGGAAGAAGATGAAAGAATTTCTGCTTTTATGGAAAGAGTAAATGAAATTGTTTTGGGTATTAAATGTTGTGGAGGAACCTTGAGTGAGGATGAAATTGTTTTAAAAATCTTAAGAGGATTGCCACCGGCATATAAAATGAAGGTTACTGCTATAAATGAGTTGAGAACAATGCCTAATACATCGGTAACTAGGGATACATTGATTGGAAAACTTTCAGCCTTTGAAATTGAGGAATTTGGTCCTGTTGCTACTATAAAGACAGACTTGGCCTTTAAAGCATCAACATCATCTGCTCCATCATTTGACAAATCAGACAAGAAAGCCTTTTATGCAAGAGAACTTGAAGAAACTAGGAAGGAGAATGAAGAGCTTGAAGAACTTGTAGCACTGTTTGCAAGAAAAATGCCAAAAGGTCTAGTCGGAAGTAAGTATGAAGGTAAAGAACCCTTTAAATGTTTCAACTGCAATAAAATTGGTCATATGGCTTCGAGATGTCCTGATAGACATGCTAGACTAAGAGAAGAAGCTAGAAGAACATACAAGCCTAATCCTGAATATCAGAGATACAGATTTAAGAAGCACAAAGACAAATCTTGTTACATTGTTGATGAAGGTGTGACTGATGATTTTGATGAGGATCCAGCAAACAATGGATGGGTTTTTGTTGCTATAACAGAAGATCAACTAGCACCTACTGCTCAACCGGTAGAATCAGCCCTAGTAGCTAAAGTTGAAGTAAAGGATGAAAGGATCATTGACTCAGGATGCTCACATCATATGACAGGAGACAAAGGTAAATTCTTGAACTTTCAAGAATACAATGGAGGTTTAGTAAGATTTGGAGATGACAAAGCCTATTCAATCAAAGGTAAGGGTTCAATATCTCTTGATGGTAAGCATAACACTGACAATGTCTACTATGTTGAAGGATTAAAGCATAATCTTTTAAGTGTTTGTCAATTAGTTGAGAAGGGATTTTAGTTACAATTTAAAAATGGAAAATGCAAAATCATGAATAGAACTGGTTTGGAAATTGCAATCGGTAATTAGACTAGAAGTAATATCTTTCATTTGAATAACAATGAAAAGGCATGCTTGATTGCACATATAGATGAAAGTTGGTTATGGCATAAGAGACTATGTCATGTAAACTTTGATTGCATGGTGAAAATCAGTACTTCTAAGGCAGTTAGAGATCTACCTAAATTGTGAAACCTCAGAATATAATTTGTAAGGAATGTCAATTTGGAAAACAAGTTAGAGCTAGTTTCAAAAGTATTCTAGAAAAATCCAATAATGCTCTTGATTAGATTCACACTGATTTATGTGGTCCAGCAAGAACTAAAAGTTTACAAGGTGATAGATATTTCATGCTAATTATTGATGATTATTCTAGAATGTGCTGGGTTACTTTTCTCAAAGAAAAATCAGAAGCACTTGGAAAGTTCAAACTATTAAAAGCAATGGTTGAGAATGAAACCGGTAAGAAAATAAAATGTTTAAGATCAGATCAAGGAGGAGATTTCACATCTAAGGACTTTAATACATTCTGTGAAGTGAATGGAATTAGAAGACAGTTATCAGCACCTCGGCCACCAAAACAGAATGGAGTTGTTGAAAGAAAAAATAGAACTATCTTGGATGTAGCAAGAAGTATATTATCTGAAGCAAATCTACCACATGTGTATTAGAGAGAAGCAGTTAGCACTGCTGTCTATACATTCAACAAAGTTCACATCAAAGGTGAAACCGGTAAGACCCCTCATGAACTATGGTTTGGTAATACTCCTACTCTTAAGTATTTCAAAATTTTTGGAAGTAAATGTTATATTAGAAGAGATGAGTATATTGGAAAATTTGATCCTAGAAGTGATGAAGGAATATTTCTTGGTTATTCATCTTAGAGCAAGGCATATAGATGTTTTAATAAGAGATTGCAGAAAATTGTTGAGAGTACAAATGTAAAGATTGATGAACAATTCAGAGGAACTTCAAGGTATATAGACTCTGAACTGGCAATAGAAATCATGACAAATGAACCTACATTAAATCCACTGGTACAGAATGAAGATCCAGTTACCTCGGTACCATCAGAGGATTCCACAATAATTGAAGAACAACAACAAACTAAGACACCCTGGTATGTAAGATTGAATCATTCTAAAGATCAGATAATTGGAAACAAATTTAAAGGAGTTATGACAAGAGGAAGATTGGCAAATGAAGAGTTATGTCTTATTTCTCAAATTGAACCATCATCTATCAATGAGGCATGTGAAGATAAATTTTGGATTAAAGCTATGGAAGAAGAATTAAGACAAATTGAGAAAAAGAATACTTGGACATTAGTTCCCCGGCCTAAAGATAAAAATGTAATTGGAACCAAATGGGTATTTAAAAACAAACTTAATGAAGATGGTAAGGTTGTCAGAAATAAAGCAAGATTAGTGTGTAAGGGATATTCTTAGAAAGAAGGAGTTGATTACAATGAAACCTTTGCACTGGTAGCTAGAATTGAGGTAGTCAGATTATTCTTGGCTTTTGTAGCTCACAAGGACTACAAAGTTTATCAAATGGATATTAAATGTGCATTTTTGAATGGAGATCTTGAAGAGGAAGTATATATTGAACAACCTGATGGATTTTCTTTGACAGATGACAATGATATGGTTTGCAGGTTAAGAAAAGCTATGTATGGATTGAAACAAGCCCCAAGAGCTTCGTATGCAAGGTTGGATAAGTATCTTTTAAAGATTGGTTTTACTAAAGGAAATGCAGACATCAATTTATATTACAAAATAACTAATGATGACATCTTGATTATAGAAGTATTCGTTGATGATATAATCTTTGGAGGAGAAGCTGGATTATGTAAGGAATTTTCTATTAAAATGCAGCAAGAATTTGAAATGTCTATGATTGGAAAAATAAAATTCTTTTTAGGATTCCAGATTTCACAGACTGATAAAGGTATATTTTTGAGTCAATCCAAGTACTTGAATGAATTACTAAAGAAATTTGGGATGGAGAACTCTAAACCAGTAGATACACCTATGACTACAAATAACAAATTATCTTAAAGGGATGAATCTACACCTATCAATCCAACTAGATACAAATATATGATAGGAGGTCTACTGTATTTGACACAAACCAGGCCTGATATTATGAATGCAGTATGTATTGTTTCTAGATCTGAAAGTAATCCTAAGGAAAATCATGAATCAGTAGTAAAAAGGATTTTCCAGTACTTACAAGGCACTACAAATCTTGGATTATGGTATCCTAGAGATGAAAATTTTGATCTATGTGCATACACATATGCAAATTGGGTAGGAGATGTGGATGATAGAAAAAGCACCACTGGAGGAGCATTCTTTCTTGGAAAGAGATTATTTTCTTGGTTGAGTAAGAAATAGAGTTGTACATCTTTATCAACAGCAAAATCAGAATATGTTGCAGCAACAACTAACTGTACATAGGTACTATGGCTTAAGCAAATATTGAAAGACATAAAGGTAAAATGCAAAGAGCCTATTACTATATATTATGATAAAAATGTAGCAATTGATATATGTAAGAATCAGGAATTACATTCTAAAACAAAGCATGTTTCTATCAAACTGAATTTTCTAAGGGAAAATGTTGAAGAAAAGGAGATAAAACTAGTTTATGTGAATACTAAAGAACAGCTTACAGATATTTTCACAAAACCTTTGCCTAAGGAGACATTTGAATATCTCAGAGATCATCTTGGAGTCATACCACCACCAGTAGAGACTTAGACAATTGATGATTGTCATCAACTAGTAGAATTGAAAGACAAATCTTTTACTTCAGTCTTTGATGAGGAAGCTACTTCTCAGGGGGAGTAGTTGGTATATTAAATTGATTGGTATTTTGTATATGAACTTGATTTTTGTAACTTTGGCATTTGATGTCAAAGGGGGAGAGATATCTATGGAAAAACACATTATCTTTTGAGGAGAGATTGGTATTGAAAAATCTTTGGATAAACACATGTTGCTCCCAAGGGGAGAAATTGCTTAGAGGAGATTGTTGGTTTCTGGTATTTGGCATTTCTGTTTTGACACTTTGATGGTTTTTCCATCTTATGTTGCCATCAATTCCAAAGGGGGAAATTGTTGGTATTTTGGTATGGTTTTTTCATTGATATCAACACCTACTAAAACACTAGCACTTTGGAGATCCAGCAACATTCATCGACAAGCAAGTAACTATTGCACAGTTACTGGTATATGGTTCACCGATAGAATATAATGTTCATCGACACTTGGAATGATATGGAAGACACTTGGTAATGTCAAAGACATCATGTGGACACTTTTTTTTGAAGAATTAATCATTGGTATATTCATATTTGCATATTTGCTTTTACTGGCACATAGGTCCAAGGTTATCTAGGGTTACACCGGCAGACTTATCTTTTTCAGATTAGCATGGCACGCTATAAAGATGATTTATTATTGTTGTAAATGCATTAAGATGACATGTTCAATTGGTTATTGCATCAGATATTATATTATTTGTAAAATGTTTTTATTGTAATATCTTGTAGAGCCGACCTACTAAAATTGGTCTTAGGGTATGGTATAAATGTAAGATCTTATTTGTAAGATCGAATGTGGAATGTGAAGAAGAATTGTGAGAAGGTATATGCGAGATTAAGAAGAGGTATACACGAAGACACCATTTGAAGGTGAAGTTAGGTTTTTGTAGAAGCATATCAGCATTGCACCGGTACTGAATCCAGCATATGAAGATGCTATTTTGTACAATACATTCTTATTGGATTTAACCATCCAACTGTAGTTAGTGTGACTCCCATTTTGTGATTGAGTAGTGAGCTCTAGGCTATTGGCCTTTCTGCATGTGCAGACCCCATTTATGTACACTTACTATCTACAATAGTACCATCTAATTGTGGGTAAGGTTTCCCACTGTGGTTCTTCCCCTTACAAGGTTTCCACATACAAACATTGGTGTTATGTGTTGTGGATGACTTTATGTTTATGTTTCATGCATTAACCTTTATTGGTATAGAAATTTACTGTTAACACTATCTATCGGCATACTTAACTGGTTTACCGATATTAAGCATTAAGTTGGATAAATGGTTTTTGGTTTGAATTTATTAGACAACTGATTCACCCCCCCCTCTCAGTTATCTCCATGACCTAACACCCCCATCCAACAACTAGTCCCTTCGATCTGCGGTTGGGACACAATTGTCCACCAATGAAACCTACTAGGACAGAGGGTAGAGGAGCATAATCAAGATCCACAAACTCCTTCCATGGGATCTCATATTCACAAATCTGATCATCCTAGAGGATGCGATGGAGAGCCTCTATCCCACCCTCCTTAGTCTACTCATACGAAAACAAGACTCCCACAATCAGAATCCACAGGAATGTGATAACAGTCCTCAGGTGTGACTTTTATCTCACTAGTAGCCAAATGAAAGGTGTTTGTATCATTGTACCACCTCTCTGCCAAAGCTATCAATAAACCCCAATTAATGATATACTGAGGCATGTCTAATAATGAATTCAATCCGCATCTCTCAATCAAATCCCTATCGGCCTGTGTCAATCATGGAATCAATGACCACGGTCACGAAAATTACTCCCATGATTGAAGTACACCAAGTTGTGCCTGCAAAACAACAAATGTCCATCATCAATTCCCACATCTATTTGATATATCTAATAAAAAAAAAATCAAATTGAAATAATGAAGCATCAAATGAAGTTCCATATCAAAAATCAAAGCATCAAATCAAGATCCATATCAACAATCAAGTTCCATATTGAAAATCAAATCCATATCGAGAAATCATATCAAAAACTCATAATGCAAACACCATATTGATAAATCATATCAAAGACCCATATCAAGAAATCATATCAAAGACCCATAACACAAGCCACTCAAAAATCCATATCGCAAGAATCATTTCAGGAACCATATCGGAAATCATCAATCAAAACTCATATTGGACATCAAATTCAATCGCAAGTCAAAAAATCAATGATCGACATCAATAAATAATCAAGATCCTCATTCACACAATCAATCAACTTGACACTTCATACACGACAAATTTTTTTAGCAGACTCTCAATCATCATATCAAGACTCAGACATCATCACAATAGGCAAAACATTGGCTCAAAACCCATCCCAAAACACTCAGTAGGCACTTATTCACCCCAAACCATCTCCCTCATCTATTTTTCCCCCCCACACCACATTCTCCAAAATCATTTTCTACCAACTTTTTATCCCATGCGCTAAGGCAGTCCTTTCACATGCTATGTTGTTAGACATGCACTAACCTACTCCACCTATGCGCTAAAATCTTTCTTCTATGCACTAATAGACTCAATGAGCTATTCTACATCGCCATCATGCTAAAATATTTCACTTACATGCTAACCTATTCAATCTGCTAGCCTAACTTCCGCATGTGTGACCATGTTTCACCTATGTGCTAAAAAACCCTATGTGTTATCTTGCACCTACGACACACCACAAAGCAGACCTCAAACTCTACCCTAGTTAAGAAACCCTATGCTCTCTAGTGCTTATTGTATGCACTATGTGAGACACACTACGTGCTAAAATGGAAAAATTGAATGAAAAAAATAAAAAACGTAACCAAAATCAAAAAAAAAAAAAAAAAACGTGGCAAAATTTAGGTGACTTACAGGTGGACCATACACGGTGGGCCTTCGGTATAGACAAACGCGCTTGAATTGGTGAGAAGCATAAGGAACCAACATTTTTCGTTAGAGCTAAGGTGTCACAATCATAAGGAGACAAATGTACAAATGACAAGAATAAAATCACCTTTTATCTTTTTATAGGGAAAAAGTCAAAAAGGGTTAGTAGGCAGGGCATGTATTTTGCTTGTTTTCTCACTTTTAACCCAATCAAATATCATTTTTGGGAGATGAATAAATTCCAATGCATTCAACACAATCAACATTTAAAAATGCAATCAATTTAAAAACACTTATCAAAATCAACAAATTTTTCAAAATACATGATTCATCTCCTGAGGGGGCATCATCAATATCATTCAATCTGGGGCATGACATCATCGTATCGACATCTCGACACAAAAATCATATCCAGAAATTTTCTTTGAATCAACATGTGCACACACGTCACTTTAAAGAGGGGCAAAATGTAGACATATAAAAATGACCACTTTCCTAAATGAATATTTAATATTCATTAACCTTTCTCCCCTATTTAATTAAATTTGGTTTAATTAAATTATTTACATTCATTAATTTGATTAAATAAGTTACTCAATTTATTTAATTAAGTTCATGTAAGCCTTCCATAGCCTTTAATTAAATAAATCACTTTATTTAATTAAATTTACATTTAATTAAATTGTTCATTACAAATAAAAAAACCTAATTTATTTATTTAAATCCCCTCACTTGTATTTATATAGGTTGCATCTATTTTAGTTGAAATAAAGTAATTTGTTTTAATTAAAATTCCCCTCCACCCACTTGCAAAATCCTACATATCCCACTTACCTCTCTGAACCCACCTTCTAGATTCTTCTAATCACTTTTAAATTAGCCTAACCCATCTCCTAAATATTGTCACATCCCTAAGCAAAGGGAAGTCACTTCTCAGACCCTGAAAGTCTTTGAAAACCATTAAAGGCTTTATGTCTTCATTAAGTTAACCTCCAAAGTCTTCCAAACCATTAATGGTTAACTCAACCTTCTTACATGGTTAGAGACTTTTTGCCTAACTCAACCTTCATCTAACCCAAGGGTCTCATCAAGCATTTGTGGTTTTACCCTTGGTTATCTTCTTAACCCTTGCACAAGAGTTTACCCCTTGGATAAAAGCTTTATCCAATGGATAACCTTAGCCTAACCTTAACCCTTACCTTCAAAGGTAACCATGAGGTTTTCTCAAGCAGTCTTATGTTGACAATTGTCACCATTTCATTGGTGAGAATTGTAAAAATGGATTGATAACTTTCAATCTTGGCCCTTGATAAGATTATCCAAGTCTTTAGTCTCAAACTTATAGAAATTTTACTAAGCATCTAATCTAAATCATTTTACTCAAGCATTTAGCCTCTCTTTGAATAGAAATCATCTAAATAAGCATTTTTAGAAGCATTTATAATTATCATATCATTATCATATTAAACTAGAGTATAGCCTGTTAGGATAGTTTTTACTAATCATTTTATCTTATCCTCATATCCATGCTAGTTTAAATCATGTTAGATTTAGTATTATGCATAATTAGGAATGTATTCATACTAGATTGATCAATATCCCTCGTTCTCATAGTTGTCATCCCTAAGTCACTTTGATTAGTGATCTAAGAGCAAAGGCATTGGCTTGACGGGTCCTCTGAGATAGAGAATAATGGAACGTCCCTTGGGAAGTTGAGTTATTCAATATAACTCCATAACTTGCACCGAGAGTCCCATTGGTGTGTGGACTTGTCCAGAAACTAAAATATCCATTTCATTGTGCCACTTTTCCTGCACACACCTAACAATCTTACCTTATTCATTCATCTTGTTCCAGTAGACACATTTAGTACCAATGACATTCTTATCTATTGGTCTATGAACTATCACCCAAGTCTTGTTCTTTTCAATCTGCTACAACTCTTCTTCCATTGCATCCATCCATTTATCACTTTTGTTGGACTCATTAAATGTTTTGGGTTCCATTTCAGTCATGAGGTAAAAGCTCACTAGTTCATTGTTATGTGCAAGTCTTCTTCTAGTCTGCACACCATAATTTTTATTTCCTATAATCTGCTCTTTCGGGTGATTTTCTTGCACATACCTATTAGGGGTCTTGTTGGGTGCCTCTTCTTGTTCACATTCTGACTACACCTCATCTTCATCACATGAGTGATCATACTAGTTTACTTGTGTTTGTTTTCCTTTATGCAAGTCTTCATCGACTCTTACATGCACACTCTCAACAACTCTTCTTAGTGTTTTGTTGTAGCATTTGTAGGCCTTTTTGTGTGTTGAGTAACCCAAGAAAATACCTTCATCACTCCTAGAATCAAAACCACCTATACCATCTTCATCTCCCTTGATGAATCATTTACTTCCAAACACTTTGAAATGTTTGACTGATGGCTTTCAGTCATACCATAATTCATAAGGTGTCATTCTGCTATTTACTCTCAGCTAACCTAGTTCAATGTATATACAATAGTATGAACTGCTTCCTTCCAGTGTGTATCTAGTATGTTTGCCTCATTTTACATTGTTCTCGCCATCTCCTTGATATTCCAATTTTTCCTTTCTATAACATTGTTTTGTTGTGGTGTCCTTGGGGATGAATACTATCTTCTGAATCCATGTCTCACAATATATAGTCTTCAAACTCATTTGATGTGAACTCACCACCTCAGTCATATCTCAGAGAATTCAGCTTGCATCCAGTTTCCTTCTCAACCATCTTCCAAAATATTTTGAACCTCTCATATTCTTGTGATTTGTCATGTAGAAAGGTGACCCATGTCATTCTTGAAAAGTCATCAATGAACAACATGAAGTATCTTTCACCAACTAAAGCTCTTGTTCTGGTTGGTCCACATAGATCAGTATGCACAAGTTCTAAGGGCCTTGAGGTATTATGTTATTTGGTGTTGAAATTCACCTTAGTCTACTTACCTCTTAGACATTCATCACAAAAGGTGCTTGTTGACTTGATGATCTACGACATATTTCTCACATATCCTTTCTTGCTTACTTTGATAAAATTGTAAAAGTTTATGTGGCCTAATCTTCTGTGCCACAACCAACTCTCATCTGCTTGTCCCATCATGCATTTGGACTCAAATCATTCCTTCAAATCATACAAATTTCCATCTATCCTTTTTCCTTCTGCAACAATATGTCCAGTACTTTCCTTCCTTATCTGACAATCAGTAGAGTCAAAAATGAATTTGTATCCTTTATCATACATCTGACTCACACTTAGAAAATTATGCTATAGACCTTCCGCATAGTATACATCATTAGCCTTCAATTTTTCATCTATGTTCAGGGTACCTTTGCCTTTTATCTTGATGGATGAGTTGTCTCCAAACCTCACCGAGCCTCCATTCCAATCTTCAAACTTGATGAATTTATTTTTTTCTTTTGTCATGTGATTGGAAGATCCACTATCTACAACCCATAGATTTCTTCTTTCTGCATGCAAGGCAGTCTAGACAATCAAACTTGACTCAGCCTTATTCTTATCCTTTTCTACCCAAAACTGTTTGGCATCCTTCTTTCCCACAGCACCTTTCTGCTCCAATTTTTCTTCCGGTTTCTAACCCAGTACTACCTTGTTTTGCTTAGATATGTTGAGCTTGCAATGTTTTGCAATGTGACCAAATCTTTTATAATGATAGCATTTTATATTTGCATTAAATGATCAATTTAAAAAATTATTGTAGGATATCGACACACTTCTCCTACATTCGTAACTCCTATGACCAAACCCATTACACTGATAACAAATAACATTCATTTCCCGGAGTGCAACAAATGGATTTCTACTTTCAAAACTAGTAGGGGGCTTATGCATCAAACTACAATCAACAATTCTATGTCCAAACTTATTACACCAGTAACAGTAACCATGGAATTTGGGTACATACCAATCTTGTCTCTTTGGACCAGCAAACCTTTGTCTCACCAGGTGTTTTCTTCTCACGTTATTAACTTTAGTGAACCTTTCATCATCAACCTTGGGCTTGCCTTTAGGATCTGCATTCTAGTACAATGAGTGAGCCTTCTAGTTCAAGGTTTGAGCATTCTGATTCACAAGCTGATTTCTTATAGCTTCAGCATAGGTCTTCTTCTCAGTAGCTTTGCTAACTATAAAGGTTTGTTTTTATTTACTTTCACTTGAAGAAGTGAAATGTATCTCCTTGTAGGGTGTGTCTTTGCTATTCAAACTCTATCCCTCTTCAAATCCTATACCTCAGGTATCTTTTGAGTGCTTCTGATTACTAAACATCTTGCCCAAGGCTTCAATGTTGCTTTCATATTTTCTCCTCATCTTTAATTCATTCTCTCTTTTCAAGCTCCTTTTTGAGCCATGCAATTTCTTCTTCTAGATTCTGATGCTCATTCTCCTTCTTTATCAAATTAGAGGATGTAACTTCACATATCCTTTTAGCTTCTTCCAACTGGATTTTCAGATCAAAAATTATTTTTTTGGACTCCACAAATTTCTCTAAATGATCTTGTTCTTCTGCAGCAGCATACTTAAACTTCTTGAGTTCCCTTCTTGTTTCTCTCAACTCCTCAAGAGAACTTATGATCTCACCTTCCAATTCCACTTCAACTTCAATGTCTTCATCTTCATTGGCTTCATCAACTGGTTCATCATATGCCATAAAGAGGTTAATTTCTCTTTCATTCTCACAACAGTCATCTTCTGATGCACTTTCTTCATCCGTAGAATCATCTTCAAAAGTATACAGGTTGTTCTTCTTACGATAGCTTCTTCTTTCTTGTCAGTAGGCTTTCTTCTTTTTATCCTTACCTAAAGGTCTACTGGTGCTTTGTTGCTCCTCTCCAGCATTCTCACCATAGGGACATTTTGAGGCAAAGTGTCCTATTTTTCCATAGTTAAAACATTTGAAAGGGAATTTTTCTTTGTAGTTACCAGATCCTCTTTTAAGCTTTCTTACAAATTTTTCTACCACTTTATCTGAGCCTTCACTAATTTCTCCATTAGAAATTTCTTCCTTACCATTTTTGATAGAGTTGAAAGCAACCTCTTTCCTTGAAGTTTCTTCACCGGTTGTTCTCATCTTATAAGCAGTTAGGGACCCAAATAACTCATCCATTGAAAAGGTTTTCAAATACTTGGCTTCTTCTATTGCAGAGACCTTTGTATCAATACTTATATGTGAGTGATCTAAGTACCTTTTTGACAATAACTTCATCAAATATATCCTCTCTAATTCCTCTAATAGTATTCATCATTTCATCAATTCTTTGAAGATAATCAACAATATTTTCTTCATCTTTCATTTTCAAGCCTTCAAGTTGAGATCTTAGTGTTTTCAATTTAGCCTCCTTGACCTTAACATCTCCTTCAAATAATCTCTCTAACTTATCCCAATTTTACTTAGCGGATGAGTAGTGCATAACCTTAACAAACTCATTATAAAATAGTCCATTGAGAATAGCATGCTTGGCCATGGCATTGTTTTCATACTCCTTCTTAGCATCAGGATCTGTAGGGGGATAATTAGGGACAATATACCCATTCTTCACAGACATCCAAACATCAGATCCTAGAGATGAAAGATAGGTTTCCATACTTCTACTCCAGAAGGCATAGTTGGCACCATCAAACATGGGAGATTTGGAGGAGGAGGATTCGTTCCTTGCCATTGTGTTATTAAACAATAATCTACCCAAGATAGAGAAATATTTAACCAACAAGGAACCTAAGGCTCTTATACTAATTGTAGAACACAAGATATCACTGAAAGGGGGGTGAACCAATGATTATAAACAATTTCAAGCAATGTGTGCAACTAGTAGAATAATGAAAATACTAAAAATCAATCACACACAAGAGCACATCACATAACACTAGATATACGAGGAAAACCCAATGTGGGAAAAACCTCGATGAGAAATGTTGCTAGAGATCTACTACTCCAATCTAGCCTCACAATGAAAATAATAGTTTTACAAAGTTTAGGGAACCAACCCAAGGAGCACCAACCCCTACACTAAGCACCCACTTAGTGAAATACAATGAGATATAAAAACAATACAATGATAAACACTTTGTTACAAATGAGTTTTGTAACCTTTGAAAACTATTCACTCTATCTGTTGAACTATTTTCTATCACACTGCTTCTTCTCTACCGGATCTTAGTTCTCTCTATTTGAATCCTCTTTAACTCATCTTCTACCTAGCTAGATCTCCTCTCACACTCTCTCTTCTCTCCTTCACTCTTAGCAGCTACCTTATCGGTTCAATCTCTGTCGATTTCATAGACTTTTATGCTTTGTAACAGTTTACTGGTTACCTTAAACCTTGTCGGTTCTTCTTCTAACACTCAGTCACTTCAATATTTTTCTATCAACATTCAGACTGATCAACTCTCATCTAGCATGATCACACTTTCTCATCACTTAGCTTAAGTCTTTGCGCTACACATTTATACACATGTTTCCCCGCCAAAAACAAAGTTCAAACATTATGCGCCTAGGTTTTTCATTACAAACTTAGTCTATATCAAATCAAATCAGATCTTATTTCTTGGATTGAAAACCTGCAACAAATCAAACATCACCACCATTTTTTATCCTTCCAATACACATTCACTATATTTAGCAAAATGGATCCTATTCATCGGACTTGATTTTGTCGATTACAATAGATGATCTAGTTATTTCCTTGTCCAAAAAAACAACATGATCAAATATCATGCTTCGATCATAACAGCAAAAAATAAAATCTCTGCCTTTCGATCTACTTTGAGTTGCAATCCTCTACAATCAATTTGTGATTTCCGCAATCTTCATTTAATATTGACCTAATCCACAACTACCTCGCCGATGCACTATTCACCTACCACTACATGTTTACCACCTGAAGTCCACCTGACATCTCTATCAAAATCCAACTCACTTGATTGTGTTAGTTCAAACTCGGTTACCGACCAAACATATTACCAGTATACACCAACTGGTTAACCTTCATATCGTGCACTTCTATGTTCTATCAATTAGGACATGTTATCATTTACATGTGATAGTCCTCAACCATTTTTCCAAAGTGGCAAACACTTCACATCCTTTCATCTTGTTATCTGAGTCCTTCAATTTTTCTCTTTGCTTTCTTACCGATTGACATACTTACCAGTTGACATCAACATACCAACAATCTTCAATACTCCTACTTGCATACCGGTAATATCAAATTTCTAGTTGACATCAATGACAAAACAATGCCAACAAAATGCTCTACATTTCTTTGTATTAATGTCCATTCTCTTGCAGCTTGGCGGACATTCTTATGTTGTCTGAGTAGTGTCTCAATTCAACTGTTAGATGATGAAGTATGCCACAAGTATGATTGATAATGTTTTGTTTCATGACTATTTTTTCTAGCCTTTGGTATAAAGGACTAGTTATTTGTTTGGTTGCACCAACTTGTTTTGGCATGACAATGTGAAAGAAGTGTAAGGGAATGTTTTTGAGGGTTCATGAAACATCTCTATGTGGTATGCATGACAATGGTTTATCTTTCTAGTGTTGTATATTATTTGGAGTTAGTTTTCAAGGTGCTTTGACGTTGTCCAATCAATAGGGCCTATTCTCGCTCTTGCACTATGCAGTTGGGGATCTACACTAGCATTGGAGATTGTGATGAGTTTTCTTTGGGCCTTGAAATGTCTCATGTGAGGTACATTATGTAAATTTATTTAGATATTGTATTTTTTGGTTGATAGGTAAAATGCAACATGTTTCATCTACACGTTACCCTATGTTTTACCTAGGGATATGCATGCCAATATATTTATTGTGTGTGGCTTGTGAGTTGCATAGTGTGGTGCGATAAGAGTGTGTGGAGGAAATTTTGGAGATAAATTGTCTAAATGGTTGCTCAAGGTTGTGAAATAACGGCTTATTAAGAATTTAGATTAAAATCATCATATATCTTTCTCTAAGATAGCAAATCTCTTTAGTAGGTCCTTGTATCTTACTTTGAGGTAGTAAGCCTTTTTAGAAAGTCCTTCAAGGAGAAGTGTGTTTTCTTAGGTAGTAAGCCTAAAAAAAAATTGTAATCTTGTTCTTATTATTAAGGCTTTTCTCACTATGTTTTTTCCCTTATGGGGTTTTCCACATAAATCTGGAGTTTTCAAGTACATTGGTTTTCATTGCTTTATTTTCATTGTTGTTGATCTATTTAAGGGTTTTTAAATTATGCTAAAGGGTTTAAGTTTTTAAGATACTAATTCACTTGCCCCCTCTTATTTTTGGGTGTGTTAAATAGCCTTCTAAAAGGGGGTGTGAGGATTTAAACAACATTATTCATCAATTTTTTTGGGCTAAATGAGATGACATTAAAGGATTTATATCCACATCATGGACCCATTATATCTAGCCTAAATGCAAAGGCGGTTTGGGGTTAATCAATCCAAGAACACAAGGATTTTGATTGACTAACAAATGGACCATCAAATCTATCCATGGGGATGAACTGTGGAAGATTCTTATTTGAAACTACATTTACCTTGCCTTTGTTAAGGTAAGTGGTAACATGTGAATCAGTTAGATAAAATTCTTCATCGCCCTTTTTTTCAATCAAAGTCTCTACCCCCCTTCAATATATTTGGAAGGCTTGGCAACATACTTGATATCCTCTAAAATGGAGGGATAACTCACTTCAACTTGGTTTCAACTTCTTCACTTTATCTATTTGGTGGAATAAAAGTATTCTTAGGACAATCCCCTTGCACTAATCATTCCAAAACATTCATATTTATTATTTAAGAAAATTATTAGCAATGTTAGAGATCTCTAGGATCTTTTATACTTTGAGCCAATTGTCATGGCATTCTGATAAATCTCAATTCAATTTTAGCAACAAATAAAATCTATCTACGATTTTCATGCAGTCATTGGTGCCATTGAAATCATCTATTCAAAATTATATACCCATATCCATTGCAATTTTTATAAAGATTGGTTATGGATGTCTTCATATCATTTTCTATTGTTTTCTGTAAAAAATGTCTACTTGCTATTGCTTCCTAATTTTCCTTTAAGGCCTCAATTCAACTCAAATATAAAAATTGGTCAAAACTATCTGCTCAAATTGGGAAATCAAAAGTTAATAAACATGCTCAATTAGTTTATTCGAAAGTTCTACATTGTAAACTGCCCATTGTAGATAGATTGAATTGTATGATGGTCCAATCAGCTAATTATCCCTACTTTCTAAGGAAATAAAATATCAAACACATCTTTAGGGGATGTTGGTTTGTTAAAAAGCGGTGGAATGTTGTTTTTAGTGGCCTAGCTATTTTTTAAGAAAAATTAAGATGGAAAGAAGCTCTTCTTGGGGTTGGGTTACATGCTAATATTATTGTTGATAGTGTCAGACATGTCATTTTGTTTCATATTTAGAAAACTAGGTGTAAATTTATTTTTAATAACCATAATGATCACCAAGTAGTTGCATTTCTTGGGCTTTACTGTGGCATTTTTTATTGTCTCACTTCACTATTTTCTCAACTAGAGGTTGAGGATGAGAAGAATATAAACAGATTTTCAAATTCAAAAAATTAAACTTCACATTAAGAAACTACTCAATAAAAAGAAAGTCATCATGGTACAAGGATTAAAAAGTATTTATTTCAAGATTGATTATTTTTCTCATCTATGTGTTGACATTTATGGAGCCATTTGATGGTTATAATTATTATTGGAGTTAAGGAAAAACCAACTCTACAGCTCCCAAAGATCACCTGCATGTAAACCTATCACATAAAGAGAGAAGCAAAATAGCTATGGAGGCCAAAATTCAGAGATCCAGAAAAGAGGAGTCATATTGATTGTGCAACAAGAATGCAATTCAATAATTACAGTTGTTATGAAAATACAAAGAGAGACTCCTTAGAAGAGGAAACTCGAAACCCTAAAGAATTCTAAGATTCATAAGTTTATCTTAAGCATAGAGTATTATAGACTAATAATTAAATAAATAATTATTAGCTAATAAAAGATAACTCCAACACCCCCCCTTAAGATGAACTTAGGGAGTAGCTAAAAAACAACTAAGGACTAAAAAAACATGTAAAAAATGCAGGAAAACAACAATGGTCCCGACAACTAAGCTTGATGAGGTACCTAAGTACAATAAAATCTTTGTAAAGTGGAGAAAAAGAGAAAACACCATGGGAACAAAACTCCTCTCCAAGAAGAGATGAAAGCTCAAGTGAAGGACTAAGAATCCTCCAAACAAGAGTGTTCCAGAAGATAGGAATAAAAAAAAAGAATGAAGAACACCACTGAAGCATGAAATAGCTGCAAACACTGTCAAAGAGTAACTATTGATTTGAAGAACCTCCACTAAAGTATAACCTAACCAAGTAGAGAAGGCTATAATCTGCATGAGTGCCCTCAAATGACACTACTAGAATCAGATGGCAAACAAAGGCAACAACTGAAATCGAAGATACATATGGCATGAAACACCAAAGCTCGAAGAGCTGATCAATCAAACCAAGGAAGAATTAGAACCAATAGGACAAACCTTCCCATAATGCTGAAAAGGGAAAGGGATAGGTACAATAAAGAGAACAGCCAACAAGAGTTGCATGACGAAGAACCAAGAACATTGAAGGTGCAGAGAAAGTACATAGTATCATGGAAGGAACACTCACTTGACACACATCATAAGGATAATTTCATGGAAGGAACACTCATGTGACAAAGGTAGATGGAAAACAAGGTAAACATCAACCCCCCATGGCACTTTATAAGTAGTTTAGGTACAATAAGGCACTGTAAGATGTGCAAGATCCCAAGTATACAATGCATGATGGCACTTTATCTCAGTGTGTTTGCATAAATAAAATGCTACAATGATCAGAAGAGATAGAACATGGGAAATAGAAAGAATAACAAAAGATGAGACATCCTACTCAAAGAAAGAGATCCCAGGACCTGAAACATCCAAGATATTCACCAGAGTATTGAAAAGCAAAAAACTGAATTAAATATACTTGGAGAAGAATCTGGAAATAAAATTCATGTGCATGGAAAGAGCACAAAACAATATTTCCAACGATATAAAGTTTTTGAAAAACGGAGTTCAGATGCTCAAGTGATGTCTCCTGGAGTGCAAAAAAAAACCTCTGGCTTTGACAACAAAAAACACCATCAAAAAAGAAAAATCAAAAGTTCAAACCTCCAGATCTTACAAAGGCGCTTTTTCAAAAACCTTATATCATTGGAAAGCACTTTCCGAGCTCTATCCAGACCTAGAGGTTTGAACTTTTGATTTTTCTTTTTTGATGGCATTTTTGCTGTCAAAGCTAGAGGTTCCTTTTTGCACTCCAGGAGACATAACTTGAGCATCCAAACTCTGTTTGTCGAAAACTATATTGTTGGAAAGCTTGTTCTGTGTACTTTCCAGTCATATGAGTCTTCTTTCCAGATCCTTCTCCATGTATATTTTATTCAATTTATTTCTTTTCAGCACTCTCTTGAATATCTTGGATTTTTTAGGTCTTCAGATCTCTTTCTTTGAGTAGGATGTCTTGTCTTTGGATTTCTATTTGCAGTCTTCTATCTCTTCTTTTCATTGTAGCATTTTATTTATGCAAATGCACTAAGATAAACTGCCACCATGCATTGTATACTTGGGATCTTGCACATCTTGTGCCTTATTTTACATGCACTACTTATAAAGTGCCATGGGGAGTTGATGTTTGCCTTTTATTTGCCATCTACCTTTGTCAAGTGAGTGTTCCTTCCACGAAACTAGCCTCATGATGTGTGTTAGGTGAGTGTTCTTTCCATGACACTATGTACTTTCTCTGCACCTTATATGTTCTTGGTTATTCGTCATGTAGTTCTTGTTGGTCGTTCTTTTCAGTGTACCTATCCCTCTCCCCTTTTCAGCATTATGGAGAGGTTTGTCATGTAGTTCTAATGCTTCCTTAGTTTGATTGATCAACTCTATTGGTTTTGTTGTTTCATGCCATTTGTATCTTTGAGTTCGGTTGTTTATATTTGTTTTCCATCTAATTCAAGTAGTTTCATTTGAGGGCACTCATGTAGATTATAGTCTTCTCTACCTAGTCATGTTCTATTTCAGTGGAGGTTCTTCAGATCAGCAGTTACTCTTCGACAATGTTTGCAGCTATTTCATGTTTCAGTGGTGTTCTCTTCTTTTTTGTTCCTATCTTCTGGAACACTCTTGTTTGGAGGCTTTTAAGTCCTTCACTTAAGCTTTCATCTCTTCTTGGAGAGGAGTTTTGTTCCCATAGGGTTTTCCCCTTTTTTCTTCCCTTTATAGAGATTTTATTGTACTTTGGTACCTCATCAGGCCTAGTTGTCGGGACCCATTGTTGTTTTCCTGCATTTTTTATATGCTTTTTTAGTCCTTAGTTATTTTTTAGCTACTCCCTAGGTTCATCTTAAGGAGGGGTGTTAGATTAATCTTTTATTAGCTAATAATTATTTATTTAATTATTAGTCTATTATACTCTATGCTTAAGCTAAACTTAGGAATCTTATAATTCTTTAGGGTTTTCACCTTTAGGGTTTCAAGTATCCTCTTATAAGGATTCTCTCTTTGTATTTTCATAACAACTGTAATTATTGAATTGCATTATTGTTGCACAATCAATATGACTCCTCTTTTTTGGATCTTTGAATTCTGGCCTCCATAGCTTTTTTGCTTCTCTCCTTCTATGATAGGTTTGCATGCAGGTGATCAGAGTGTCATTCACCTTTCCTGCAACCCAGTGGAGCACCAGAGGTCTAAACACATTGAGCTTCACATGCACTTCATTAGACAATTGATTCGGGATGGTTTTCTCATCATGGAGTACATTCCTATAGAGGAGCAGGTTGTGGACATCTTCACTAAACCTTTTGCATCTTCGTGCTATCTTCAGTTGTTCTCTATGATTGGGGTGAAGTAAGTTGTCCTTGGGGGGTCTCATTGAGGCCTTCCTTACTTCATGTTCTTTTTTGCATTCTTTTCCCATCTCTTTTTGGAGTAGAGTTTTTTCCCATGTTGTTTTCTTTATTTCTCCGTTTCATAGAGATTTGGTTGTGATTGGGTACCTCATCGGGCCTTGTTTTCAGGACCCAAATTTTCCTTCTTCTTGTAGTTGCATTTTGCTTTCCTGCATTCAGTGTTTTTAGCTAGTCCCTAAGTTTATCTTAAGGGGGGGTGTTAGAGTTATCTTGTATTAGCTAATAATTATTTATTTAATTATTAGTCTATTATACTCTATGCTTAAGCTAAACTTAGGCATTTAATAATATTGTAGGTATTTAATAGTTATTCTAATTATTAAATACTCTTTATCCCTTTAGGGTTTCTTTAGGGTTGCACGTCTTTAGGGTTTCTATTCTCTTGTCATAAGGAAAAATCAAGCATATGGACTAGCTAACACCACTACTCGGTACTCAGTCTCTATAGATGATAATGCAATAGCGGACTACTTCTTGCAAGACCATGTGATAGGACCAAGGCAAAAAACAAAGCCAAAAGTAGACTTCTGATCTTGAGCATCACCAGCCCAATCTGAGTCAGTGAAGCCAACAATGTGAGGGGATCCTGAAGTATAGTGAATGCCAAACTGAGTAGTGCCCCGAATGTACCATAAAATATGTTTTCTTGCTTGCCAATGGCTCTCGTGAGGATCATGAGAGAACCAAGAGACAAGACCAACCACAAAAGAAATATATGGCTACATATGTGTTAGGTAAAACAAAATGCCAACCAACTGCTGATATAAGGTAGAATCCACGGAAGGTGTAGAACAAGTGGGAGACAAAACAACACCTAACTAAAATGGTGTGGGTGCAAGCTTACAAGTAAGCAATTCAAATCTGTGAAGCATATCAAGAGAATACTTCTGTTGAAGTATGGAAATTCCATCAGAAGACTGAATAACCTGGAGACCCAAAAAATAGTGCAGAAGGCCAAGATCTGTCATCTCAAACTACTCCATCAAGGCTCCTTGAATATCCTGAATCAAGGAGGACAAGCTACCGATAATGATAAGATCATCAACATAGAGCACAAGAATAACTATATGAACCCCCTGAAACTGAATGTAAACTGTAGGATCAGAATGACAATGTGTAAAGAGTGTGGAAAGCAAGAAATAGTCCATCTTCTCATACCAAGCCCCAGGAGCCTATTTGAGACCATATAATGAATGTCAAAGTCTACAAACCAAAGAGGAATCTTGCACAAATCCCTGGGGCTGCTCCATATAGATCTCCTCATGAAGGTCTCCATGCAAGAAAACACTCTTCACATCCATCTCAAAAACTGTCCATCCCTATGAAGCTACCAGAGAAAGTACAAAGCGAATAGAATTCATCTTGCTGATAGGAGCAAAGGTCTCAAAGTAATAAATACCCTCCACCTGAGAAAACCCCTTTGCAACAAGATGAGCCTTATACTTATTAATAGAACCATCTACAACATACTTGGTACGATACACCCACTTGCACCGAACCAACTTTCTTACCTTCGGAAGAGAACAAAGATCCCAAGTATGATTCTTCATCAAAGAAGAATTCTCCTCATCCATGGCCCTATCCCACTCTGGGTCACCTATCACCTTTGAAAATTTCAGAGGACCATCTAAAATGGCATAACTCAGAAGACTAGAACCAGATGTTTGTGCATGAGTACGACGAGTGTCAGTAGGATCACCTGCCATAGAACTAGCAGCATCAACTGTAAATCGGGCCCAATTGGGTAAAGGCTGAGTTGCGGGTGGTGGTGGTGGTGGTGATGGTGGTGGTGAAGGTGGACCATCATTTGTATCATCCTCAAGAAAGAAGGAATCCTCAAAAGATGAAGAGGGAGGAAGAGGCAGTGAGGGAGAAGTTGCTGATGGAGAATCCATCTAACGAAGGCGCTCATCAAACTGGACATCATGCCTAAACAGGACCTCTCTCGAATCAAGATCAAACAACCTATATGCCTAAACATCCTCATAGTAACCAACAAAAATGAGTGGTCGGCTCTTCCTCTCCATGGCTTTTGTTTGAGCATCTAGAATAAACACCCAAGCCTCACTACCAAAAACTTGGAATGAAGAAACATCAGGCTTTACATGGGACCAAGCCTCCTCAGGAGTCAACTAGCGCAATGCCTTATGAGGCATCTGATTCTAAATATAGGTGGCATAATTAACTGCCTCAGCCCAAAAAGCAAGTTGCATAGAATGTGATTGAAGCATACAATTGACCATCTCCCTTAGTGTTCTATTATTTCTCTGAGCAACACCATTCTGCTGAGGGGTGTGAGGAATGGATAACCGATGCTGCAAACCATGCTTTGTGCACAAATATGTAAAAGTATGATTCACATATTATCTCCCATTATCTGTATGTATCCTCTTTATAGAAAGACCAGACTGCTTCTCTACAAATGTCTTAAAGACTCAAAATGAATCAAAGATATCAGACTTATACTTAAGAAAGTACACCCATGTGCATCTAGAGAAGTCATCAAAGTGAGCACATACTTGGACCTTGAAAAAGATGGAGTCGAAAATGGCATAAGGTCACTATGGATCAAATCCAAGGGTGCCTTAGCATGGGTGGCTCTTCCTGTAGGAAAAGGATCATGGTGATGCTTGCCAAGTGCACAACCTCGACATACACCATTAGTACAGGATATCTAAGGGAGCCCAATAACAAGTGTCTGTGTGCTCATCTACTGTAAGTATCTTTAGTTGATATGGCCAAAACACTCATGCCACAGTCTGCTCACTTAATCTGCATGTGCTATAAGAGAAATACCTGAATCATATGGACTCTCAAAGCCATCAAACTGATATAACCAAGAATCAAGATCATGGAGCTCTCAAATAACCACATCATGTGGTGAGAACTCAACCATTTTAGCATAGCCAAAATGACAAATCTGATAAATAGAGAGGAGGTTCGTAGAAATGTCAGGAACCAAAAGAACATCTTCAAAACAACCACTTGTTAATGGAACAAAACGTGAACCTAAAACTAAAAGTTGTGATGAGTCACCAACTGTAATCTGTAAAGTATTACTATGAGAAAGTGAAGTAACAAGCTACGGTAAGTGTGTCATGTGGTGAGAATCCCCATAATCAATAATCCAAGTGGAGGCAGAAGGAATGGCTCATGTAGAAAGAGCATGTCCTTTCCTAGTAGAAGAGAAAGATGGAGCCTGATGACTATAAATATAATGTTGTTGCATGGCTGCCTCTAAGGCCTCTAATCATTTCCAACAGCGAGAAACTAGATGACCTTCTTTGCCACGAAAGCTGCAAAGTTTATCAGACTTCTTCTTAGTTTTGGAGGAAGACCCACCAGACTTAGAAGAGTGCTCATGTTTGGATATGAATTAGGTTTGTAATCAGACATAGGTGGTGTCTTGGAGGAATGCTCACTTCTAGCTGAATCCTTCTTAGACTATGGTTTCTGCTTCTTGTTCTCTTTAGATGTCTGAGCAACCAATTCTTTCGGTTGTGCTCTTGTGAGAGTGTCCAACTGACATAGGTGACTCTTCTCAGTAGTCAAGCGATCATAGAATACATCAAAAGTAGGCATGGTGAAGCATGTACCCAATGCATCGATAGTAGAATAAAATGTGGAAGCAAATATTTGATAGGGACCTCAAAGCTTAGAAAGAATCAGGTAGATATACTCTAGGTCTGTCTTATTCTTACCACAACTGTGTAAGATAGATCTGGTGGTTTTGAACTTGTTCAGAAAGTCCTCAATGCGAGGAAAGGACTCAGATAACAAGGAAGAGAGTTTGGCCTCAATCTATAATGCTCTGAACTCATTGACAGTACCAAAGAGAATTTCAAATTTGGACCACATAGCCTGAGGAATGAGAAAACCATCAAGGTGAAAAAGTGAGTTGTCTGAAACATGTAAGGAGATGACACCCATAGCCTTATCCATCTTATTCCAGTGTTGAATAATCTCAAAAGGATGTTGCAACAATGGTTGTTCTGCATCCAAATAGGACCACAAACCCCTTGATATGAGAACTTCATCATACAAGCTTTCCAGAGGTGATAGTTTTGGGATGTAAGAAGCTCAACTGAAGAATTTGCCATGGGCACTTGCACCTGAACCTGGACCTGCTCTTGATTTTTTAATTAAGTGATCTTTCAGACTAGACAGAAGATGCAGAAGGGGTTTTTGTTTGTTTGATTTGAGTTTAGGTGTTCTGATTTTCTGAAGTAAATTATAGAAAATAGTAAAAAAAAACACCCTCCCACAATATGTAAAACAAAAACCCAGTACAATCTGATAGCTAGAAAAGAAGACAAGAGCAAAGAAAATGCGACAGACACTATCTTATGTTCCTGGTGATTTTTCTGAAAAATAATAACTCTAAATATGAGAAGAAATCTCCAATATCTTTCTGATGCCTATTCATTTTTTGAAAACAGAGTTTGTCTGCCCAATTTATGGCTCCCAGAGTGCAGAAAAGAGTGCTAACTTGGATGGAAAAAAAGAAGCATCAAATGAAAAAATCAGCAAATCTCACCACTAGATCTAAGTAGGGCTCGAAAAGAGATTTTCGATAACTATTTGTTTTTAAAAATCCTACTCCGTTTGCCCAAGTTGTGGCAAAAAGAAAAAAAACCCTCTTGTAGGGCATAAAGAGGGTAAAAATAAAAATAAAAAAAATAAAAAATTCTCGAAAAACTTGCATGTAAGGGCCAAACTCAAAAAAATTTCCCAAAGCGAAAGTTGTCCAAAATGGACAAACTTTATATGAAACTAGGGGTTTCTGGGTGTTCTAAGTTCAATGGTGAGGTCCTTTTGAGCTCAAAATGCCTAGAAACAAAAAAGATACCCTAGATCCAAACTAAAAACTCTGAAAAAGAACTGAAACCCTTGCCTCCAGAGAAAATCTTCTGAAAAAGAAATCAGGAACAAACAACAACAGATGATGGCTCTGATACCATATTAGAAAACTGTGAGCTGAGATCCCAAACCATCCTCACAGTAGAATATAAACCTGAGCTCAAGCTATGGAGTTATCTTTTATTAGCTAATAAAAGATAACTCCAACAATTATTATAATCCTTCTCTATGGTTATTTGCTAGTTGTTATCATCGAAGTTCTATCTTGTTTGGCAAAAGTCAAGCATATTGTAATGACTTTTGTTTTTTTTCCTTAGTTGCCAGTTAGTCTTTTTCTTGTTTTCTAACTATAACTCTTTTGTATTTTGTATTATTTCAAAAAAAAAAGTTTATCATAGTTATCTTTTATCATGTGTCTATCCATTATACTCTTTTGTCGTGGTTAAAACATTTTGTTGGTCAAGCAACCACCAAGGTTCAAATCCCTGTTGGGACACTGAGCTTGCAAGCCTTGTGGCTTTGTTGGGTCATCGAGCTCATGGGTTTTATCTATTAAAGTGTGGGGATGAAGTGCCCCATTTGTGGCCTCATTGATTCATAGCTATGGGTCAAAAGTATTTCACGTGGAGCTAGAGGGTGTGTCGTTCTAGCATCACCAGTCATGTTAATATCTTGGTTTCAGTCTTTGCTAGCTTTTAGGTGTGATGTGTCATCACTCTCTTCCCCCCCATCAACTCCACCCCTCTTCCTACCTTGTTATATTCTTCTTTGGTCTACAACAACACATATTTCTATTCCTAAGCTCTCTACCATCTTGATAATAGATCATAGAGTGTGATCTGAAATGTTGATGCAAATAAAATGACACAATCTAAATCCAGAAACAACACATATACTTTTGAAATTTAATTATATCTTATAAATGTATATACAAAATAATTTTAAACGGTGGTAATAATTTATTAAATAATTTGCAATTTCATGCATCTCTTCTTATAATTACTAAAATATAAAGTTATAATTTTTCTTTTTCAATATTTCTTTAATAATTTCATAATATTATTAAAAAATATAAATATTTTTTATTAAGGGAAAAACAGGTTTTGAGGGGACTTGAAACCCTGTAGAATAAGTTTTGAAGGACCTAAAACCCTTGTATTTTATAGGGATCTAAAACCCACAAATAGAACGCTGCAACAAGATGAGGCACATACAATTTTCAGCCAACCCACAACCAAACACAACAAGCAAAGCATTAAGGATCTAGATGTAAAAAAAAAAGTTCAAAGCTAATCAAACAAGACTACTTAGATAAACATGAACAAAGGTTTTTCCAGGCCCCCTTAACCTTAATAATGGGATTTAAAAAGGCTCCCATAACATTCACATCCAGTAACAAATAAATAGAACATAATAAATTTACTAGAAAACTAGGTTTTAGAAGGGTTCCCAAAACCTTGAACTGGTGTTGAAATACAAACCTATCAAACACCAAAAACTTGAACTCCACCAAGGTCTCCACCTCCATAGGAAATAGTTGACAGAGAAATAAAAGCGAGGTGATAATAATGTATCAACACAAGTTCCAACCTAATATAGGGCAACAAAATCCCCCATGAAGCTCCTTCCAACAACACCCACCAAGCCAAACTCCACCTCAATAGGAAAAGTGAAGGGGGAGTAAGGAAGGATGAAAATCCAAACCCTAGCCATCTCCACCAACAAGATCTCCACCTTGATAGGAGAAAAAAGGATGAGAACTAGAGTAACAATAGCCCAAGCCCATGAGAGAAAACTGTAAATGGAATAGCACAGAGCCCCAACAAATTGCACAAAGACAAATAACACCTCAAAATCAATTTAAACCCCGAATCCAAAATAAGAGGCACTGCCAACAAACGCTTCAAAAAGAATGGAATCCCATATCTCAAGAAGGGGAATAACAAAAGCCCAATCAAAAGAAGCAGAAAAGGGAACAAAATGATGAGCAAACCAAAGCACATACCCCACAAAAAAGGAGGGAGGCACACCCCAATGGAGAGAGACAAATTCTCAAATCCACTACACAAGGACCAAACCCTCACACTATTGCCATTGAAAGCACTTCCTAGAAGGACACAAGAAGCCCCATGAAGAAACCCATCAAACAAGACTACCCCAATAGACCAAAGTCCCCCAACAACCCCATAGAATGAGGGAGAAGAGCACAAAAACCCACAAAATGAGGAGGCATGCAACAACAGGCCAAAGCCAAAAAATTGACTTCCAAATCTAGAGAGGCCTAGCAAGCCATAAAAGAATAAGAGAGCATCTATAAAGGAAGCCCCAAGAAACCTAAAACATCACAATAGAGATAGCCAAAAACAAAACCCACAGACCAAGCATCTTTGACCACCAAGGATTTAGAACCAACCACCACACAAAAGAATAGGGGAGCAACCAAAACACCACCTCCCTACGCACCCACTAGATCTACTTGCTTAGCCACAAAGATGTCAAAAATGGACCCAAAAAGAACAACAAAAACCAAGAAAAGAAACATGAGCAAGATGGGCCAATGAAAGAAGCAAAGGAATCCCAACACAAGTCAAAACCTCCATGGAAGATTTAGAAAAAAGAGAGATGCCAACCAACCAAACAAGGGGAAAGAGAAAATGAACCCTCATTGCTACCCCATCATCTGCATCATCATCTAAGTGAAAATTAGCCACACAGTCTTCCTTAGAAAAGGTGACCCCTTCAATAGCCTAAACATTAATACTATCCATTACCCTGAAGCTCTTGCCCAAAAAATACAAATGTTCATTATGCAAACTACTATATATTGTTGTTTTTACTTACTAACTATACTCTATAAATAATAGATAAACTAATTGTGGATTGTGAAAAACTCATTTAAATTGTTTTGTTTGTCTATTAGTCACTCTTAAAATATAAAAAAATTATAGATAATCTAATAGTATAATTGGAATTATAAAATTAATCTACTATAATCACAAAATTTATAGTCTTTGTCATATAACAACTCAAAATTACTTTGTTATGTTGATTTTTTCCCCAAAAAATTATCATATTCTACTACCTACAAAATTAATGATACTCATTTATAATCTCTTTGATAAAAAATTTAATTCTAACCAAAATATACAACTAGATAGATCTTGCCACAAAAAAAAAGTAATTATGAAGGAATTATTGTGCTATAGATCAAATATATGCACATTGTTCGCAAATGCACACTCCAATGAGAAACTGTAGGTGATTGAAGGTATTGTCATTGATGGCAACCCTGCAATCATAGGATACCGACAGGCACCGGCACCGACAGAATCCACACTGACATACAGATCACCGACACTGAAAAGACTAATCACCGACACCATGGCCGACAGGAATTTTGTGTAATTATACTTTGTAATTAATTGTAAACTCTTTGTAAGCCAACATGGCGGATTGTTATATGACTCATATAATATAAGTATGAGATCATTGTAGATCATTTAGGAGGTGAAGAATAAAAAAGAGAATAATAGACCTGATGTGCGAATTATTGGGATAAGGGTTTATGTATATTGCAGAGCTTAAATCAGTACTGAATCTGGCATAGTAGATGTTGATCTGAAGCAGTACATGATATTGGATTTGTATAATCCAATTTTGTAAGTCAGTGAGACTTCATTTTGTAACTTAGCAGTGAGCTCTAGGCACATGGCCTTCCTGCATGTGCAGGCCCCTATTTAAACAGTAATATTCTCTTATTGGCTAGTAAGCAAATATTGTGGGTCACAAATCCCACAAAGGTTTTTCCCACACTAGGTTTCCTCATTAAAAATATTGTGTTATGGTGTGCTTTTCATGTTGTGGTTGTTGTTCTTATTTACTACATTCATTTTTGTTTACCGGTACACGGTTTTGAAATGCTTTTCATGTTAGAATTCAAGAAAATTCTTTTACCACTCAGATACTGATTCACCACCCCCCCTCCCCCCCCCCTCCTCTCAGTATCTTTGGGAATCCTAACACTCACAAGGTAACTATCATCTACCTCTATATTTTGTCTTATATTAGCATGTTGATATGGGATATCTTGATTTTTCTTTTTCTTTTTCAGCATAATTTTATATTTCTCTCAAAAACTTTAAAAAATTCAAATAATGACTTATTATAGCTATCAAAAATTTGAATAATGGTGGCCTATTAATGGGCTTTGTAGGGAAATTCCTAGTGTTTTTATTTCTTCTGTATTTGTTTGGGTTAGACTAGAGAAAGGGTGGGTGAAGATTAATTTCGATGGTTCTTCAAGAGGAAATCATGTATTTCGGGTGCTAGCTTTGTTGTTTGAGATGATGAGGGGAAGATCTTGTTTAAAGGTGCTCAAAGGTCGCAAAATAGTATGAATAATGAGGTTGAATTTCAAGCTATGTTCATGGTAGTTGAGTTAGCATGTAATCTTAAAATTTCAAAACTTCATCTTGAAGGAGATTCTTGTTATCCAATTTTCATTCTTATGTCAATTGAACATATAAGGTTTGCATGTATATTTTCAAACTTTATTTTGGTTTCATATTCAAGATGGTTTGTGAGTCAGTCTAAAAGAAATAATATTCTTTGTCAAAAGCCTTCATTTTTTTATAAACTTGTTATGAAAATGTCAAAAAAAGGGGGCTTCTTGTGGTTGTAAAATCTTGAAGGTGGATTTAATTTCTTATTTTGTCTATTGTAAAATTTTGAAATGGGTCTCTTTGTGAGAAACCACGTGGTCTTAGGCATATATTTCTTGTAGAGCTCAAAAAAATTCAAATTTGAGAGGGAATTCCAAAAGTAAATGACTCAAGGTAATTTGGGTTAGGAAGGAGAAAACCATGTGTTTAAAAGGAGTTAT
Source organism: Cryptomeria japonica (assembly GCF_030272615.1). Classification (NCBI taxonomy): domain Eukaryota; kingdom Viridiplantae; phylum Streptophyta; class Pinopsida; order Cupressales; family Cupressaceae; genus Cryptomeria; species Cryptomeria japonica. Next base: position 211,528,595 of record NC_081411.1, read on the forward strand.
TAGTTTGCAAAAGGGAAAAACCCTAGACTTATGTTTTTTTCTCTATGACCACCAAGTACGAGGATTTCCTGTCAAAAATGGTGACTTCAAGGAGTTAAGTTTCAACTAATAGCAAGGAAGCAACAGTTTTAGTCAGTTTGTATCGAGTTTGTGCATATTTTTAAGATTTTAATGTGAAGAGAAGAATCACTCAAGTAGTTCAGCTCTATGGCATGCAAAGACATATGCAGTACAGATCCACGCATGCAATATAGATTTATGAGTGTTTTAACTCCTCTTTATTTCATTTTCATAGTTAGAGCAATCATGAAAAGATAAATAAGCAAAGGTCACATTTTGAGGCAAATGGTGAATATATTCACAATAAGAATTGTTGAAAATCTTGATGTATGTTTATATCACTGACATGCTTCGCATATTCTGATTATTTAATGATTTCCCTTTAGTATACATGAGTCTATGTCTGTACCCTATATTGTGAAAGGGAATTTTGAATGAGTTTTGCACACAAACAACAATCCCAACCATAAAGCATGAGACAGTCATAAAAAAGTCACAGATAATTGACAAAAGAGCATCTATGGGCACATAATAGGAGGCAAATGAGGTATCAAGAAGCAAAAGACAATTTTATCAAGTCTAAAAATGCAGTCATGAAGAGTAGATAATGTTGTGACTATATTTACAAAAAGTGTGATAAAGTATTTTAAAGCATCCTTTAAAAGGCATTGATATATCATAGTCATGAGAAGAATAGAGAAAAGACCTTTAAGGAGATCCATGTTTTCAATCATCCCTATGAAGGGTCAAAGATAAATAAGAGTTCTCACTATCTTTGTCAAGGGAAGAGATGTTTGAAAGACAAAGTCCCTTTAACTATTAGGCATGAATTCACAGCTACAATAGCTTATAAGGCAGTCTCAGAGAAGCATAGCAACTTCAAGAAAAATAGTAAAAAATCAATTAACTGTGGACATGTCAAAAAGACAATCACAATGTCAAAGAGACACAATGCTGACTATAGGAGTAGAGAAGATTAAAATCAATAGTCTAAAGATTGTCAACAATGATGTATTCTCAAAGACAAAATATGGGTCTAAGAGTCACAGGATGGTCACATAATTCAATGATACTCCATTGTAGGTGATACTCAGCATAGTATAAAGTCTCATTCATTATAAAGAAGAAGTTGTAGATCTAAGACTATAAATCATAGTGGAGGAAGTAACTAGTAAAGAGCAGTAATAGCAAGCATCAAAGGTCTTGAAAAGGATGCTAGAATGAAAACACATGATACATTCTCAGAAGATATAGTCAACATAGAGGCTCATTTTTGTCAGTATTGAAATTATCAGTAGCCAGAAAAGATACAAAAGCAGCCTTTATACTTTGTATTATAGTCTATATATTCCTTATTACAATAATACCAAATAGTTCCAGCGAGCAAAGAGGTCAAAAAAGGTGTGATAGCAATCAAGAGATTCAATCAAGTCCTAGACCTTTTAAATTGCAGTCATATTAGCAGCCATAAGACCTTTTATTTATAGTCCAAGATAATTGTTTGAGACTCATTCTCCCATTGAGTAGTAGGTATCTTGAAATAAGAGACCATGTGTGTGATCTGTGTGTGAACCTTGGTATTAAATAGCAGCCAAAAGGCAGTTATAATGGAGATCACAGTCAAGTAGAGAAATGAATGGCCAATCCAAAAGGTGATAAAGACTTACCATAACAGTCAATGGGCAGATTAAAAGTCACAATTTGCACCACCAACAAAGCATCAACAAGAGCATGTTGGGAAAATGGTGTTGTACACCGTGCATAATAATGTTTCATTATTGTATTATTTTATTATTGTGTGAGGTGGACATGGAATTATATTGTAATATCATATTGTATTGTTGCACCTAGGAACACCTAGATGGGCGTGCAACATGTAGAGATTCCCTTTGAATTTTCTTGTAGCCACTTGATGAGTGTTACTGACATATTGGTATTGTTATATTATATTTATTTAATATTGGGGAATGTAATTGTGATGAAGTACCTACTATTAAATGTGGGTCAAGGGTAGGTAGGAAAAATATTATAGTTTATTGTCACATGGTTTTGGGCACATGGTTTTGATGTAATACCACTTAGTGGTTTTGTGGGAGCTTGTGTTTATAAAAGCAACCACAAGGGTAGTTGTTTGGGTTATCCAAGTTAGCACTTGTGAAGGAGGAAGCATTGCATGGGATGTGTGGATTCATGCTTGGTCACATGGAGTGTTTCATTATGGTTGGGTTTTTAGAAGTTTTCCATAGTTGTATTGTAATGGATGCATTGTTGATAATACATGGTGGATGATGCTTTTGGAGGCTGGGTTTTTCCCTCATGAGGGTTTTCCCAGGATATATCTTGTGTCACATTTTCATGGGTATGTTGTTTATTCTTTGCATGTGGATTCTATGTGTTGATTTGATTAAGGTCTAAATTGGGTTATGTGGAAATTACCATAAAGATGACTGCAAGTTTTCTTACAGAGCAAACAATAAAATCATTGAGTTTGTATAAAAAGAGAAAATCCAATACAAGGCACAAAGTCTTAGTGTAAGCATAACAAAAGAAGCAGTAAGGAATAGAGCAGTTCTTACAATTAATGAAGAACTTGCAAACCTACAATTTATCAAGTAAATTCATGATCATAACCTTATAATATAATCATGTAACATGCATGGATCAACACTTAGACATCAGTGAATAAACATATGACAGTGTTTCAAAGAGAGTGAGCATCTCAAAGGATAATCTGCGTCAGATCTAAGCCAAGGTTAGTGTTTGAAAGGTTAAGTTACCTATGGGAAATGATCACAAGAATTAGCAATCTTTTCTTCAAGATAGTAGTGATTCAACAAGAATCCAATAGAAATGGAAATGGCTTCAAGGATTCAAGGCTTGTAGAAAGGCCCATATACAGAGTAAGGTTGTAGAAGGATGTCAAGAGAATGAATGGAGAAGGCATAAATTAATGATTATACAGATATAACAAGGCCACTGTTTCAAGAGCTTTATTTATAGTCATATGTAAGTTGTGAAAGAATAGTCAAAATGGTATTCAAATTCATCACAAAGGTCTTAATCACTAGTCTAGGGAAAGAGTTTTTCATATACAATCAAAGGAAGTATCCAGGTCAAAAGGTTTGCATCTTGGTAGTCAGATGTTTTTGACAGAGAAATAGAGTAGTATAACACCTAATCACCATGAAAGAAGTAGCATATGGGTCCTTAATAGCATCAATTTAAAAAAATTCCCTGAAGAATTCAGTCAAAGGTCTGATAAAAGAAGGTGGTAATCATGATAGTAAAGGGTAGCAATGAGCAATAATGATCAAAAGCATTATGGCATCATAATATTGAAAAAGTAAAATCATTATTACTACAGTAAGAGGATAGTCCTCATTTACTGTCACAGTGAGTTAGCAGTGCCAATGTCAAAATAGAAAGATGCATTGAGGCATTTTTATCATGATTCAATACACAGTGAATGGGAAAAATCAAACATTATAGATGTCATCAAAATGAGTTGTGGAGCTGGGGCACAAGATTTGAATTTCAAATTCAAGTCAATCATTTATGTAAACCCAATGGGCTTGAGATTTGAATTTCAAATTTAGAAACTTCCCATCAATACAAACTCAAGGTTCAAAAGTTGTGTCAAGAAGGATCACCACAAAGAAAATCCCTTGATTTGAGGATGTATTTGAGGACTAAAAAGAAGTCCTACCCCTGATTTGAAGGGCCCAAGGGATGAGTCATCAACTTGAGGGAGTTTTGAATCAATTAACAACTATTAAACCTCAATTCCAACTCTGATTTTAGGGGATTTTCAAAGCCATCTACCCAACACAACTAATTTTAAAATTCTCAATCAGTTAGAAGCTAATTTCAAGGAACAAAGGAGCAATGAGCATATTCAAGAATCCAACTGAGTCAACAAGCCAAAGGGTTCCAAAATTTTGAATTTTAAACTGTAGCAGCTCTAATAAAAGGCAAACTTCAGCTTATTCTAAAATTAGTTCTTGCCTTTTATTGTATGTACAACAAAGAAATGAGTCTTGTAACTCAAGTTTCTTAAGTTTGTCTTTGATTTTTCTATGTATTCAGTTGTGTTATTTCTTTTAATCTCCTATACATGAAATTCAGAGATATTTCTATATATTGTAATCAAATGTTTCTTCAATATCAATGAGAAAGTTGTTTCCTGCATACTATCTTGTCAAATTCATGATGGTGTATGAAATTTTATGAAATCTATTGTGATATTTTTCCATCCTTTGGTTTCAATTCATATATGGCATGCTTTTGACAAGTAGTTTTATGTGTTGATCAGGTTATATGTTGTGTGTAAGCTTTGTTTTAGCAAGCAATATTGTATGAACACATCATATCATCTTTATGCAAGCTAGACAAGTTGCCTTCATATGAAATGTTTATGGTTCACTTAGACATTGGTGGGTTGTGAATAATAAATTTTTTCTCGGTTGATATAGTTGTAACTAGTCATCTGAAAATTAAAACAAAATTTGGTGCATCACCACAAGTTAGTGTAGTTTTCATTTTTAAAAACCTCTATCCCTTTTCCTTGTCAAGAATTTATAGTTTTACGAATTTTCAAAGGAAACCAACCCTTCATCTGGAGGTCTACTTCCACAATAGGGTACCCACAACTTGAAAGTAGTCCCATGTGTCATAGGTTAGCTGAGTCTAGGCTTAGCTAGGTTGCCAACTTTAGTGACAACAATTTTTGGCATGTCTGATGGGATGATGAACTAAATTTCAGTTCAATGAAAGGTCCATATTTGTTGTTGTCTTGGTGTGAGCAATAGTATTCTAGCCTTCAATGAGGAGAAATCATCACACCTGGAAATTCTAAGTTCATATCATCTAGTTTCAAGAAGATCAAGTGCTGATATGTACAAGGGACAATATGATTTGTCCATATTTCTAAAAGTTTATATGAATTTGCAGGATATATAAATGCTTTAACATGTCATCATTTCATGCAAATGCTTCTTATTACCCCCCAGATTATGAAAATTATCCCCATGTGCCTTCTTATTTTCCATATCAAGCTCACCTAGTTGTTGCCCCAAGTATGAATGGCTCATTAGCAACCAATAGTCAGCATGCTCATTATGCCTACCACCCACCCACCCCTGCTCAAGCTCCTTCGTAGCATATATATGTGGGCACTCAACTTCATAGTAATGATACAATGAGCCTAAAAGATTTGGCTTCCTACTTTCAAATCTAATTTGATGAAATTGAAAGACAAAGAGAGCTTGAAAGCCAAAAAGATGAGTGGGATTATCAAGCCTATCTACATGAGTAGGAGTTGGAGAATCAAAGGAGGAAATTTGAGAAGGATCTTTCAAGGGAGACAACTGCAAAAGAAAAACAAATGAAGATCTTACTTGCTCAAGTTAAAAGGCAATAAGTTCAATCATCTCCTTACATCCCAAGTTTAAATCAATAATCATTCAAAGCTATAGATAAACCTATGAAAGAAAAGGTTCACGAGTTCAAATTTCCAAGCTTCATACAATGTGAGTCCCTTGAATCTTCCAAGGTTTTGATTCCTAGTTTTAGAGAGTCACCTTTATTACAAGAACCTATACCTAAGGAAGAAACCCACCTATTTGTTATCTTTACAAATACTTTCTTTGGAAAAGAGGTTCCCATGTTCAAGACAATACCCTTCAAGAAAGATGAGCCTATTGAGCCTCCCAAAAGTAAACTCCCAAGCTTCAGGAGTTATCCTTCATCACAAGAGCCTATATATAGACAACCACAACCTTTAATCCCTCAAGAGAAGCCTCTTGAAGAACCTACTCACCCTCCAATATCTCAAGAAGCTCCACTAATTGATCAAGTGTACCCTATTACATCTCAAGAGAGCTATTATACTGAGCATAAAAAACTAGAGTAGCAAGTTATAGGGTAGGAAATTGGTGACCAACATGATTTTTTTCTTGATTTGTTCAATGAACTTCCACTTTCCTTTGAAGAGCATGAGGTTACACAATGTTCAATGCCAACAAATCAGTTGTAACAACAAATTGAAGATACAAAGGAGGTTGTTGTTCAAGTTGATCAAGTTATTAAATCAAAGCTTATCATTCAAGAGGGTCGTATTAATGTTACATCAAGTCTTCAAGAGAATTATAATGAGAGTCAAGGAGACTCATTTTGGGATGATCTTGAGCATTTTGTTTCAAGTTTAGATACTAAGCATCTATCTTTTAACAAACATAATCAAGAACAACAGGGTATTGTTAAGGAAGTGGTTATTGAATCTCATATTCAAAATGATTTATTTGTTGAGCTTCCTTTGTTTGTTGCTAATGATGAAAAAGATATGATTGAACTAACAAATTTGGAAAGTTGTGATAAGAAAGAGCAAGAAAATGACATTAAAAAATGTTGATTCCTGAGCAATAAATTAAGGACAACATTGAGGATAAGGTTAAAGAGTTTGGTGTTGATGCAAATATAGTTCAAATGGAGCAAAATTATGAGAAAGAAAAGGTGGTGATTGAGGAGACAGTTATCAGAATTGAATCCAACATACAAAATCCAAAGTTGGGAATCTCAAGAGGATGCCCAATTAGGCATCTTTCCAAAATGAAGGCCAAGAATGAGATTGATGGTGAAGAGTAGAAGATCCAACCTTCATATGCACCCCAAACCAGCAATGTGTTTGGTCAAGATCAAAGAGAGTGTGAGCTTGTTTTTATTTTCAAGAAGCTCTATAATAGTTCATTCGATATCATCTTATTTTTTATCTCTTCTCAGCTATATATAAGCATGTAATTCCTCCAAAGTTGAAGAAAAAAGGATGTTATTTTTCCAAACCAGTTAATGGTTTTGTTTGTCATCATTTTGTTAATTACTTTGGGAGTAGCTTAGATTAATTTTATTTTCAATAAGGTGTTGTAGCACCATTTGTTTAGAGTTAAATTGTATTTTTAGTAGATTAGGTGTTGCTAGTTCATTGTAGCAATAGGTTCTCGGTCCCTTTTTGAGTCTTTTTCTGTCATGTTTGTGTCTAGTTTGGTCTAATATGAGTCTTTAAATGTTGTTTTATGCTTCTAACAATAGGGTCTAAGTTTGTTTAAGTCTGATTTTCTTGTTTTAAGACTCTGTGCCCAATGGATTCCTTCAAGGCTACTGATCCTTCATTGTTCAGCAAGTAAACATCCTCGAGAGTCACCAAAATGTTATCCAATTTTCATTCTTATGTTAATTGCACATCTAAAGTTTGCATGTATATTTTCAAACTTTATTTTGGTCTCATATTCAAGATGGTTTGTGCGTCAGTCTAAAAGAAATAATATTCTTTGTCAAAAGCCTTCATTTTTTTATAAACTTGTTATGAAAATGTCAAAAAGGGGGCTTCTTGTGATTGTAAAATCTTGAAGGTGGATTAAATTTCTTATTTTATCTATTGTAAAATTTTGAAAGAGGTTTCTATGTGAAAAACCACGTGGTTTTAGGCATATTTTTCTTGTAGAGTTAAAATTCAGATTTGAGAGGGAATTCCAAAAGTAAATGAAACAAGGTAACTTGGGTTAGGAAGGAGAAAACCACATGTTTACAAGGAGTTATTAGTTTGCAAAAGGAAAAAGCCCTAGATTTATGCTTTTTTCTCTATGATCGCCAAGTATGAGGAGTACCAGTCAAAAATGGTGACTTCAAGGAGTTAAGTTTTAGCTAACAGCATGGAAGCAGCAGTTTGAGTCAGTTTCTATCGGGTTGTGCATATTTTAAAGATTTTAATGTGGAGAGAAGAATCACTCAAGTAGTTCAGCTCCATGGTACACAGAGACATACGTAGTGTTGGCTTTATGATGATTGTAATATATTCATCATATATTGTCATTGATGAAACACATACACACATATTTATATTGTCTACCAGTATAACTTCAAGTTGTTTATACTACAACCGGTATGCTAGAAGTTATACTAAGAGGTTTATCTCTAACCAGTACTTTATGACAACTGGTATATGCATAAAAGATAACTAGTGGATACATATTAGTCAGCATCACATGAAGATCAACCGGAGATTAAATGAGAAGATTCAAGGTTAACATTTCATATATTTATTGCTCCAACCAGTATTTGTTGATTTTATGATGAGTTACCACAAATCTTGATGAGTTATCCCATTGACAAATTTTGGCGGTATTTTTGTGATGAGTTATGATCACTTGACTAGATATAGTGCACCTAGAAAATTGTGTTATAATTTCTTTGGGTCGACATGAAATCTTAATGTCTATATATTGACATTACAATGAATTATTTCATATGAGTGATAGTGATGTGTTGTGTGTGAAAGTCAAAAGAGTTAAGTTGCAGAGTATGCAGAAGAGTAGTGTCAAATATGTTTAGAAGGATCTGATCAAGCAAGTATTTTTCTACTCAGATAGATCAAACCAATCCTGTTGTTTTCTAACAATCACAACAGAATTCAAATCCCCTAACTGGGTAAGCTCTAACAAGCTTCTTTGTACAAATCCTCTAACAGGGTGATCTTTTAGTTTGGGTTCATAAATCCTCCACCGAGGTTACTCCTAATAGCGTACTACCTTTAATAGGTTACAAGATTCTAATCAAGCTTTGGTATCTCTCACAAGATTCGCTCCTAGCAGAGCACTTTGTACACCCTAACCAACTAGTTATCTATTACTGCAGATAGTTAACTTGTGAGTTCCATCTCACCGTGGTTTTTACCTATTTGGGTTTTCCATGTACAAACACTTGTGTTATGGTGGATGTTTTACTTATTGTGGATGTTGCTATATCATTTTGGATTACATGCATTGTGTTTAAAAGCTTTGTTAATTTCATCTACCGGTTAGTATTTGAAGTAGTTTTTTTTTGGTGTCATTGGTATCAGAGCCTAACTTCTCTGAATCCTAATCACTTATAAGGGAACCTTGAAACCACCATGGGGGACATGAGCTACCTTGAGATGGCTAGAGAGATAGAAGCTAGTAGAAATGAGCTTGAAACCCTTAGGTTCAAACTGAAAGCTTCACAAGTCAAAAGGAGAGAGCTAACTGAACAATTGTTAGAGATATCTGATAATAGTTCTTCAGATCAGACCAATATTGATGCTTTAACCGAGGAATTTGAAAATTTAAATGGTGAGAAACTAAATTTGAGGAGAGAGATAGAAGTTCTTACTATCCGCATCAGTCAGGAATTGGAAGCCAGAAGAGCTGTTGAAGATCTTATCAAGGAAAGAGATCAAGAGATTGTCAAGATCAAGCATGAGCATTTAAATGTTGAAAGAGGAGAGAAGGAGAACTTACAGCTAGATCTTGAATTAGCATAATCTCTAAGAGAGAACCTATCAAAGCATAATGAAGATCTCACCCAATAGCTTACCGAAGCTAATGGAAAACTGGAAAAGTTCAACAAGAGTCCTACCTTGCTTGAAAAACAAATTCAATCACAAAGGATGACAGGTGATACCTCTGGACTTGGTTTTCATACAACTAAAAAAGGTGAATCCTCTGGTACTAAGAGAAACACTCTTAAGAACAAATCTGCTCCTAAGATCAAGAAGCCTACCGGTAAGAAGGTCTTCAAACCTGTTTGTTTTGTTTGCCATAAACCTGGTGGTGTAGGGCGCCGAACACTCCAAGACGAAATTTTTTGTTTTATTTCAATTTTGTGTGTTATCTTTGTGATGTAATAATAGACCAACTATTTGGGACTCAATAGAGCCATGGTTGAGTTGTCCAAGTTTTGGTTTGAGTCATTTGTGTTTAGGATGTTGTCAGCCTGAAAAGTGAGATGCTTAGGTAGTTCACAGGAAAAGTACTCCAAATGAGTGAATTAGTGTAATAGAGGTCAATTGTGTTGTGTTTAGGTCTTATAGGGTGTTTCAATACCTTCAAGAGTCCTAAAATGCATTAGAATGCAAATCTGCATCTTGGAGTCAAAAGATGTAAAATGTTGTTGAGCAATATTTTGCAATTTCTTGCAAAAGTTGCATTTTTGGTTAGAGGCATTGAAAATTTGGTTGACCCAACTAAACCAAGAGCATAAAATCCAAAATTCACTTCATTGTACATTTTGGAGGATTAGAAATGCAAGAACAAGTTTTTGGATTGTGAAGCAATCTTGTTTTCACCATTTTTTATAGCTTTTCACTTGTTTTTCATTGCTTGGTATGGTCCAGTATGGACATGATTGTGTAAAATCATTGAAGGGAATGAGTTTTGATTGAATTTAATTTTAAAAAGATTTATTTTAAGTTTTTATTGTCCTAGTTTGCAGATATTTCTTCCATTCTTTGCAACTAGGTGTAAAACCCTTGCAAGTAGGGTTTAAGAGAAACAAAATGGCTCTAACCTAAGAATTCTTTGATGGAACCTATTGAAATAATTAAGAATTATAGGTTAGGGTATTTATATAAGTTTACGATAGGATTTTTGGTTTTACAAGTCCTTGAGGAGGAGATACAATGAATCCCTAGGCTCATCGCTGGGAGTAGGTGAGTTAGGACAGCAGAAAAGTGTGTTTTAAGAGCACATAGAGAATTGGAATAGGGAAAAGTGTCATATGGTTGGAAAGCCCTGAGCATTCCCTTAAATAATCCTAAATTTTTTGGAGTAGGAGGTTTGACTGGTGAAGAGTTTCAGACCCATCTTTCCTAGTCACCCGGTGAGGCCTAAACCCTCAAAAATAGTGCAACATTGGAAACCCCATTTGTACGGATAACCCAAATGCTAATTTTCAGTATTGTCTATAACTTCCAAAAGGGAAATCTAATCCATAATTTATTTCTAGCCTTGTTTGGAAAATTTGCAAACGAAGTCCCTAAAACCGCCAAGGGAGGGCTAATTCAATTAGACCTATTTGAGCACGGTAGAGACCTAGAAAGGATAGAAAGCCAAAGAGATGCATTTGGTGATCCTAAAGCCTCAAAATACTTCAAAGACATCTAATAGATGCATTGTGAGTCCATTGGAAGTGGTTTTGTGTTGAGATCCTTGCAGGAGTGGTTGGAGACCTAGAGTGGAGTGTGTGTGATTGAGGTGGCAACATCAAGAGGTGGAGTTGATTGTCCAAAACCATTGGCTATACCTAGGAGGCAAGAAAAAAAGGTTCAGACCTTGGAGATCTCATTAGCATAAACCCTTACTAAGTGTCATTGGATGGACTTGAGTAGTTGAAGGGTTGAGTAGGAGAAGTCACTCAAGGAGGTGTATTGGATCAATCTCCAAGACTCTCTACATCAGAGTGGTGCCAGAGCCCTTCTTTGAAAGATTTAGTGTATGTCAGATTATGAAGAATAACAAGCAAGTTCAATGCCTCCAAAGGCAATGATTCCAGAAGCCATCAGGCAGTTGGTGGCAGAGATGATAGAAGGATTGAGGGATGTAGAAGGAAGTAGAGGAACCAAAGAGGTTAAGAAGGAGAAGGGGAAGGTTAAGATAGAATGGGGTGATGAGACTGATGAAGAAGTGGAAAATGGAGAGGAACCAATAGTAGTAGCAATGCCTCAAGACCAAAAGCTATTCTTGGATGCAGTCAAATCCATTTCCAAATATAGCTTGGATGGATTACCCACCTATGGAGGAAATCTCAATGGAAAAGAGTTGCTAGATTTGATAGAGGCTCTAAATAATCACTTTGATTATAAAGAGGTAGCAGAATAGAAAAGAGTAAATGTGGCCAAATCAAGATTGAGGGGATCTATCAGCATTAGTTTGGTGGAATATGATGCAAGAAGAAAGGATATAAGAAGGTAAGAAGAAGATAACTTCATGGGAGCGTATGAAGATCAGACTTAAGGCTCAATTCCTTCTAGGGGATTATGAGGTACAAATCCATAAGAGACAGCAAAATCTGAAACAAAGAGAGTTAGATGTCAATGCATACACTAAGGAATTCCACAAGCTTAGTTTGAGGGCTAGGAAGCATGAGAATGAAGTGGAGAAGTTGGCAAGGTACATGAATGGCCTTAGATAGAATATACAAGATGAGATAAGTATCCTCACACCAGATACTATCCATAAGTGTCTTCATTTGACCTTAAGGGCAGAGGAGAAGATCAAGAGGAGAAGTGAACAAAATCAAAAACATAGAGGAGGTAAGAATTTCAGAGATAGAGGAACCTTTGGTAGGGGGCAGCAATCATCAAGAAATGAAGATCAGAAAAGACAAGAAGGCAGTGGGGACTCTCAGAGAGGAGCATTTAGAGGATCCTTCAAAGGAAGGAGAAATTTTAGGGGCAGGTTTGGAAACTCAGGGAGAGGAAACACAGTCTTCACTGGTAGGTGCTATCATTGCAACCAAGTTGGGTATACCATAAGTAAGTGCCCAAGAAAAGCCTCAAGTTCAACAAGATCATATATGGGGGAAAGAAGAACTCAATTGTTGCAAGAGGAGGACACTTAGAGTGTAACTTCTTCCATTAGCAAGGTAGGGTCAATGATAAATGGAGAAAACTTAATGATGAGGAGAACAATGCTCAAGATACCCCAAGCTCAAGAGCCACCACAGAGGAAAAGTTTGTTTAGGACCACTTATAGGTCACATGGGAAGATTTGTACGGTGATTGTAGATTCAGATTCCACTGAGAATATTGTCTCAGTTGAAATGGTGGACAAACTCAAACTAGAAATATTACCTCATCTCACTCCTTACAAGGTATCATGGCTCAACCAGGGTCAACATGTCTTTGTTGATGAACAAGCATGGGTGGACTTTGAAATTGGTAAGTATAAGGACAAATTATTATGTGACATATTTCCTATGAATTCTTGTCATTTGCTATTGGGTCATCCATGGCAATATGATGTGAGAGCTACTCATGATGGAGAAAAGTATAACTATCTTATGACCAAGAATGGCAAGAAGTACAAAAAGGATCCACTACCCTATCCAAAGGAAGAAAATAAAATAGGCTCAAGTGTGATGTTGATGAGAGGTAAATATTTTCTCAAAGTGTTGAAGCAAGAAGGTCATCAAGGCCATGCTAGAGTGTTGAAGCCTAGAGATGAAGCTAAGGTAGATCTAATGAGTGAAGTGCCTAAAGGGGTGCAAGGTCTACTCAAACAATATGTAGAAGTGATAGGGGATGACATTGTTGGTATTTTGGTATGGTTTTTTCATTGATGTCAACACCTACTAAAACACTAGCACTTTGGAGATCCAGCAACATTCACCAGAAAACAAGTAACTATTGCACAGTTACTGGTATATGGTTCACCGGCAAGATATAATGATCACCAGCACTTGGAATGGCATGGAAGACACTTGGTAATATCAAAGACATCGTGTGGACATCTTGCCTTTATGAATTGAACATTGGTATATTCATATTTGCATATTTTCTTTTACCGGCAAATAGGTCTAGGGTTATCCAGGGTTACACCGATAGGTTTATCTTTTTGAGATCAACATGGCACGCTATGGAGATGATTAATTATTGTTGTAAATGCATTAAGCTGACATGTTCAATCAGTTATTGCATCGGATATTATATTGTTTATAAAATATTTTTATTGTAATATCTTGTAGGGCCGACCTACTAAAATTGGTCTTAGGTTATGGTATAAATGTAAGATCTTATTTGTAAGATCAAATGTGGAATGCAGAAAAGGATTGTGTGAAAGTATATGCAAGATTAAGCATAGCTATATACAAAGACATCATTTGAAGGTGAAGCTAGGTTTTTGTTGAAGCATATCAACATTACACCGGTACTGAATCCAAAATATGAAGATGCTATTTTATGCATTACATTATTATTGGATTTAACCATCCAACTATAGTCAGTGTGACTCCCATTTTGTGATTGAGCAGTGAGCTCTAGGCTGGTGGCCTTTCTGCATGTGCAGACCCCATTTATGTACACTTACTATCTGCAGTAGTATCATCTGATTATGGGTAAGGTTTCCCACAGTGGTTTTTCCCCTTACAGGGTTTCCACATACAAATATTGGTGTTATGTGTTGTGGACAAATTTGTCTTTATGTTTCATGCATTAATCTTTACCGATATAGCAATTAACTGTTAGAACTATCTACCGACATACTTAACTAGTTTACCAGTATTAAGCATTAAGTTGGTTAAGTTGTTTTGAATTCTTTTGACAACTGATTCACCCCCCCTCTCAGTTGTCTCTGGGACCTAACAATTGGTATCAGAGCTTAGTCCTCTTTTGTAGAAGTTTAATAGCTTGAGGAGATCCAATGTCTACTAACTATTTCGGAAAGGACAGTCCTAAACTGGATGGAACTAACTATGGCATATGGAAGATCAGAATGGAGACACATCTCAATTGCATTGGAAAAGACATCTGGGAAGTTACAAAGAATGGTTATACTGTTGCTATACCTAGTCAGCCGAGTCCAGCTAACTTGACAAAAGATGAGGAAAATGATTGCAAAGCAAGAGAAGCACTTTTGAGCGCATTATCAGATCAACAAATCATGGGACTATCAGATAGGTCTACTGCTAAAGCTATTTGGGATCATTTGGAAACACTGGATGAAGGAGATTCTATAGTCATAATTGTGAAACTTGAAAGCTTTCGAGTTAGGTATGAACATCTGAAAATGGAAGAAGATGAAAGGATTTCTGCTTTTATGGAAAGAGTAAATGAAATTGTTTTGGGTATTAAATGTTGTGAAGGAACCTTAAGTAAGGATGAAATTGTTTCAAAAGTTTTAAGAGGATTGCCACCAGCATACAAAATGAAGGTTACTGCTATAAATGAGTTGAGAACAATGCTTAATACATCAGTAACTAGGGATACATTGATTGGAAAAATTTAAGCTTTTGAAATTGAAGAATTTGGTCTTGTTGCTACTATAAAGATAGATTTCGCCTTTAAAGCATCAACATCATCTTCTCCATCATTTGACAAATCTGATTAGAAAGCCTTTTATGCAAGAGAACTTGAAGAAAGTACGAAAGAAAATGAAGAACTTGAAGAACTTGAAGCACTATTTACAAGGAAAATGCCTAAAGGTCTAGTTGGAAGTAAGTATGAAGGTAAAGCACCCTTTAAATGTTTTAACTGCAATAAGATTGGTCATATGGCTTCAAGATGCCTTGATAGACATGCTAGACTAAGAGAAGAAGCTAGAAGAACAAACAAGCAGAAAATGGATGGGTTTTTGTTGCTATAACAGAAGATCAACTGGCACCTACTCTTCAACCAGTAGTACAAGCTCTGGCAGCTAAAGTTGAAGTAAAGGATGAATGGATCATTGATTCAAAATGCTCACATCATATGATAGGAGACAAAGGTAAATTCTTGAACTTTCAGGAATACAATGGAGGTTTAGTAAGATTTGGAGATGACAAAGCTTGTTCAATAAAAGCTAAGGGTACAATATATCTTAATGGTAAGCATAACACTGACAATGTCTACTATGTTGAAGGATTAAAGCATAATCTTTTGAGTGTTGGTCAATTAGTTGAGAAAGGATTTCAGTTACAATTAAAAAATGAAAAATGCAAAATCATGAATAGAACTGGTTTGGCAATTGCAACCGGTAATCAGACTAGAGGTAATATCTTTCATTTGAATAACAATGAAAAGGCATGCTTGATTGCACATATAGATGAAAGTTGGTTATGGCATGGGAGACTATGTCATGTAAACTTTGATTGCATGGTGAAAATCAATACTTCTAAGGCAGTTAGAGATCTACCTAAATTGTGAAACCTCAGAATATAATTTGTAAGGAATGTCAATTTGGAAAATAAGTTAGAGCTAGTTTCAAAAGTATTCTAGAAAAATCCAATAATGCTCTTGATTAGATTCACACTGATTTATGTGGTCCAGCAAGAACTAAAAGTTTACAAGGTGATAGATATTTCATGCTAATTATTGATGATTATTGTAGAATGTGTTGGGTTACTTTTCTCAAAGAAAAATCAGAAGCACTTGGAAAGTTCAAACTACTCAAAGCAATGGTAGAAAATGAAACCAGTAAGAAAATCAAATGTTTAAGATCAGATCAAGGAGGTGAATTTACATCTAGGGATTTTAATACATTCTATGAAGTGAATGGAATCAGAAGATAGCTATCAGCACCTCGGACACCATAGTAGAATGGAGTTGTTGAAAGGAAAAACAGAACTATCTTGGATGCAGCAAGAAGTATGTTATCAGAAGAAAACCTACGACATGTATATTGAAAAGAAGCAGTCAGCACAGCGGTCTATACATTTAACAAAGTCCACATCAAAGGTGAAACCAGTAAGACCCCTCATGAACTATGGTTTGGTAATACTCCTACTCTTAAGTATTTCAAAATTTTTGGAAGTAAATGTTATATCAGAAGAGATGAGTATATTGGCAAATTTGATCCTAGAAGTGATGAAGGAATATTTCTTGGTTATTCATCTAAGAGCAAAGCATATAGATGTTTTAACAAAAGATTGCAGAAAATTGTTGAGAGTACAAATGTAAAGATTGATGAACAATTCAGAAGAACTTCAAGGTATATAGACTCTGAACTGGCAATAGAAATTTTGACAAATGAACCTACTCTAAATCCATCGGTACAGAATGAAGATCTAGTTACCCTGGTACCAACTAAGGATTCCACAGTAATTGAGGAACAACAGCAAACTAAGACACCCTGGTATGTAAGACTGAATCATTCAGAAGATCAGATAATTGGAAACAAGCTTAAAGGAGTTATGATAAGAGGATGATTGGCAAATGAAGAGGTATGTCTTATTTCTCAAATTGAACCATCATCTATTAATGAGGCATGTGAAGATAAATTTTGGATTAAAGCTACGGAAGAATAATTAGAACAAATTGAGAAAAACAACACATGGACATTAGTTCCCTGGCCTAAAGATAAAAATGTAATTGGAACCAAATGGCTATTTAGAAACAAACTTAATGAAGATGGTAAGGTTGTCATAAATAAAGCAAGACTAGTGTGTAAGGGATATTCTCATAAAGAAGGAGTTGATTACAATGAAACCTTTGCACCGGTGGCTAGAATTGAGGCAGTCAGATTATTCTTGGCTTTTGCAGCACACAAGAACTATAAAGTTTATCAAATGGATATTAAATATGTATTTTTGAATGGAGATCTTGAAGAGGAAGTATACATTGAACAACCTGATGGATTTTCTTTGACAGATGAAAATGATATGGTATGCAGGTTAAGGAAAGCTTTGTATGGACTAAAACAAACTCCAAGAGCTTGGTATGCAAGATTGGATAAGTATCTTTTAAAGATTGGTTTTACTAAAGGAAATATAGACATCAATTTATATTACAAAATAACTAATTATGACATCTTGATTTTAGAAGTATTTGTTGATGATATAATCTTTGGAGGAGAAGATGGTTTATGTAAAGAAATTTCAATTAAAATGCAGCAAGAATTTGAAATATCTATGATTGCAGAAATAAAATTCTTTTTAGGATTGTAGATTTCACAGACTAATAAAGGTATATTCTTGAGTCAATCCAAATACTTAAAAGAGTTACTAAAGAAATTTGGGATGGAGAACTCTAAACCAGTAAGCACACCTATTAATCTGACTAGATACAAATCTATGATAGGAGGTTTATTGTATTTGACACACACTAGACCTGATATTATGAATGCAGTATGTATTGTTTCAAGATTTCAAAGTAATCCTAGAGAAAATCATGAATCAGCAGTAAAAAGGATTTTCCGGTACTTACAAGGCACTATAAATCTTGGATTATGGTATCCTAGAGATGAAAACTTTGAATTATGTGCATACACAGATGCGAATTGGGTAGGAGATGTGTATGATAGAAAAAGCACCACCGGTGGAGAATTCTTTCTTGAAAACAAACTAGTTTCTTGGTTGAGTAAGAAATAGAGTTGTACATCTTTATCAACAACAGAATCAGAATATGTTGTAGCAGCAACTAACTATACATAGGTACTATGGCTTAAGCAAATATTGAAAGACATAAAGGTAAAATGCAAGGAACCTATTACTATCTATTCTGATAACACTGCAGCAATTGATATATCTAAGAATTCAGTATTACATTTTAAAACCAAACAGGCTTCTATCAAACTGAATTTTCTAAGGGAAAACATTGAAGCAAAGGAGATAAAACTGGTTTATGTGAATACTAAAGAGCAGATTGCAGATATTTTCACTAAACCTTTGCCTAAGGAGACTTTGAATATCTCAGAGATCAGCTTGGAGTCATACCACCACTAGTACAGACTTAGACAGTTGATGATTATCATCAACCGACAGAATTAGCAAAGAAATATTTTACTCTGATCTTTGATGAGGAAGCTATTTCTCAAGGGGAGTAGTTGGTATATTGAATTGATTGGTATTTTGTATATGAATTTGGCATTTGATGTCAAAGGGGGAGAGATATCTATGGAAAAACACATTATCTTTTGGAGAGATTGGTATTGAAAAGCTTTGGAAAACACATGTTCCTCCTAGGGGGAGAGATTGTTATTTAGGAGAGATTATTACTTTCTGGTTATATTCTTTTTGGAGATTGTTGGTTTTTGATACTTGGCATTTCTGTTTTGGCACTTTGATGGTTTTTCCATCTTGTGTTGCCATCAATGCCAAAGGGGGAGATTGTTGGTATTTTGGTATGGTTTTGTCATTGATGTCAACACCTCTAAAACACTAGCACTTTGGAGATCTAGCAACATTCACGGACAACCAAGTAACTATTGCACAGTTACTGGTATATGGTTCACCGGCAAGATATAATGATCACCGGCACTTGGAATGGCATGGAAGACACTTGGTAATATTGAAGACATCATGTGGACATCTTGTCTTTATGAATTGATCATTGGTATATTCATATTTGCATATTTGCTTTTACCAGAAAATACAGCCAGGGTTATCCAGGGTTACATCGGCAGGTTTATCTTTTCTAGATCAACATGGCATGCTATGGAGATGATTAATTATTGTTGTAAATGCATTAAGCCGACATGTTCAATTGGTTATTGCATCGGATATTATATTGTTTGTAAAATATTTTTATTGTAATATCTTGTAGGGCCAACCTACTAAAATTGGTCTTAGGTTATGGTATAAATGTAAGATCTTATTTGTAAGATCAAATGTGGAATGCAGAAAAGGATTGTGTGAAGGTATATGCGAGATTAAGCAGAGCTATACATGAAGAAATCATTTAAAGGTGAAGCTAGGTTTTTGTGGAAGCATATCAGCATTACACTGGTACTGAATCCAGCATATCAAGATGCTATTTTGTGCAGTACATTATTATTGGATTTAACCATCCAACTGTAGTCAGTGTGACTCCCATTCTATGATTGAGCAGTGAGCTCTAGGCTGTTCGCCTTTCTGCATGTGCAGACCCCATTTATGTACACTTACTATCTGTAGTAGTATCATCTAATTGTGGGTAAGGTTTCCCACTATGGTTTTTCCCCTTATAGGGTTTCCACGTACAAATATTGGTGTTATGTGTTGTGGACAAATTTGTGTTTATTTTTCATGCATTAATCTTTACCGGTATCACAATTAGCTATTAAAAATGTCTATCGGCATACTTAACTAGTTTACCAATATTAAGCATTAAGCTGGTTAAGTTGTTTTGAATTTATTTGACAACTGATTCACCCCCCCTCTCAGTTGTCTCTGGGACCTAACAGACATGCCTGATTCTTTGCCTCCAATGAAAGATGTGAATCATCAAATAGAATTAATACCAAGGACCAATCTGCCAAACAAAGGTGCCTATAAAATGACACCTAGTCAAAATGAAGACATCGCTAAACAAGTGCAAGAACTCTTAGACAAAGGGTTTATCAAGAAGAGTTTGAGTCCATGTGTTGTTCCTACTGTGTTAGTGCCTAAAAAAGGAGTAAAATGGAGAATGTGCATGGCCTCCAGAGCAATCAACAAGATTACTATAAGGTATCGGTTTCCCATGCCAAGGATTGAGGACCTATTGGACAATCTAGGAGGTGCAAGCTACTTCACAAAGGTGGACTTGAATTCTATTTATCATCATATCAAAATCAGACCTGGAGATGAATGGAAGACAACCTTTAGAACCAATGCAAGCCTCTATGAGTGGTTGGTGATGCCATTTGGCCTCACCAATGCACCTAGTACCTTCCAAAGGTTCATGAATGAAGTCTTAGTTGAGTTTATTGGTAGATTTGTTATTGTGTATCTTGATGAAATTTTGAACTTCAATAGGTCCAAGGAGGAACACCTCAAGCATATGGAGATGGTCTTTAAGAAGTTAAAGGAGGCTCAACTCAAGATTAACCATGAAAAATGTGAGTTTTTGAAAACAGATCTTGTATACCTTGGTTTTGTTATTTCTCATGGATGTTTATGTTAGGATTCCCAAATATACTAAGAGGGGGGGGTGAATCGGTATCTGACCGGTAATAATATTTTCTTAACTTATAACATGAAAAATATATTAAAACTGTGTATCGGTAAACCAAAAAGAATGCAGCAAATAATAATAACAACCACAATATGGAAAGCACACCATAACACAATATTTTAACAAGGAAACCTAGTGTGGGAAAAACCTCAGTGGGATTTGTGACCCATAATATTCATTTACTGGCCAATAAGGGAATATTACTGCTACAATAGGAGCCTGCACATGCGGGAAGGCCAAGTGCCTAGAGCTCACTGCTCAATTACAAAGGAAGTCACACTGACTTACAAAAATAGATTATACTAATCCAATGTCCTGTACTACTTCAGATTAGCATCTGCTATGCCAGATTCAGTAACGGTTTAAGCTCTGCTACATACATAAACCCTTATCCAATAATTCGCATATTAGGTCTCCTACCTTCTATTCATATTTCACATCATACATCTTCCAAAATGATCTACAATGATCTCATACATATATGAGTCATGTTACAATCCGCCATGTCAACTTACAAAATATTTTACAATTAATTACAAAATACATTAATACAAAATTGTTGTCGGTCAGGGTGCCGATATTCTTCTTTTCGGTGCTAATGTTCTATATGCCGATGTAGAGTCTACTAGTGTTGGTGCCTGTGTCTGCCTGTCAGTATCACATAATTTCTAGATTGCCATCAATGACAATACCTTCAATCACCTATAATTTCTCATTGGAGTGTGCATTTTCCAACAATCTCCCCCTTTGGCATTGATGGCAACACTCATGAGAAAAATTCAAGAATGTATCCAAAAATTGAAGTCCAAAAATCTTGCCAAAAACTGTATGTCCAAAAATGTGTTATCAAAACTGTATGCCAAAAATGTATGCTTGCCCTGAGCAAATAATCTCTACTTTTGGATTTTTCTCATCTCTACTACTCCCCCTTTGACATCAATGACAAAGGTTGTCATTCGCTATCAGTGGAGTCCTGCCTAGATTCTTGTAACCAGTGGGTTACCATCTGAAAAATATCTGTCAAAACCAAATTTAAACCATTACTGAATGATTTGCTGTCTTTTAGTGCCTCTTGAGTTCTCTGCACTGTACCGGTGAGTATGTGCATTTTCTCTTCCAGTGTCTTCACTCTGGGAACCAGAGCCTTAGATATTTCTTTTCTCAAAGAAATAAGGTAGTCTAGTTTAGGACCGAGTTGACATTTTAAGCTCTTTGCCTTATCCTTTATTCTCTCTTTGTCCTTCTCAAACTTCTTAATTTTCTCTTCTAGATCTGCAATTTTCTTCTCTATCTCCAAAAATGAATCCGATGTACCTATCAGATTGTCAGCATTATTGTTAATCTTATCTTGTACTTTTCTGATTTCCTTGTCTAGATCTTCTGTTAAAATATTTGATTTACAAGAATCTCTATATAGTTTCTTGAAGTAAAAAAATCTCTCTCCAAGTTTTTGTAATAATGTGTCCATTTTCTATTTGTTCTTCTTTACAATTTCCTCAAAGAATTTCTCTTTTTCTTTAATCATTCTTTCCTTAAATGTATCCTCATTTATTTGATCAACCATCAGAATGTTGCCAGTGATGAACTTAGAGAATGTGTCTAGTTGACCTAAAGAATCCTTATTATTCACAATGCACTTTGGTGCTATCAATTTAAGAATAGGGATGGTGTCATCAATAGCCTTATAGGCTTGTGCATTACATTCTATGATCTTCTTTATTGAATCCAATAAGACCTCTATTACATTTGTAGATTTGAATTCTACTATAGAAGTACCAGATGTTTGCCCAACTGTTCTTACAATATCCATACTACCAGTTGTAGTAATCACCTTGCTTGATTCAACCTTTGGTAGGCCAATCTATGCTTACATTTCTACAAATAGAGGTTTAGGATTTTCAAGTTTGGCTGGTGGCACTATTTCTGTCTGAACCTATTTCTCAACCTGTTCCAGTTTTTCAATCTATGTCTCTATACTATCCTTTGCCGGTTCTTCTAATGTTTTCTCAGTTGTATCTACTGGTTTCTCAGTGGTATCCTCTGTCAGTTGCTCTGTCTATGTAGGTTTTTCTATTTTTATATTTACAGTTTCATTTAACTCAACCTCAGCATCTGTAGTTGGTGACTCAGTAGTCACATCTATCTTCTTGTCCTCAGTGGTTTCTCTGAAAAACACAACATTTACTTCTTGAGTATCCATATTTACAGAGTACAAAATTTCAGCCTCAGGATTTGTATCCTCTAATGGAGTCTACATACTCTCAGTGACTGGTTGACTGTTAGTAGTATCTACCGGTGGAGTATCTAAAGGAGGTGGGGGCACATTATTAGTTATTTTAAGGCTTGAAGGTCCACCTACCTTACCTTTCCCCTTATCCCTATCCTTTTGGTATACTCTGATAGTCTTTGGTCTAAGTAATTCTTCATGTTTTTCTTTTTCCACAAAGAATATATCCCATGCATCTGTTGTTTCCTCAGAGACTTCTTTTATTCTTCCTGCCATTAGTGCTACATGTCAGTGAGCAGTGGATAATACTGTCCAGTTTGCTTCATTGATTAGTTTACCTATTTCATCAGTTGAGTTGACTGGATGTACTGCACGTAGTTTTTCAGTCTTAATTTTCTTGTCCAACTCAACGATGCCTAACCTTCTATCTTCTAATCTCCTATATAGATCATTTGGTATTTCATCAACAACTTCCATAAAAAAATTCTTGTATATATCTAAGTGTAAAATTACACTGTTCTCTATGCCTTCCTTGTCATCTGCAGATAGTGTGTTGTATATTTTCCTGATGTTTTTCAATTTTCCATCTTCAATTATTTCGTTCAAGAGTTTATCCAATGGAGCAATATCTTTCTTTACCTTCTTTTTCTTAGGAGTCAACTTTTTCGCTAGAGGCCTCACTGCTTGTTGTTTTGGCCTTGTTTTCCTGGGTGTAGGTGAGGGTACCGGTGAGGGTTTTCTTTTTCTATCTACCCTTTTGAATGCTGTTAGTATGTCACTTTCAGAGGAGGTTCCAACAGGTGAAAGATGAGCTTACGGTTGAAGTCCTTCCAACTCACTTTCCTTTATACTAGTTTGTTTCAAGACATCTTCTTTAACTGCTTTTGCCTGTCGGGTTCCTTTTCTTACTGTTTAACCCTTTTTCTAGAATGAATTCCACTTTCTATTGTTTCAGCATTTCCAAAAAATTTCTCAGTAGGTTCCTTTGGTGCTTCAAGGGGCTTTTGCATAAGTTTCAATAATATTGTCATTTGTGTCATAGCCCATTTTAGTTACCCAGATAGTTCTAGGGACAACTGCCTCCATCCAGATTTTATCTTTCTTGATTACAAAACAAATTTCTTTCTGATATTTGTCCACAATAGCTTGTGATAGTCTTACTCTAGATTTCATTCGAGCCTTCAATTCTTGAAAATGTTCATTTAAGTTTTTCTCCCATATTGCTCAATAGATCCAACAGTTGCTTTCCTACCGGTATATCAAAACCAAAATCTCTTCTACCAATACCGGGTACTTGTTTAGTTATGTACAACATTAGACAAATAAGCAAATTTCCATATCTGAATGTTCCTTTCTTATCTCCTTTGATCTTCTTCAGATTATCTACTAGCTCATCTTTGAGCCATTCACATACATCTACTCTTGCATTATCATTAACCATGTCATAGGCACTTTTGATACATAGGCTAGAAACTGAGTTCAACGTATTTGCATGTGTAGCTTTATAACCTAAGATCATACTAATAAATCTGACATTGATGTCTTTTACATCATTTACCCTTAGAGACCTTTTGTCGAATGTTGCACCGGTTAGGTTTATCACTGTGTCATTTGAGACCTTCTCTGTTCTGTCAAGTCTGCTACTGATGGAAGGTAACCCTGTTACTGCTTTTACCACTTCTTTTGTGATTTTATGAATTAAATCCAACCAGAAGAATTCACCATGTACTCTTCTTAGAACAATTCTTATAATATCCTCAGGAAAATTAGGGATGCTAAGGATGTCCACAAAACCTAAGGCTTCTACTATCTTGTGTTCCAGCTTGACCTTTCCATCTACATCACAAATCACAGTCTTGTACATGTTCTTGATCTCATCATTGCCTAATTCCTCAATATGACAATGTATATACATCCTAGGGTCTTTGGCATATACAACTCCCTTAGGAATTTGAGAGAATGCACCTATGCTATCATCTTTCTTCGCTATTTCAGGAACCAATTTGAATACGGGTCTAGGGTTCTTAACAACCTCAACAACAGTAGGGTTTGCAATAAATTTAGGAGTGGATGAAGAAGCCATAGTTATAAATACCTCAATCTGCCTTAAGGATGAATGCTTAGATGAATTGCTTCACTTCTTTGCTAAGAATGGCTTCGCTCAAGAATTTTTGTGCTCTTGAAGATTTGAATGCTCGATGAATGAAAAAGGAGCCAAAACACTTGCTTTATAATGTTATTTTCTTCAAATACCACATTTAATGCTCTGCCGGTTAAGTTACAACTTAACATATCTGCCGGTATAGAAGTAATTTCAACTTCTCACCATCAACCGAGGGAATAATAGCATATTTTCAATTTGTTGCTAAACCCCCAAAGGATTTTTCCTTCAGTTAGATGAAGAGTCTCCTATCGGTGGAGTGTTACTCTATTCTGTCGGTGGAGGAGTATTCCCATCAACATTTTGTTCTGACTTTCTGAATGATTGTTTTGAGAATTATTGATTTACCTCTTCAACCTTTTCTTTACCTTTCAAACTAGGACCTTTGTTATTTAACGGTGGGGACTTGCTTCTACAAAATTTTACAATATGTCCAATTTTGTTACAAGCATAACAAGTCACATTATTTTTCTGAATAGCTTTCCCATATCCTATGCCGGTATGTGTTCTGCATTGATTAGATAGGTGTCCAAATCTTCCACAAACATAACATCTTACATTCATTCTACAATTTTCTGAGTCATGAACAACTTTGTTGCATTTAGAACATTGACTGGTGGGTGTATTAGTGTTCTAATAATTTCTAGATCTACACTAATTTGCTCTATGACCATACTTGTTACACTTAAAGCATTTCCCATTGAATTTATAAGCATTGGGCTGTCTTACTGGTTTGCTATGATCATGATTGTTTGCAGTACTAGAGCTCTCACCAATTTCAAAGCCAAGGCCATTTGTATCACCATTAGATTTATGATTCTTCAACATGTCAACAAGTTCTTCTAAACTTTTCTTGAATTTCTCCTTGTGTTGATTTGCAATAGTTAGTTCATTTTCCAAGATTCCTTTTTGTCTCATTAATTTAGTTCTGTCATTTGTGTGTGCATCAAATCTATCTTCAACATATCATTTTCATGACCGAGTCTTGTGTTTTCATTTCCAGCATCATTTAGTCTTCTAGTCAAGTCTTCTTCATTATTCTTCCTATCTTTAGTTTCTTTACAAAATCTCATGGTCATATCTTGCATCTCATTCTTCATTGTATAGTTATCTTGTCTTAGTTGGTTCACCAGATCATTAAGAGTTTCATTTTCCTCTTCTTCATTTTGCATCTTCTCACAGAGTTCTCTTCTTTTATTTCTTACTATAGTGAAATTTTCTTGAAGTCCTTGAATAATATCCTATGCAGCCTTTAGATCATCTTCAAGTTTGATATTCTTCACCTTTTCTACATCATAGTCTGAAAGAGTTGTTTCCAATTGCTTTCTCAAGTTTTCCATCTCTATCAGTGTCAAGATCTTCCTCAAGCTGTTAGGATTTTGAAAATAGAGGACCAAGCTCTAATACCAATTCTTAGGATTCCCAAAGTTACTGAGAGGGGGGTTGAATCAGTATCTGACCGGTAATAATATTTTCTTAACTTATAACATGAAAAATATATTAAAACTATGTACTGGTAAACCAAAAAGAATGCAACAAATAAGAATAACAACCACAACATGAAAAGCACACCATAACACAATATTTTAACAAGGAAACCTGGTATGGGAAAAACCTCGATGGGATTTGTGACCCACAATATTCACTTACTAGCCAATAAGGGAATATTACTACTACAATAGGGGCCTACACATGCAGGAAGGCCAAGTGCCTAGAGCTCACTGCTCAATTACAAAGGAAGTCACACTAACTTACAAAAATGGATTATACTAATCCAATATCTTATACTGCTTCATATTAGCACCTACTATGCCAAATTTAGTACCAGTTTAAGCTCTGCTACATACATAAACCCTTATCCAATAATTTTCATATTAGGTCTTCTACCTTCTATTCATATTTCATGTCATACATCTTCAAAAATGATCTACAATGATCTCATACATATATGAGTCATGTTACAATCCGCCATGTCGGCTTACAAAAGATTTTACAATTAATTACAAAATACATTAATACAAAATTGTCGTCGGCCAGGGTGTTGATATTCTTCTTTTCTGTGTCAATGTTCTATATGCCAGTGTAAAGTCTGTCGGTGTCGGTGCCTATGTCTTCCTGTCAGTATCACATGATTGCTAGGTTGCCATCAATGACAATACCTTCAGTCACCTACAATTTCTCATTGGAGTGTGCATTTGCCAATAGTTTAAAGATGGATCCAAGTAAGATAGAAGCAATACTTAATTAGCATATCCCTAAGGGCATAAGTGAAGTTAGAACCTTTCATGGAATGGCATCTTTTAATAGGAAGTTTGTGAGAAACTTTAGCCATGTTTGTGCTCCTATTCTCAATACCATTAAAGGAGGGATTAAGTGTCACTTTAAGTGGATAGAAGAAGCCAATAAGGGGTTTGAAATGTTGAAAACCAAGATAGCAGAGCTACCAATCCTTAGATTGTCTGATTTCAATCAGTTGTTTGTAGTAGAATGTGAAGCAAGCCAAAGGGCAATAGGGGCAGTTTTAAGCCAAGAGGGTCATCCTATAGCTTCCTTCTCATAGAAGTTAAATGAAGCTAAGAAAAGGTACTCCACATATGACTTGGATTTGTATGCAATGGTTCAAGCATTGAAAAAGTGGCATTATTACTTTCTACCCAAAGAATTTGCAGTCTTCACTGACAACCATGCCCTTAGTTTCCTCAATGGGCAAGAAAAGTTGAACCAAAGACACCTAAAGTGGGTTGAGTACTTACAATCCTATACATTCACTATCAAACACAAGAAAGGGACAACCAACAAGGTATATGATGTACTAAGTAGGAGAGTCATGACTATGTAGGAGATACAATTGCAAAGTGTGTGTTTGAGTGAGTTAAAAGACCTCTAGAAGGATGATAAGGATTTTGCAGAGATGTATATTGTTTGTTCTGATTTTTTTAACACCTCACATGTCTCTTATTTAGATTACATGATACATGAGGTATTTTTATTCAAATTTCATCTTCTTTGTATACCTCAATGTTTTATGAGACAAAATATTATCCAACAGAAGCATCAAGGAGGTCTAGAAGGTCGTTTTGGCATTGATAAGACTTTGCAACAGGTTGCTAGCTTTTATTATTGGCCTAAGTTGCAACCAGAAGTGAGAAGGTTTGTACAGAAATGTACCATCTGCCAAAGAGAAAAAGGAACATCAAGTAATGCAAGACTATATCATCCCTTGGTCATACCTCAGAGGCCTTGGGAATGTTTGAGCATGGATTTTATGTTAGGCTTGCCTAGGACCCCAAGGGGATTTGATAGTGTGTATGTGGTGGTAGATAGGTTCAAAAAAATGGTACATTTCATACCTTGCAAGAGAACCAATGATGCCACCTATATTGTAGGCCTCTTCTTCAAGGAGATAGTTAGAATTCATGGTCTTCCAATCAACATTGTTAGTGATATAGATGTGAAGTTTTTCAGCCACTTTTGGAGGAAAATTTGGAGGAAGTTGGGGACCAAGTTATCCTTTTCATCTGCATATCATCCTGAATCAGAAGGTTAGATAGAGGTAGTCAACCAGTCATTGGGTAACTTGCTAAGATGTCTTACAAAGCAACATGGGCAGACTTGGGATCTAGTACTTGGACAGGAAGAATATGCATATAATGACTCACTAAACCATAGCATAGGTAAAATTACTTTTGAGATAATGTATGGATTCCATCCTAGGGGCATATTAGAGCTCACAGATCTCAATTCAATGGCACCTAAGAATGCACAAGGGGAGAACTTTCTAGAAGGTATTAAAGAAGTGAATGATAAGGTAAGGCAATCCTTACAATAAAAATACGAGCAGTATAAGGTTCACGCTGATAAAACAAGGAGGAATGTACAATTTAAAGTGGGAGAGTTAGTGTTATCATACCTTAGGAAGGAGAGATTTTCAAAAGGGCAGCCTATCAAGCTCATGATGAAGAAAATTGGACCTCTCAAGGTGGTGCACAAGTATGGGTAGAATGCATATGAGGTTGAACTTCCTCCCACCTTGGGTATATCTCCTATCTTCAATGTATGTGATTTTTGTCCATACAAGGGAGAGTCACCAACACCTCAACCAGACATGTCCTAACAGGTTCAAGAAGATTGGATAAGGGATTTTCCACCTTGTCAACCGGTTAAGTTGGAGAGTATCAAAGATACCAAGATAGTAAAGAAGACAAGGAAAGGAGTCTACAAGTACTATCTTGTCAAATGGGAAGGGTTACCTAATTCAGATGCCATGTGGATGTCAGAGGCAGATATGGAGTGGAGATTGCAGACCTTTTAACTCAAGGGACTTGAGTTCTTTGTCCCAGGGGAGTATGGTGCAAGGCACCTAACAGTCCAAGATGAAAGTTTTTGTTTTCTTTCAAATTTTTGTGTTATCTTTGTGATGTAATAATGGACCAACCGTTTGGGACTCAGTAGAGCCATGGTTGAGTTGTCCAAATTTTGGTTTGAGTCATTTGTGTTCAGGATGTTGTCAGCTTGAGAAGTACTCCAGATAAGTGAATTCATGTAATATAGGTCAATTGTGTTTTGTTTAATTCTTATAGGTTGTTTGAGGACCTTCAGGAGTCCTAAAATGCATTAGAATGCAAAGTTGCATCTTGGAGTCAAAAGATGTAAAAAGTTGTTGAGCAACATTTTGCAATTTCTTGTAAAAGTTGCATTTTTGGTTAAAGGCATTGAAAAGATGGTTGAAACAACTGAAACAAGAGTATAAAAGCCAAAATTCACTTCATTGTATGGGTTGGAGGATTGGAAATGAAAGAACAAGTTTTTGGATTGTGAAGCAATCTTGTTTTCACCGTTTTTGACAGCTTTTCACTTGTTTTTCATTGCTTGGTACGGTCCAGTATGAACATGATTGTGTAAACTCATTGAAGGGAATGAGTGTTTATTTAATTTACTTTTCAAAATCTTTATTTTCAATTTTTACTTTCCTAGGTTGCAAAGATTTCTTCCATTCTTTGCAACTAGGTGTAAAACCCTTGCAAGTAGGGTTTAAGAGTAAGAAAATGGCTCTAACCTAAGCATTCTTTGATGGCACCTGTTGAAATAATTAATAATTATAGGTTAGGGTCTGTATATAGGTTTAGGATATTATTTTTCATTTTTCAAGTCCTTGAGGAGGAGATACAATGAAGCCCTAAGCTCACCGCTGGGAGTAGGTGAGTTGGGACAATAGAGAAGTGTGTTTTAAGAGCACATAGAGAATTGGCACATAGAAAAGTGTCATATGGTTGGAAAGCCCTTAGTATTCCCTTAAATAATCCTACATTGTTTGGAGCATGAGTTTTGACTAGTGAAGAGTTTCAGACCCATCTTTCCTAGTCACTCGGTGACGCCTAAACCCTCAAAAATAGTTCAACATTGGAAACCCCACTTGTATGGATAACCTAGATGCCAATTTTCATTATTATTTGTAACTTCCAAAAGGGTACTCAAATCCATGATTTATTTCTATCCTTGTCTGGAAACGTTTCAAACTAAGTCCCTAAAACCACCAAGGGAGGGCTAATTCAATTAGGCCTATTTGAGCCTAGTAGAGACCTAGAAAGGATAGAAAGCCAAAGTGATGGGTTTGGTGATTCTAAAAGCCTCAAAATACTTCAAAGACATCTAATAGATGCACTGTGAGTCCATTGGAAGTGGTTGTGTGTTGAGATCCTTGCAGGAGTGGTTGGAGCCCCAGAGTGGAGTGTGTGTGATTGAGGTGCCAACCTCAAGAGGTGGAGTTGATTGTCCAAAACCATTGGCTATACCTAGGAGGAAATCCAAAGAGTTTCAAACCTTGTAGGTCTCATTAGCATAAACCCCTACTAAGTGCTATTGGATGGACTTGAGTAGTTGAAGGGTTGAGTAGGACAAGTCACTCAAGGAGGTGTATTGGATCAAGCTCCAAGACTCTCTGCATCACTTGGTCACACTGCAAATGTTTGTAAAGAAAAAACTAACACAAATGCAAGCTACAATACTAATTCTAGGTATGTGTCCAAGAAATTTGAAGTTCATTGCTTCATATGCAGAATTTATGGACATAGATTGGTTGAGTGCAGATATGGAGAAAATAATCCTGTAACACATATGCATCCAAGACCAAATGGCAACTAGAGAAGGAATTTTGACAACCAGGTCAACATGAATTGGCAAAGACCCTATGGCAACTGGTTTAGTCCATTTGAGATGGAATAGGTAACAAATGTCATTTGTACCATTTGTAATAACTTTGGTCATGTGGCTATGAACTGCAGGAGAAGAACTGGGAGAGGAAATGCAGGACCTTGGAAATCATCTAGTATGGTCTGCTATCACTGTAACAAACCAAGGCACTTAGCAAAATTCTGTAAATCCAAAAATAGAAAACCGGTCAATTCTTCTAAGGATCCGAAAGGAAAGCAAAAAATTAATGTTGAAGAAACCAAAGAGGAAATAAATCGGATATGGAAGAAGAAAAGTGATGACTCACCTAGAGAAGAAATTGTTCCTTCACCCAATGAAGAGAACACTGCACCAGTGAATTAAGTACATTAAATATGGATAAGGGGAGCGTAACGTTAAATCCACCTCTGGACCCCTTGAGATGAATGAGCAGTAAGAGAATTTTGAAGCATGACATTTTGTAAACCTTGTGTCAATATGTTATCAACCAGTTTTCTCCTTGAGCGATGAAATTAGGATTTATAACCCTAACAGGTGAGCATTTAATGCAATAGGAAAATAGGATAAAAGCAATTTTTTACTTTGTCATTTTTACCCTAACGCATTCAATAAAGAAATTTGCAGTGCTTGCTTAGCTAAAATATTTTGTTGGCTGATAATTCTTGAAGTTGCATTGTGATTTGCAATCAAGCTGATTTTAAGGTTGCAAAAGATTGAACTGGTGTGCACTTGGGCATTCAATCGGTAAACAAGACAGTGTGTGCATGATATAAGGTATTTCTTTGAAATCCTGCTTCGAATCTTGTTCGTCTGCAATGGAATCATCTTCAAAGACTGTAGAAAGGTTAATGATTACATCTAAGCCAATGGAAGTTGTAGAGGCAGAACAAATTGTCAAGTTATAGTAAAAGGAGATTTGTCAAGTTATAGAAAAGAAAAGTTCACGTTTTGAGGCAAATGGTGAATGTATTCACAATAGGAATTGTTGAAAATCCTGATGTATGTTTATACCACTGACATGCTTCACATATTATAATTATATAATGATTCCCTTGAGTATACATGAGTCTCTATCTGTACCTTGTATTGTGAAAGGGAATTTTGAATGAGTTTTGCACACAAACAATAGTCCCAGCCATAAAGCATGAGATAGTCATAAAAAAGTCACAGATAATTGACAAAAGAGAATCTACAGGCACATAATAGGAGGCAAATGAGGTATCAAGATGTAAAAGACAATTATCAAGTATGAAAATATTGTCATGAAGAGTAGATAATGTTGTGACTATGTTACCAAAAACTGTGATAAAGTATTTTTAAAGAAGCCTTTAAAAGGCATTGATATGTCATGGTCATGAGAAGAATAGAGAAATGACCTTTAAGGAGATCCAAGTCAAAAGTCTTGCATTCTTGCAGTCAAATGTTTTTAACAGAGAAATAGAGTAGTATGGAATCTAATCACCATGAAAGGAGCAACATGTGGCTCCTTATTGGCATCATGTTAAACAAACTCCCTGAAGAATGCAGTCTAAGGTCTGATAAAAGAAGGTGGTGATCATGAAAGTATAGGGTAGCAATGAGAAATAATTATCAAAAGCATTATGGCATCACAATATTAAAAAAATAAAATCATTATTACTATAGTAAGAGGATAGTCCTCATTTACTATCACAGTGAGTTAGAAGTGCCAATGTCAAAATAGAAAGATGCATTGAGTCATTCTTATCATGATTCAATACACAGTGAATGAGAAAAATGGAAGGTTATAGATGTCATCAAAAAGAGTTACGGAGTTGGGGGACAAGATTTAAATTCCAAATTCAAGTCAATCATTTATGTAAACCCAATGGGCTTGAGATTTGAATTTTAAATTTAGAAACCTCCCATCAATACAAACTCAAGGTTCAAAAGTTGAGTCAAGAAGGGTCGCCACAAAGAAAATCCCTTGATTTGAGGATGTATTTGAGGACTAAAGCATCATCCTGCCCCTGATTTGAAGGGCCCAAGGGATGATTCATTAACTTGAGGGAGTTTTGAAGTAGTTAACAACTATTAAACCTCAGTTCTAGCCCTAATTTTGGGGGATTTTTAAATCCATTCGCCCAACACAACTGATTTTAAAATTCTCAATCAGTTAGTAGTTGGTTTCAAGGAACAAAGGAGCAGCCAACACATTGAAGAAGCCAGCTGATTCACCAAGCCAAAGGGAGCTAGAATTTTGAATTTCAAATTGTAGCAGCTCTAATAAAAGGCAAACTTCAGCTTATTCTATAGTTAGTTCTTGCCTTTCATTGTATGTACAATAGAGAAATGAGTCTTATAACTCTAATTTATTAAGTTTGTCTATGGATTTTCTATCTATTCAGCTATGTTATTTCTTGTAACCTCCTATACATGAAAGTCAAAGTTCTTTCTATACATTGTAATAAAAAAAAAATTCAATATCAATGAGAAAGCTATTTTTTCCTACATACTATCTTGTCAAGTTCCTGATGTTGTATGAAATTTTATGAAATCTATTGTGATATTTTTCCATCCTTTGGTTTCTATTCATATATGGCATGCTTTTGACAAGTAGTTATATGTGTTGATTAGGCTATATGTTGTGTGCAAACTTTGTTTTAGCAAGCAATATTGTATGAACACATCATATCATCTTTATGCAAGCAAGGCAAGTTGCCTTCATATGAAATGTTTATGGTCAATTTAGAGATTGGTAGGTTGTGAATAATAGTTGTTTTTTTAGTTGATATAGTTCTAACTAGCCACTTTAAAATTAGAAAAACAAAACATTTTGGTGCATCAACACTAGTGTAGTTTTCATTTTCAAAACATCCTCTATCCCTTTTCCTTGTGAAGAATTTGTGGTTTTAGGAATTTTCAAAGGGAACCAACCCTTCATCCAGAGGTCTACTTCCACAATAGGGTGTGCACAACCTAGAGGTAGTCCCATGTGTCACAGGTTAGCTGAGTCTAGGCTTAGCTAGGGTGCAGACTTTAGTGACAACAATTCCAAGATTGTTATAGATGCAATCTCGGGTGGATCCTCCCAATGTTGGTTCATTAATAAGTTTGTATCAATTATTTTCTCAAAATTAAATTCCTTTCAAAACTTCAAAATTCCACATATCCAGTGGGAAGGCAATGGGGAGGTTGATGCCTTATTCAATGTGGCATGTTATTTGGACCCCCAAATGATTCGGCAATGGGACAGCTAAGGACCTGATGTGGGATGGGTTGCCTGAGCAGTACCTTGACATGATTTTTCTTGCCTTGAAGATGTACTATACATTAATTTTCTCCCTTTTATTTTTGCTCTCTATGTCAATCTTACTCCTCTATAATTAAATTTGAGCTGCCATCCAGATTTACCATTATGACTTATGTTTTATGGCGTGTGAAGGGGTTGGCTCCATCTTTATTTGGAAATTTCAAGATTTTAGCCTATATTTTGTGAAGTATTTTCTAGTTTGAAGTGAGGATGAGGTGTGGTGAAAATTGTGTATTTATACTTTGGGTGGCAGTGGAGGCCAATTTCACTCTCCATTCCACCAAGCAACAATTGACTTTTCTTGGGGTTATCTCTGATAAGAGGTTGGGTGGAATTTTTCTTTGTGATGAGGAGGCTTTGTTGAATATTGAATCAAATGTCTTTTAGATCGGGAGTGTTTGGTATTTGAATTTTGATACAGAACCAACATGGATATTGTGTCGATGCTGGTGGCCAAGGGTTTGTCATTTGGGACTTAAGCAAAGGTTGAATGGGTGATGAAATCTTGTGTCCCTACCCATTCACTTTGTGCCTTGGTTTCTCTGATCGGGAGAGTTGTTCCTAGGAAGGGTTTGAGGCCCCTATTTGGGGAGGGTGTGATTTTGGATTGTGTTAATGTAGAATATCGGCCTTTTTTGCTATGGAGGAATGGTGAAGACCATGTGGAGAGAACCAATGAGGCTTTAGAAGAATGGGAGGATTTAATGGTGTTAGGCCCAATATGGAAAGATAATGTACTAAGAGGGGATAGGTGAATTGGTACTTCAAATATTTTGGTCAAAAATAACTTTACTGTTAAGCATAGACTGAATATTGCTGAAACATAATATAATGCTAAAATAAATAGATAACAATCATACATGATTCACTCCATAACACATATATTTTGGTTACGCAGAAACTCTTGGTTAGAGAGAAAAACTATGGTGGGGAAGGCACCCACAACTTCCCTACTGCAATAATAAAGGTTGCTCGGTTAGAGCTACATGTTTAGTTATTTCTGATAACTTACCCTGTTAGGAGTATCAAGATCTTTAGATCTACCTTGCTAAAGCATTTTACAACACTTAAACTAAAATGCTGCACCTGGTTAAAGGCTTTACAATTTATAGACTTTGTTAGAGTCTTTTACCTCTCTTACAACTCAAAATATTACATTCAAAATCCTACAAAATATCTACAACTTCACATCTGGAATGTTAAAGCAGATTCTATGTGCTCAAAATGAAATTACCTTGCTTATAGCATACCTTGGTAACCCATAAAATAACTCTGTAAACCTTTTTGTTTACTCTATTCCTTGACTGTTCTCTGAAATCCTTCTTGGTGACCTCTGTGTATTTGTAATAGTCATAACACTCAGTACTTTAACATAATTTTGCTTTTCACATAAGTCTGTCTTCACACTCACATGTCTTGCTTCTCAGTCATACACACATACTCATTTGATCCTCAATTCATGTTGAATAAATAGATCTCTTATGACAGTGATCTTTTTCATGCTTCGATCTTACAAACATGATTCATCAAATGAATAACCATACAAATTATTTCATTGGATAGATGTCCTCAAAATCATACAAAATCTTAAGTGCAATTTCCAATGTGTTAACGGTTCCTTGTTCCTCGATCTTTGTAACATGTTTCCATATGTGTCTAGGTTCAATGAATCTAGTAACACGTTTCACTCAGTGTGTATCAACTCAGTATACCATCTTTGCTGCTCGGTAGTCATAGAACGTTACTAGGTAGACAGCTCGGTGTATACTAAACTCTATGACTTGTAACTTCTATAACCGACTGCTTTGTGCTTACCAACTAAATATTTCAGTGGTAATAACCAACTAGAGTATATAGAATGACTTTGGACATAAAACTAATGACAACTTTAGTAAATAGTAACAATCTCCCCTTTTGACATTAGTTTTGAAATGTTTGACAAGACTTCTTTCAAAGTCATAACTCAAAAAAAATCTATATACTTACAAAATTTGACTGAACTAATAGTATATACAATTGTCAATCAAATTGTATACTCAAATATACTCCCCTTATCAGTATACTATACATAACTCTGATTATGCATGCGTTGTGATCAATATTCTATATTTCCTGCTCGATGATCACTGCTCCCCCTATCAAAGTTATCTGTATACTCGAATATGCTAAACTGCTTGGTATACTCCTCTTGTATACACTATTATACACTATACTCCCCCTTTTTGACAAAAATCAAAACTAGTTACCATTCGGTGGAGGCAACTGGTCAAAAATGGATTTATACTTTGTTCTTGCATCGGTGAGAGCAGCAGAGAGTGCATCCTTGACACTATCCATGAGTGAATTTTGACCTGTAATATCAGCTAACAGTGAAATCAGTCTATCTAAAGTGCTTCCCTCTAGCTGAGTGGATAAGGAGGTAGCCTTGTTGATTTGTACTTGAACAAAGGACAAGTGTGGAATGAATAAAGTTTGAAGAGCCATAATGTCCATCCTTATTTTGTGCTCTTCATTCCTAAGTTCCAGTTGTTGAGCCATGAGCATTTGTAACTTGGTATATAAATGTTGAATAAAATTTGGCTCAGTGGTCAATTTATTGGAGAGATCGGTGATCTCTTTCTCAATCACTTCTGTTTTATTCTTGATATCTTTAATGAATAAAGAGAATGTATAGATTTTTTGAAATAAATAAAGAATGTGCTTGAGTTGAGGGGACAACTTAGCAATCAATTTGACAAGTTTTACTTTGCCAATGTTGGTGTAAATAATTATTCATCATGGATATTATTACACCTTACTTAAATTTACTTAGAAAATGTATTTCATAGTAGTTTAGGTATGAGACACTTGGGTGTTTGTGCCACATTGAGATAGTGTGTAGGAGAATTTCCACATTTTATGGTGTTGATCTTGTTGTTACACTCCACATTCAGTGGGTGATCCACCTCATGTGGAATATTATATTGTTTCTCCTACCTACCCACACCTATTTCCTACCTATCCTTGTTTCTTATTGAGTCACATGTCATATTTGTGTGCTCGCATATCCATATAGCCTTGCCTATATAAGCAGGCTCATATTAATTGTATAAAGAACGATCGATTGATGATCCAGTTGATCGGTATTTTCTCTTGATAGAATACAGTTTATTCTTATCAATATTTTGTTTGCTCTTATTTGTTCTTTCTATTGCCTCTTGATCTTGGCAAAATCTCACATGGTATCAGAGCCATTAGAGTGTCATTGGTTTGCTAATTGAGAGAAATTTGATGTTATTTGGGGTTGTGTATTTTGGAGTTTTCTATTGTAGGTTATTATTGAAGCTTGATGTGTCAAATCTGAGGTTACCATTGGATTGAGAAGGACCAAGAAAGTCAGTTTTGCCTTTTGTTTCATCCAAATCTAGAGGCATTTGAAGTTTGATGCTGCAGTGGAAATTTTCCAAAAATTATAATTTTGTAGGCATTTTTCAAATAGCGATATCTCACTCATCCGGACTCGTTTTTTCGAGAAATTTTTTTTGTTTTGGGGTAGAATTTCATGATCTATATAGTGGTGCAGGATTTTTCTGATTTTTGGAGATAGGTTTTTCAGAAATCATGAAATCCCAATTTTTACAACTTTGGAGGCTTCGTTTGGGCTCATATGGACTCTTTTTCAGGTGCCATTTTTTTTCAAAGTGCATATTTTTCATCTACTTTCATAATCTGCCATCTACTTGCAGTGATTTTAAGTAGAAATTATACTTTTAGTATTTGGTACTTGCATTTTGCTTGGATCTTAGTTTAGATCACTAGCAGTATTTGTTGAAGTCTCTTAGACCTCTTTTTGAGAAGTTGTAAATTGAAATCAGAAATCCACTTTGCCTTGTTTTGCAAGTGGCCTATTGTATATGCACTAAGTATAAAGTGCCA
The DNA here is from genome assembly GCF_030272615.1 of Cryptomeria japonica. Taxonomy (NCBI): domain Eukaryota; kingdom Viridiplantae; phylum Streptophyta; class Pinopsida; order Cupressales; family Cupressaceae; genus Cryptomeria; species Cryptomeria japonica. The sequence goes on from NC_081411.1 coordinate 211,566,813, forward strand.
AAATCACCATTTTGGGGGGATTTCTTGATTGAGTATTTTGGGGGGTGTCTTGTGTGATTGTGCCTCTCTCTATCTTGTGTTTTTTTCATTTTGGTGCTATGGGTTCTCCTAAATTTCCACTTTTAACTCCTCATAATTATGCATCATGTAAAATTAAGGCATGGAGTAAACTAATGGAAAAAGGACTCATTCATTATGTAAATGAAACTATTACAGCACCACCTAATCCTAAGGTTGATCCTAATGCTCAAATTGAATGGCTTACTAAGAATGCTATTGCACTTGGAACTCTTAGAAAGTATGTATCAGATGACCTCATTTTTCACATTGATAAGTGTACAACAATTAAAGAGGCTTGGGATATTTTTAAGAAATTGTATGGTCAAGTTGATGAGATTAAGGGCTACAAGCTTGATAGTGAACTCACAACTTTGGATCCCAAGGATTTTGATACAATCCAAGATTATGTCACAAAAGCAACTGAGCTAAGAGAAACACTAAAGGATTGTGGAATTGACAAAAAGGATGCTTAATTGGTTTATAACTTGTTGGACAAGCTTCCTTCAGAGTATGCAGCCTTTGTATCTAACTTTCACACCCATAGGTTAGCTCAAGGTTCCTCATACACTTCTCCTTCATTTGATTCATTCACAAAGATGTTGATACTTGAGAAATCTAAGTTGACCATGATGGGGATTCTCAAATCTTCAAAGTCACAATCTTTGGTGGCTAACAAAGGGAATCAAAGTAATCAAGGAAAAGGCAAGAATCAAAAGCAACCTAAGTCAAAACCACATCAAGATGGAGCACAATCTTCCTCTCCATAACAAGGTGATTCACCATTCTCACCTAAGAGGAAATCATATAAGGACAGTCATTTTTGTGGATATTGCAAGAAGTCAAGACATGATGAACATCATTGTTATAAGAAGGATATTGATGAGTTGAAGAATCTTCTTGAGAAGAATAGAATCAACCTACCTTCTAGAATGTCTACATTGGCTTCTTCTTCCAAGGATAAAGGAAATTATCACTCTTTTGGGACAGATAAAGGAAAGGGACAAGCTCTTTGTGCTACTACAAGTCATGATTCAGGGAGATGGCTTCTAGATTCAGGGCCTTCTCATCATATGGCATCTTTGCAGTCTATGTTTTCTACATTTGGGCCTTGCCACATGCCACAAATTTTGATGGGCAATCATACATACATGGATGTGATTGGGAAAGGATATATTGCCATTGGGGATAACTCCAATGATGTGTTGTGTGTACCCCACTTGACAAATAATCTTCTTTCCATCTATCAAATCATACATGGGGCAACTAGGAAAACTGTGGAGTTCACACCTGATTCAGTTATCATTAGAGACTTGGAGAGTGGAGCTATCATTGCGACTGGGGTGGTTGATCATTCATCTCGGTTGTACTCTTTTTCAGATTTTGGTCCTATTGATGAGGTTGATTCTTCCTATATTGATGATTCAGATTTTGAGGAGAACTTTGGGCATTTGAACTTCGGGATTCTCACATGTGATCCCATTCTTGAGCCTTGCATTTCATCTCCTTCTATTGATATCACACCACCTATTGCACATGATGATGCAGCTAATGCAACATTTTTGTCTTCTTATGATTCAGTGCAGCAGGATATTTCATGTCTTCTAGCTTCAGTTGATTGGGATGCCTACTTGACAGACATTGCAGATTTGTTTGTGGACTCCTACATTGTAGATTTGGGAGACACCATTGATGACATTCATCTTCTCTTTGATGAAGATGATCCTTCTTTGATTGTTGTGAGGGATCACTCTGACCCTCTTATGCATTCTCTACATGATCAATCTTTAGAGGTTGACATGATTGTGGATACTTTTGTACAACACTTGGAGGAGGTCTCTTTATCTTTTTGAGGAGACATATGAGTCTTTGGACATCATTCCACATTCATCTCCACTAGATCTTGGAGTGCCTTTTTTAGCAGTGTGGCACAGTTTACCACCTTTGGAGGGGGTACCTTTCAGTTTCAACATGGGGACACTTGAGCAGTTTTCAGAGATTCCTTTCATCATGAGCATTTTTTCTCCATCTTCCTTTCATGGTTGGGGAGACTTCATGGATACACCTTTGGTTTTGTTTCTTCCTAAGGGGAGGAATGTTGTTCGACGTTCATGGAGCAGTTTCTTCATTCAACTTAGAGCTTCTATCATTGGTGTAGATTCCTGATTGAGGGGGGGCTTCGTAGTATCTCTTCTTCTTCTCTCATATGGGGGGGACTTTTTCCTCACATGGGGTTTGTCCTTCACATACTTCTATGAGAGTTCTTTGTATCTAGTTTTCATCTCTCTTTTGGGGGAGGGTTTTTTCCCATTGGGTTTTTCTCTGTTTTCCCACTTTGTGAGAGATTTCCTTGCATTGGTTTTCATGCATTTGCATTTGTACATGGGTACCTAACATGGCCTCATAGCCGAGACCCATCTTGCATTGCTTAGTTGCATTGTAGACTTAAGTGCATTCCCCTCAGTTGCACTTAAGGGGGGGTGTTGGTGTAAATAATTATTCATCATGGATATTTTTACACCTTACTTAAGTTTACTTAGGAAATGCATTTCATAGTAGTTTGGGTATGAGACACTTGGGTGTTTAAGCCACATTGAGATAGTGTGTGTAGGAGAATTTCCACCTTTTATGGTGTTGATCTTGTTGTTACACTCCACATTCAGTGGGTGATCCACCTCATGTGGAATATTATATTGTTTCTCCTACCTACCCACACTTATTTCCTACCTACCCTTGTTTCTTATTTAGCCATGTGTCATATTTGTGTGCTCACATATCCATATAGCCTTGCCTATATAAGTAGGCTCATATTCATTGTATAAAGAATGATCAATTGATGATCCAGTTGATCAGTATTTCTCTAGATAGAATACAGTTTATTCCTATCAATATTTTGTTCTCTCTTATTTGTGCTTTCCATTGCCTCTTGATCTTGGCAAAATCTCACAGCCAATAGCAATGGATTTTTGTAGCTCTTCATTCATTTTTGTAGTGAGCTCTTTGTCCTTCAATTTGCTCAAGTTTTCAGAAGCGTCTACTCCAGATGCTTCTATTTTAGTGAGGAGTTCATCCAGTTGAATATGGATGGCTGCATCTTTTGTCACTATAGCTTCAGGTAGCATATCTATTAATAGTGCTTTAACCTTTTGAAGTACTTTGTTTTTCTTTTGTATAGCCATTTGTCTTTCTTGTTCTGCTATAGCTTTGCATAGTTCACTGAATTCAATTAGTGCTTGCCCTTTTAATTTGGATATGTCTACATTCGGCAACACAATTGGTTTTGACAAATCTAACTTGAAACTATGCTTTTTCATTTTCTTTTCTTTAGAGGAGGAGGCTTTTACCAGTTGAACTAATACAATGGCTTGGGAGGCTTGTTTACCCTCAGTAGGTTTCTTGGTAGAGGCAACACTTTTGTCAGTTTCTTTAGACTCAGATGTAGCCTTCGATGAATCTTTGATCTGTGTCTCAGTTGTAACATTGTCAGTACTTGTAGGGGCTTGAGAAGTCTATTCCTCGGTGACCTGAGAAGTAGCTTCTCCTTTGGTAGACTGTTGACCCTCTTTTCCTTGTTTAGTATCCTGAGGTGTCTCGATTGAAACATGTTGACTTATCGGAGGGTAGGATTTGACTTTTTCCAAAACTAACAAACTTGATACTGTAGACACCTAAAAATGGTGAACGCTTGCGGAATCATACTTTAACATTTGTGCATTGCCTTATTTTAGGGTTTTTGTGTCGTATTAACATTTCTCCTATGATTTGAACTTGTTCTTTATCATTTGCGAGCATCGAGTCATTCTTTTGCATTCTTCAGTTGTCTCGCTCCCGAATTCGGTCTTGTTGACAATAACTTTCAGTCATGATTTTGATCAATCCTATCCTGTCGCATCAATGTGCGTGCTCATTTTGGACATCGTCAATCCTAATTAGGGTTTTGTCCTCTTTTCAATTTTGTCATCTTGCGATCAATTTTGTCATCGATCATGGTCATTTTCAATCTTGTTGTTTTGTGATCGATTTGTCATCGATCCTTATCCTCTTGTCAATTATTGTCATCTTGCGATCGATTTTATCATCAATCGTTGTCATCTTTCTTAATCATGTCAATTTGGAACAATTAGTCATTGTTCCTTGTCAATTGGCGCTTTTGTCAATCAAATCATTTATCACATTAATCATTTATCAATTCATAATCAAATAAAATCAACATCAATCAATCCTTCAATCACGATCTAATATTTATCTTCTATGGTTTTATGATTTATTCATTTAACCTAATTTGTCATTTCTTCCTCTAGGTTAAATTATTTATTTATTTATCCTAAAGTCTTCTCATTGCAATTAAATGTTCATTTAATTGGCTAATTATTCCTCTTTTTGTGAATTAATTAATAAATGACAAATTGTTAATTAATTTACCTAATTTTCTAATTTTCCATCATTTCTAATTTTCTAATTTTCTAATTTCTTAATTTTTCATCATTTCTAATTCTTAATTTCCACCTATTTTCTAAATTCCTAATTCTAATTTCCACCTAATTAGTTTCTCTCTAGTTTCTCCCTATTTTTGTGCTTCGGTGGAAGCATGAATTTCTCATACGTCATACTTTTGGCATAGCAAGATGTCGTAAGGTTCTAGTTCTCTAACCTTTGCATTGGCAATATGTCATAATTCATGACATAGAAGGTGTCATAACCTTCTTCTTTTCACTCAATTGTGCCATTTTTGAAATCAATTGCTTCTAATATCCATTTCATGCTAATTTGATCTTTTCTCCAATTTGTCTATAAATTGGATGATTTTTCTTCAGTCAAGGGTAATCACTTTGTCAAATTAATCAGATTATTGAATCAATCACACTGCGAGTACTCTTGTGCCATAATCTTGTCTATTTGCTTTCATTTCATGTGTATGCACTTGAAGGTGAGATCCACAAACAAAGGCTATTTGGAGAAGAAAGAAGGACAATGGAGCTGCATGAAAGAAGCATTCAGATCTACATTTGGTTTGCTTAGTCTTTAGTTTTGAATGTTTTGTTTTCATGTCTTTATTGAGTGTGTTTTTAGGATAGATCATTACATTTGAGCTTTCGTGATTGAGCTAAATTGTTAATACTATATGCTTGTGATGATTCCTAATTTCCTAGCTACATTAATTGGTGAACTCGACATGAACTAACCATCTAACCATGCTTTTGAGTGCTTTTGAGTTGATGTGCAGGTCAAAAACCCAAGAAACAGGGTAATGCAGGGTTTTCTGGGAACTTCTATGCCTGTGTGAGACAACCTGTGCCTGTGTTAAAGACATTCTATGCCTGTGTCATGAGTTTTGTGCCTGTGTCATGAGTTTTGTGCTTGTGTAAAGTCTAGAAACAGAGGTAAAAAGGCAGTGTTTTTCTTAAAAATTGGTTTGTTTTGCATTATGTTTCTGCTTTTTTGGTTTTTGGTAGTAATTTTCTATGCAGCATCTTGGCATTATGCATGGCAAAGACAACAAATGAAACTACTAACACATTTTATGTAGGTTCGATAGTCAAAGAATAAGCATATCAAACTTCTGACTTGGGTTTTTGTAGGTTGCCTTGGATTACAACTAAACTTTGTGTTTGCAATTAATGTTATAGGCACCTAGTATGATTTCTAAATAGGATGCAATGAATGTATGTTTTCTTTGATTGTTGAGTGTGACATTGGAGTAGGAGAGTATGCTCTCATCCTTCTTAGGGTGATCAAAAATCCAGATCTTCGATACCATGCTCATGTTTTTTATTGTGTGTCACCTTTAGAGGGCCGACAATCATGAGAAGGGAATGACCCAAAGTGAGTACGGATAGAATACCTTGGCATTCTAACTCACTATAAACAAATACCTGATGAGCGAAAGCTTTGAAGGAAGGGTTACGTGGGAATTGTAGTAACTTGGGAAGTGATGACCCTTGAACTCTTTCTCATATCAACATCTAAGTAGGACCTCACGGTCTAAATCATGCTTGTGCGACTACATTTGTTTGGTATCTTGGTGGGCTTAATGTCTCAATCATGCTTGTGTGACATCAAGGAGTAACACTTAATAGAAATCCTTACTAAACACCTTGTTTTTAGAGGCCAAAAAACCCTTCTAGTTGCTTGAGAAGGACAAGTTTGGATACTTGGAAGAGATACTAGGTTCGCCATGGGGAGATTTCCATGGGGACTGATGCTTGGCTGCCCTGAGAAGTGAGTGTCATGGAGGGGAGCCCGTGGGGTCAAGCATCTATGTATTCTCCTTGAATCCCATAATGAGTCTACCTCTCAAGTACCTAATGTCCTTGCCTACCATAAGAAATGTATGAATGAGCATGATTGTCTTGAGTCTAAGTGGAAATATCTTGCCTTCTTTGCTTGTCAAAAGTTGAATTGCATCTCATTTCAAAACAAGACAAATTGATTTAAAACAAGGTTAAACACAAGAACATTTCATCCAACAAAGTTCAAAACATCTTCAAACATGGTTGTCAAACATTCTTCAAAATCTTGTCTCAACATTCATGTCACTTAGATATAGGTTCATCCTAGGTTTGCATTTTGCAAAGTCATTGTCAACTACCAAGGTTAGGTTCCACCTAGGTCATACTCCTTTGCATATCAATAAGGGTCATCCATTTGCATGTGTCCTCTTGCATTAGAGTAATACCATTGTCATACATTTGCATTTGCATACCCTAGGTCTCTTCATTAAGCTTAGGTCATTATCATATCATATTAGGATCACTTGCATAGTAATTGTCCCTTGGCATATAGTGTCAAAGCTAGGTTTTGCCATACTTGAGTAATCCAAATCTTTCATAAACCCTAAGTCATTGTTCGGAAGTCTAGACCTTATCAAACCTTTTGTCCTTTTGTCATCAATATCATTTCGTCAAACCTAGCTTAGTATCCAAGCATATAGGGGAGACATTGTCATCTTGTCCTTTTTTCACTTGGTCCTTTTGTCCTTTGAGGTCTAGACATCATTCCAATTTCCTAAGGGTCTCTTTTAGATTTGCATTCAAAAGTTTGTCAGAATCTTCAGAAAAAAAACCAAAAACATAGATTGCATTCTTCCCATAGATTGCATTTTCATCTATTTAGTTTGCATTTAGTGACACATCATATATTAATCTTTGAAAATTTCCAAAAATATTACATTTGCATAAGTGACATGCCTATTGAGATAAGGTCAAAATCTAAGAAGATGGGCGAACCAACGTATCAACCCATTGACAATATAGCAAATTCGCAGTTTCAAACTAGTCAAACAGTGCAAGTTGAAGGTTCATCAAACACATCATTACCACCATATGGAATGGTTCAACTTGGACCACCTCCATTATATGAACCAGTATTTGTACCCATGAAACTAGGACATGGGAGTGTTCTGCCAACACGAAAAAGGAAATGCACCTTTCAATTGGAATCAACCAAACCTGCAACATGACATTCAAACTCAAACATTACATGAGGAAAAAACTCTTTCACAAGGATTTGGTTCAGATCAAGGCATTCAACAAGAAACAAATCCAAATGTCCAACCAGATTCTTCATCAGATTTTGATGCTTCTGATGATGTCAATATGTTCCTTCAAGATCAAAAGTTGATAAAAAAGATGGATAAATTCTTGAACAAGGTCTTTAAGATGTTCCCGCAAAAATATCTAAACATGATGAGTAACGTGGCTTCCTCAAACGAGCAAATTAATGTGCAAACGCAACAAGATAGTGAGCTATTAAGTTTCTCTTCGCATCCAAATGAAAAAAATGTGCAACAGGAACTTCAACCTACCTTGATGAGTAAGCATGCTTCAAAGGAATTGAAAGTGACTATTCCTCACAAGTCACCATTTGAGACAATAAATAATCCATTATTCAACACAACACCTATAACACAAGTTCAAATGAAGACCACGCAAACATTGACAATTGTCCCTCAACAAGAAGTGGTTCCTCACATGCATAAAATTGGATCAAAATCCAAGATGCAAGAAAGCTTCGTGACTGGAATGCCTAATCTCACCAATGTCCAAAACAATTCCACAATGCAACAAAGCTCTTATGTCCCGTTAAGCTCAATACATTTGCCAAACACTATGGTGATAGGTCCTTTAATAATGGTGACACAAAGAGCTATGGATAGTGGATTGCACCACCAACAAATGTTGCAACAATTGAGTAATACACAAATGGTACAATCGAATGTGCAAACAAACAACACACAACAACAACCATATCGCTTTCAACAACAAATTGCAGCACCTTCTACCTCATTACAAGTTAATGCAAACTTGCAACCACCACAATGGATTGGACAAACAACACAGCAAGTTAATGCGAGTGCCATACCCCATCTTAGGGAGAAACAACAAAAACCATCTAAACAAAGTTTTTTGCAAATGATGGGATTTACACCGCAATGACAACAATTGGCACAAGGTCAGCAAATTCTGATTCGTCAGCATCAACAACAACATGTGCCTCGATATGTGCCAAGACAAACAAGTTATCATACTCCACAACCACAATTGGCGCGTGTGCAATATCAACAACACCATCAATTGCAATATCACCCTAGGTTACAAGAAGCACAGCAACAAGGTCAATATCAAAGCATGGCACAACCACAACAACAAGAGGTGTACCAAGAACATTATATGCCAGAGACACCAAAGATGACAATTTCAGAGTATCAACAACCGATCGGAAATACGATGTATCGACAAAGAGTACCCACCAGGATTAATGATGAACCTCCAAAGTCTGATACAATTGCGCAACAACTTGAGAAATTGCAACGACAAGTTGACGCATTAGAAACCAAAGGAATGAAGAAGCTATATACAAATCAAGATTTATGTCCTAATCCATTTGACAAGAGCTTCTACATGCCTCCCTTCCCTAAGCATTTTGAGGCACCTAATTTTGAGAAATATAAAGGGAATGGCAATCCAAAAGATCACATTCGAGCATTTTTTGCGGCATGCACTGAAGTCAGTTATGAGGAAACATATTTAATGCGCTTATTTGCACGAAGTCTCATGGGACAAGCCATGGATTGGTATTCACATCTGCCAGGAAATATAAAGACTTGGTCAGAACTGGCCCAGAAGTTTATATCTCATTTTGCGTTCAACATCGATAGTGACGTGACTATGTCAGATTTATGTAACACCAAGCAAAAGCAAGGCAAACCATTTGTGACTTTCTTGCAACGATGGCGAAGCGTGTATAGCCGTTCTTCCCTAGATGTACTTGAAGAACAACAAGTGAATTTGTTTATCCAAAATCTAGTCCCAGTACTATTGAGAAACTCATTAAGAAAGGGATGAACATTGAAACTGCTCTTGTAGCCAAAGGAATCATTAACCTTAACAAAGATAGTGACAACACAAATAATTCAGGGGACCGAAATAGATTTTGGTATAAAAACAAGAATGTCACTAATGATGGTGTTGTTGATGCAAGAGCGGTGAATGCAAATCAACCCCCATTCACAATTAAGAAATTGAGTGCTCCTAATATGTCAACTATGGAACAAAATCAAACACCAATAAGTAATGTTACTCAATAGCCGCAATACCAACAACATGCTCAACAATACACTCAACAATACAATCAACAACAAGGTCAGCAACAAAACCAGCAACGCAAACCTTTCCGATCAAGAGATGGACCTCCTCGACAATTTATGCCATTGGGAGAGCCTATTGAATTGGTAATGAAATATTTAATACAAGAAAAATTTATCAAGCTACCAGATATCAAGGCAGAACCAGTGGTGAAACCGCATTGGTGGAATGATAATGCCTATTGTGAATACCATCGGTCGAAAGGACATAAAACTGCTTCATGTTTTCGATTGAAACATATCACTCAAGACTTGTTAGAGCAAGGAGTAATTGAGATAGATCCACCCAATGTGACTTCTAATACTGATCATACAATTTTTAAAACTCCTTTGCTTGATCATGACAAGGGTAAAGCATCTTCTTCAAACTCTACCCAAATAATAAATTATGCAAGTACTGGTTATAACAATGTTATCAATTGTTCTCGAGTGTCAAATGAATATGTTGCCACCCTAAGAATAAAGGAACAAGATCCTTCTTGCGCAGTCACCACTCGTCGATCCAAAATAGTCCTGAAAGGAGCTCCTGCAGCTCCTCCCAAACCAACTCCTGTAAGTTAGTATAATCTTCTGGATCATCTAGGAAAGACACCTGCACAGATATCAATCCTTGAGTTGTTGAAAATGTCTCCCATGCATCGTGTAGTCCTAGATAAAGCTTTAATTGAGTGCACTGCCCTGACAGACATTGATGTTGACTAGTTCCAAGCTCAAATAGGACATCTAGCTATTTCCCAAAATTTCGCATTTTTTGATAATGATATCTCTCTTGATAAGCTTCCTCATAATGATCCTTTACACCTTGAAGTCTTTGTCCATAATTGCAAAATCTGAAGAGACTTGATAGATGGTGGAGCGGGTCTTAATATTTGTACCTTGAGAGTGGTCATTGGCCTTGGTTATACAAAAAATGACATTGATGCTTCCAGAAGAATAACAATCAAAGCATATGATGATGCTGAGCGCCCATCTAAAGGGATAATTACATTGCCTATCAGAGTCAGTCCAGTGACAGAAAACACTTTTTTGCAGGTCTTAGACCTCGATCTCCCTTATAATATGATTCTTGGTCGTCCATGGATCCATGCAATGAAAGCAGTTCCGTCCACCTATCATCAATGTTTAAAATATCCTTACAATGGAACTGAGATAACAATTCCAGGAGATCCTAATCCATTTCAATTTTGTGCTGCCTTAAAGGATTCTCCGTAGTAGCAAGTCCCAGTCAATAGAGAAGCCAAATCAGATAGTTATGTGGATCCTAATGCATTGTTAGATGCTGTCAAAGGAAAGTTGAAGATACAGGACCAAGGATGTGGAGAATATTCAATGGATCAAACATTCCTCATCAGGAACTTACCAATATCTCCAAAATCATATGGCAAACCACATTTGTTGCAAAAGGAACCTAAGGTAGTTATCCAATATCAACCTCCCACTACATTTACAAGATGGGGTGAACTTGACAAAGAAACTGTGGATGATGATGTCGTAGATTGGCTTTATAAGGATCCAACTGAGACACTACCTATCAGGTTGCCAGTGGAACTATACGGCAAAGGATTTACTATACTGCAGAAGAAAGGATATGATGGCTGTAGTGGCTTAGGCCCAGACAAGAAGGGAAGGCTAGAACTTGTTATACCCGAGATGCGACCACCAACTTTAGGGTTAGGTTTTGCACCATTGCGAATTGGATCCTCATCTACCAAAGTGACCACATGTGGAAAAGGGCATAATTCTGATGATGAAATAACACCTGAGGATACCCGACCTGAAACTGATTCCAATGAATGGGAGTGGAATTCTTTTTCTTCTAGCTCCTATGCCCTTGACAATATTTTCCTTAACCTTGATGATTTGCCCATGGAAGTAAAACATGAAATAATTCCTCTTCCTAGAACATGTCCTAATGCTTGGATACAGTCATTATGGGACCCAAGCTCCGAATCGGATTCCAGCAGTTTAGACAGTGATACTACAGATGTTCACATCTTTACCATCTCAATCCTCTCCCTCCTTAAAACCGATGATGACATGCCCCTCATTTATCCCCAGCTTAACCAACATGACCAACAAGAACCACTCACATTGGATTATTTTAAAAATGATGAAGCAATCGCAGAATTCCTTGGACTATGGGAAGGCTTACCACAAGGTGATCATAAGGTAGGATTTTCTATTGATCTGGATTCCACAACATATTTTGGGGAGGCAACTCCCTCTTCCAGTCATCAAAATGAAAAAAGAAAAGAAAAAGAAAAAAATCAAAAGAATAAGTCTTTGAGTGAAAACCGTAAGGCACTCTCTGATCATGCAAAAGTAAAAATAAAAGATGTACCTGCGGGTGAAAACCTCTCTGAGGCACCCAAAGGTGGAAGAGGGGACATACCCCTATCAAGTCAGGACAGATCAACATTGCTTGTGGAAATGACCAAGGAAATCAATTTGGGTACACCTCACAACCCTAAGGTCATTCATTTTGCTGCCTCTCTATCAAAACAGGAAAAGATAGATTTTGTCAATTTCTTTCTTGAGAAGAAGATCAGTTTTGCATGGTCCTATGCAGATATGCCTGGCCTTGATCCAGAATTAGTCCTTCATCACTTGCCATTGAAAGCAGATGCCAAGCCTGTCAAACAGAAACTTAGAAAGATGCATCCCCAAGTGGCTCTTTTGGTCAAGGTGGAACTGAAAAAATTACTAGATGTGGGCTTTATTAGACCCATTGATTATGCAGACCGGATTTCAAATTTGGTACTAGTTAGCAAAGTAACTGGGGGCATCAGAATCTATACAAATTTTAGGGATCTTAATAAAGCATGCCCTAAAGATGATTTTCCACTGCCAAACATAGACATCATCGTTGATATGACTGCTGGATATGAGATGCTCTCATTGATGGATGGTTTCTTCGGCTATAACCAAATTTGCATTGCTCCTGAAGATCAACATAAGACCACATTCACATGTGCTTGGGGTACCTACTGCTGGAATGTGATGCCCTATGGTCTTAAAAATGCAGGCGCAACATATCAAAGAGCGATGACGACAAATTTTCATGATTTCATGCATACTTTGATGGAGGACTATGTTGATGACTTGTTATGCAAATCTGTCACAAGAGATAGTCATCTAGCTATCTTGGGCCCTATCTTTGACCGAATGGCAACTTACAAGCTCAGACTCAATCCAAAGAAGTGTGTCTTTGGTGTCACCGCCGGCAAATTGCTAGGGTACATTGTTTTCCCATAGAGGCATTGAAGTTGACCCTGCCAAGGTTAAAGCAATAATGAATATGCCTCCTCCTTCTAATCTCCGGCAATTAAGAAGTCTGCAAGGAAAGCTCCAGTCAATCCACCGGTTTACAAATGTCATCCATTCCAGCATTTTTTTGCATAAAGGAGTTTCTTTTAAATGGACTGAGCACTGTCAATCAGCTTTTCAAGCTCTCAAGGACTATTTGCTGTCACCACCTATCCTAATGCCTCCTATAGAAGGAAAGTCATTTATATTGTATATTTCTGCAACCAAAACAGCACTAGGAGTTCTCTTGGCTCAACAAGATGAGAACGGAAAAGAGCAAGCTATTTATTATATCAGCCGGACATTAGTAGGCTATGAGATGAACTATTCAACTACTGAATGGGCATGCTTAGCAGTGGTCTTTGCAACACAAAAACTCTGGCACTATATGTTAAACCACCAAACATTGCTGGTTGCAAAAATTGATCCCTTGAAATACTTGCTTAGCAGAGCAGCTTTGACTGGTCGCCTAGCAAAGTGGGTGATGATCCTCAGTGAATTTGATATTGTGTATATGGAGTGAAAGGAAATAAAAGGACAAGTCATAGCAGATCAACTTGCAGAGGCTCCTATTTATGATGATCATCCCATGTTGACTGATTTTTTGGATGAATCAGTCTTTGCTCTTACATCTTCTAATGAATGGAAGTTATACTTTGATGGGTCCCATACCAAGTTTGGGTCCGGAGCAGGCATCTTGTTTGTCACCCCTCAAGGTGATGCTATTCCCAAATCTTACAGAATAACTTTCCACTATACCAATAACATTGCCGAGTATGAAGCACTGGTCACAAGACTCTGAGTAGCGGTCCACTGGAACATCACACATTTACAAGTCTATGGAGATTCTCAATTGGTCATCTGACAAGTGAATGATGACTACGAAACAAAAGATGAAAAGCTTCTTCCTTATAAGCACATGGTAGATTTCTTCAAGACAAAATTCACAGCTATCCATTTCAGTCAAGTGCCAAGAATGCAAAACAAGTCGGCAGATGCAATGGCTACGATTGCTTCCATGTTGAATATGCCCCATAATATGGACAAGTGTGAATTTTTGGTCGAACAATTGCTTGTCCCTTCTTTTGATATCCTGACAGCAGATGTGATGTGCATTCTTTTTGGTCCTAACTCCCCGTGGTACAATGATATATATCAATATTTGAAATCCAAGACCTTACCACCTAACCTTTCCGCTAATCAACGCCGAGCCTTCATCTGACAGATGGCCAAATATGTCATCATTGCCGACACCCTTTACCGCCGTTCCTTTGACCATACCCTCCTCAGGTGTTTGGATTTTGACGAAGCACAAATGGCTTTAAACGAGGTTCACGATGGTATATGTGGGGGCCATTGCAATGGTCTAAGCTTAGCCAAAAAGTTGATTCGTGCTGGGTATTATTGGCCCACTCTGGAAAAAGATGTTCATGATTTTGTTAAGAAGTGCTACAAATGCCAGATCCATGGAAATTATATTCATGCACCAGCCCAAGAGCTTCATTTTGTCATATCTTCGTGGCCCTTTTCTCAATGGGGATTGGATCTTATTGGTAAGATTCACCCGACATCCGCAAATGGACTCAAGTTCATTATTACAGCCACAAAGTATTTTACAAAATGGATCAAGGCCATTCCCATGACCTATATCACTGGTGTGCAAATTTCAAAATTCTTGCTGAATTATATCATATGTAGATATGGGGTACCCCTTGCCATAGTCACAGATAATGGTCGACCTTTCAAGAATAAAGATGTCAAGGAACTCTATGAAAAGTTTCATATCCAACACCGTTTCTCCAGTCCATACTATCCACAAAGTAATGGCCAAGCTGAAGCATCCAATAAAACCATTATCAAGATCTTGAAAAAGGTTGTCAATGACGTTGGTCGAGATTGGCATGTACAGTTGAATCTAGCACTATGGGCCTATCGCACTTCTATCCGCACACCTACTAGTGCAACACCTTATTCCTTGGTGTATGGTGTGGAAGCTATTTTACCTTTGGAAGTGGAGATTCCTTCCTTGGGTGTTTCCTTGCAACATCTGATTGATGATGAGATGCACAGAGTCTCTCAGTTGCATCAGCTTGAGATGTTAGATGAGAAATGTTAGACAGCCTTGACACATTTGCAAGCATATCAAAACCGTCTCCGTCGCTCTTATAATAAGAAGGTCAAAGTGCGACACTTCGAAGTGGGAGATTTGGTTTTAAAGGCAAACCCTAAGAATGCATAGTCTACTAACATCATCAAAGGCAAGTTTGAACCTGATTGGGTTGGGCCTTTCATAGTGACTGCAGCCTATGGCTCGGGGGCATATCAGCTTGCCACTCCAGAAGGTGAACCTTTGTCTGATCCTGTAAATAGCATGCATCTTCGCAAGTACTGGGCATAATTTTTATCATCTTTTCTTCAAGTATGATCCTGAAAAAATACAAAAATATCAAAAAAATACACGAAAATACAAAAAAAAAATTGAAAAACAAATAAAAAAGAGCAAAAGAGTAAAGAAAAATGATTCACCCTCTAGTGAAAACCTGGCAAACAGGCACTTTGGGCAAGTACCATGGTGAAAACCTGGCAATCAGGCACCATGAGTAATGAGATCATTGCTCCGTCATCTATCATGACTTTTAGCTATGCTTTTCCTAGGCCAGTTTATCATGCCTATCTTTGTCCTGACCCAATGTTCTATTCCAGGCCCGTGATTGGTCAACATCATTGTCTTGCATACTCCGGTTTCTTGTACATATGTTTCAGTCTTGATCTCTGTATATGTCCTTCAGGTGTGCATTGGGTGCATTCCCCTTGTCATGATCAATCACTGGAACTTCTAAATTTAATAATGTCCTGAAATAAACGAAAAAAATCAAATAATGTCCTGAAATAATCCAAAAAAAAATTGAATAATATCCTGAAATAAACCAAAAAAATTGAAAAATGTCCTGAAAAAATCCAAAAAAATCAAATAATGTCCTAAAAAAAAAAATCCCTAAAAAGTCAAATAAGGTCCTGAAAAAATGAATACAAAAAAAATAAAATTGTAAAACTCGAAAAGCAAAACAAAAACAAAAATAAATCCCCTTTGTGCATCGACAGCTCGTTGAGCGTACCTCCAATGACACACAATCACACATGGTGCTTTAATGAAATCATGCGTTAACAGATGAACTTTTTTGATCAACCTAGACATTCAAACTGATCACCATTGTCATATTAATCGACCGTTAGCGTCAAAATAATTTGTCCTTGTCACTGATACCATGAGTCTTATACAGGGTGTGGTATACTCGAAACCAGATTGTGTCCTGTCTTAGACGGGGTACCTCATGTCCTGAAACGAGACAACATGATCATCTTATCAGCACTTTCAACTTTTAACAATGAAGATCAAGATGTTTGTTTGACTTGTTGGAATTCGTGAGTCTTATCATTTATTGATTTATCTTCAATCATGTTCCTATGTTATTCAATGATGTCACTGAGTGATTTAGAGTGACCAGGATGGCTCATGGTCCCTTTCTTTTTTTTTATTGCGATTGTTGTTTGTCTGTGATGTGTCTGTCTTTTGGAAAAAGGGTTGCATTTCAGCTTTGGCCTTCAATGCCATGATGCTACGCATCCATTTTGCTACATAAAAATAAAGGTTCTCACCTACAAAGTGCATTACTGAAAGCAAATTTTTCTTCGTCTCTAACTGTCCTCTATTTCATTTCTTCTTACTAACATTTCTTCCGTCAGTTTGGATAGTCAGTTCGGTCTAGTGCTCCGATCTCCATATGCTGCATCCTGCGTTCATTGGTTAGTACATTTGCATTACATCGAGTGTCATATCAAGCATTTCATGAATTTCATATTTTAAATGCATCAAAGATACATAAAAATATATCCATACATGTTCATAAATACTGCATAAGTCATCCATACATAGGAAAAATAACTACAAATCATAACACATTCCATATCGATGCATATCATATCACATATCACAATAATATCGAAGTACAAAATTGGACTGTCTGTCCTAAGTATGGCCCGCAGGCTGACTACATAATATCAAGCTACATATGTCATATGTCTGTCATAAAGGAGTACGTGCCTTTGTCACTAGGTGCTCCCTCTATCGTCCTCATCCCTGCCGTGTCTCATGGATGACGTACCTCCTGCCCCTGGTCCTGGCTGTGGTGGTCTCATAGGTCCACTCACCCCCATGCTGCTCAATGACCTCCGAGAGCATGCCCTACTCTCCATCCTTGATTGTGCCCAATATGAAGCTGCCCTCTGCTCTAGTGGAATGGCACCCTCATATAGTGTCCTCCAATGGCATATCTCCTCTCCAGCCTCTACCAGCATCTGTGCCATCTCCCATGCACTGACATCTCTAATCGACCCAATGAACTCAGTGACTCTCTGTTCCTCTCGTTGTGCCTGAGCTATCGCTGTATCTTGAGCCACTGTGAGTCTGGCTATCTCCACTCTAAACTGATCCTGTTGTCTCTCCAATGTTGCAAAGTGATCCTGCTGACTTGCTATGGTAGCCTTGCACATCTCCATCTCCTCTATCCTAGCTGTCTCCGGCTCTATGGGTATATCTCGCAATGACTCCTGATCAGCTAAGTCTGGCTCATCATCGTCATCCCCACCATCATCCCCCTCATCCTCATCACCACCCTCATCCTCCTCCTCCTCATCATCTCCCTCCTCCTCTCCTGTGAGTGGGAAGTCCTCCTATCTCCTCGATACTGGAATGTCTGGATCAGTCAATGGCACTGGCCGTCATCATGCAAACCATATCTCATACTCCTCTGTCGTCCCAGCATCCACCACATCTGACCTCCAATCCCACTATCTCTACTGTAACTGTGCAAATTCGGCATATGCTATGTGAGGCTGAATCATACTCCCCCACTGACTCATCTCTCCGTGAGATCGGGCAAAGCATGCAGTCCTTCTAGGTACATCCTACCTCTCTCCAAACTGTCATCTAACTCTCTCTGGCAGGTACATCTCAATCACTCTCTGGCAATTCATTGGTCACCCAATCAAGTACCTCTCCTGTCTACAATACGATAGCTCATCCCTATCATCTGACCATCCAGTGCAATCAAGATACAGCCTCCATGTGAACTGTCTCAGTCTGTCTAGCTCATGTTGCCAATACAATATGTATCCAAATGGACTCTGTCTCAGTGCTCCCCCATAGTAGTATACATATGGTCAGTGTGGTACTACCTATCTCTCTGTAATCGGTTGACATATGGCTATGTCCTCAAATGCCCATACCTGTAGCAATGTGACTCCACAGTTCAAAGTCTACACTCCCTGATATGCTATCTGATGCAGCTGAAAATATAGCATAGCTAGTACACATGGTCCCCATGCGTACACCGTACCCTCTATCACCATCCGCTCTAGCACTCTTCCCCATCCAATAGGGAATCCATGTCCTTGTCTATCCCCTGCTAGTAAGCATGCTATCACCACTGCTATCACCACATATTGCTGATCATACTATACTGCCATGGTCTCCCAGCGGATCTCCCTCTCTACGATATCTAGATCATCTGCATCACACTTGAATAGTCTGCACAACACGTCTCTTCCTATCACTAGGTCATACTCTACCATCTCCCCATGTATCAGAATGCGAAGGATGTGCCATACATCCTCTAGTGTCACAGTCACCTCTCCAGTCACCAAATGGAATGAGGAGGTCTTTGAATGCCATCACTCTGCCAATGCGGTAAGCAATCCTGTGTTTTCCCTAATTTCGGGCATGAATGTGATATAATATATCTCAAGTCCCGCTAGGGTATCTCTATCTGTGCTCCTCAGTCTATGTCGTAGCATGAAACAGTTCTCCCGCGTAATCAATGGATACTGTCGACTCTGCATCATAATTGGGGCACATTTTGTCAGTATTAAGGTTTGTTCTTACGGGCTGCATTTCCTTGTTTCATGGCCAAATTAGGGTGTTCTTTATCTATTTTTCCCTATCCTACCCTTATCCCCCCTTTTCGGATCATTTGCATGCAATTTCGAACCAAAATTGAGTCACAGATGCACAACTGCGCTTGTGTCTTAACTCCTGAGCCTGTGTCACATAAACTACGCCTGTGTACCCCTACACAAGCATAGAAGACCTCACACAAGCGCAGGATTCACCCTACACAAGCGCAGAAGTCAGTTTCTGCATTCCCTGTGGGCCCCGCAATGTCCCACAAGCGATCAAAATTCATGAAATTGAAAATATGGGTTTTTGAGATACATACCACTGCTCCTGTGTCATCCGATCATCTGTAAGTATGTACACATTCTCCGAGGTGATCCACGATTGGAATGTTCACCATCTCTCTATAGGTGTCCTTGTTTAGAGCAACAAATCCTCCTCTTTGGCTAGTGCAAATGAGCAATTTTCACTCACTTGGTCTCATTTATAGATCTTTGTCACTACATAGATGGACATGCACCCTCTCCATCTTATATTGGTTGCGGTCTTTTACACCTTAAATTGCTTGTCCTTTGTGCATCTGATCTCCGATTGTCAGTCCGTTCGATCCTATCATTTTTATCGATCAATTGGCCTCTTTTCTACATGTTTCCGGCCAATTTCTTGAGGGGGCATGCATATGTCATTATTATTGTCTGGGGCATTTTCATTATCATTCTTTGAAACAACGCTTGAAATTGCATTGTCTCAAAGAGGGACAAAATGTAGACACCTAAAATGGTCAACGCTTGTGGAATCATACTTTAACATTTGCGCATTGCCTTATTTCAGGATTTTTGTGTCGTATTAACATTTCTCCTATGATTCGCACTTGGTCTTTATCATTTGCGAGCATCGAGTCATTCTTCTGCATTCTTCAGTTGTCTCGCTCTCGAATTCGGTCTTGTTGACAATAACTTTCAATCATGATTTTGATCAATCCTATCCTGTCGCATCAATGTGCGTGCTCATTTTGGACATCGTCAATCCTAATTAGGGTTTTGTCCTCTTTTCAATTTTGTCATCTTGTGATCAATTTTGTCATCGATCGTGGTCATTTTCAATCTTGTTGTTTTGCGATCGATTTGTCATCGATCCTTATCCTCTTGTCAATTATTGTCATCTTGCGATCGATTTTATCATCAATCGTTGTCATCTTTCTTAATCATGTCAATTTGGAACAATTAGTCATTGTTCCTTGTCAATTGGCACTTTTGTCAATCAAATCATTTATCACATTAATCATTTATCAATTCATACTCAAATCAAATCGACATCAATCGATCCTTCAATCACGACCTAATATTTATCTTCTAAGGTTTTATGATTTATTCATTTAACCTAATTTGTCATTTCTTCCTCTAGGTTAAATAATTTATTTATTTATCCTAAAGTCTTCTCATTGCAATTAAATGTTCATTTAATTGGCTAATTATTCCTCTTTTTGTGAATTAATTAATAAATGACAAATTGTTAATTAATTTACCTAATTTTCTAATTTTCCATCATTTCTAATTTTCTAATTTTCTAATTTCTTAATTTTTCATCATTTCTAATTCTTAATTTCCACCTATTTTCTAAATTACTAATTCTAATTTCCACCTAATTAGTTTCTCTCTAGTTTCTCCCTATTTTTGTGCTCCGGTGGAAGCATGAATTTCTCATGCGTCATACTTTTGGCATAGCAAGATGTCATAAGGTTCTAGTTCTCTAACCTTTGCATTGGCAATATGTCATAATTCATGACATAGAAGGTGTCATAACCTTCCTCTTTTCACTCAATTGTGCCATTTTTGAAATCAATTGCTTCTAATATCCATTTCATGCTAATTTGATCTTTTCTCCAATTTGTCTATAAATTGGATGATTTTTCTTCAATCAAGGGTAATCACTTTGTCGAATTAATCAGCTTATTGAATCAATCATGCTTTGAGTACTCTTGCGCCATAATCTTGTCTATTTGCTTTCATTTCATGTGTATGCACTTGAAGGTGAGATCCACAAACAAAGGCTATTTGAAGAAGAAAGAAGGACAATGGAGCCGCATGAAAGAAGAATTCAGATCTACATTTGGTTTGCTTAGTCTTTAGTTTTGAATGTTTTGTTTTCATGTCTTTATTGAGTGTGTTTTTAGGATAGATCATTACATTTGAGCTTTCGTGATTGAGATAGATTGTTAATACTATATGCTTGTGATGATTCCTAATTTCCTAGCTACAAATACCAATTCGGCATAAGCATTCCCTTCTATCATTTCCTGTTCCTCAGTATCCATGACATCCTCATCAGGTTGTATTGTTTCAACGGGATCTTGCTCGATGATATCCACTATTTCAACTTCACCTTGCTCATCGGTATTCTTGATTCAAAATATTTCTTGCCATTTTTCTTTTGTCTCTTTCTCTACATCAAGATAAAGGCCATTCATCAGTTTCAGGGATCTTTGCTTGACTAGAAATTTTGTGTGGTAGTTTTTCAGATGTTCACTTATCTCATCTACCGACATGTTCGAAAAGAGATGTACCGAACTTCTTTCTATCATCTTCTTTTCTGAATCCATGGCATATTTCCACCTATGATCAATATGTAAGTACAAAGCTTTTGGAAGAGAATTAGTTACTTCCAATGGGACTAATTGAAATTTTAGAAGAGTGTCGATGATAGCTTCTTCAATTTGTCTCTTTTCTACATCAAATCTGGAGTCATATTTTATATATCTAAATGCTCCAAATCCACCATATTGCTTCAGATTGGCACAAAAATTATCAACACTATGTACATCTTACTTTTTGCTCTTAACAATCTAAAATTTATTTTTGTCTTCAGATTTGGTGTCATTGGACTCTTTGTTCAAAATGAGTCTTCGAGTAGATTTCTTATAAGTTTTTGTTACCTTAGGAACTGCAACATTTTTCTATTTCTTGCCTGGTGACACTGCAGATGATCTAGTGTTTGGCTGCTTCACTGGAGGAGTCGGTGATACCTGTGATGTATTCTCTTTCTTCCTTTTCAAAATTTTCCCTTTTCGTAACTCGGTGCTCAATGTAATAGCTACTTCTTGGGCTTCAGATTCCTCCTTGGTGATGACTTGAACGCTCTTCACAGGAGTGGAGGAAGAACCTTCTCCAAATTTCTTCATTAATGCTTTAATCATTTTTCTTGCTTTCCTTGTAGTCTTTGGTGCAACAATGCTCATTTTGACTTTTTCCTTAACTTCTTCATATGTATCGTATTTGATTTTTGGTGGAATTGCTATAGGGGGTGTATTGAGTCAAGAGGGAAGACCTATGGCATTTTTCAGTGAGAAGCTCAATGAAGCAAAGAAGAAGTACTCAGCCTATGACTGGGAGTTGTATGCATTAGTGCAGTCTCTAAAGAAATGGAGGCATTACCTACTCCCAAAGGAATTTATGGTGTTCACAGACAACCAGGCTTTGAGTTACATTAACACTCAAGAGAAGCTTAGCAACAGACATTTGAAATGGATGGAATACCTCCAATCTTTCACCTTCACCATCAAGCATAAGAAGGGGCAACTCAACAAGGTGGCAGATGCTTTAAGCAAGAAGTTGTTGATAGTTCAAGAGTTACAATTACAAAGCATAGGAATAGAATGTTTCAAGGACCTCTATGAAGTAGATGAAGACTTCTCATCAGCTTACAAGGTTTGCAAGGAGTTTGAGAACCATTTCCATGGTGAGTATGCAGATTACACTCTCCAAAATGGTCTCCTGTTCAAAGGTAATCAGTTGTGTGTGCCAAGAGGATCCATGAGGGAAAACCTCATCCAAGAGAAACACAATGGTAGTTTAAGTGGACACTTTGGGGTCAACAAAACTGTGGATTTAGTATAGAGGTACTACCATTGGCCTAAATTGCCAAGAGATGTGAAAAGGTATGTGGAGCAATGTGGTGTGTGTCAAAGGGCAAAAGGAGGATCAAGCAATGTTGGCCTCTATCAACCATTGTCGGTCCCAAATAAGCCTTGGGAATTTGTAAGCATAGACTTTGTAATAGGACTTCCCAAGACAAAGACAGGAATGGACAACATCTATGTGGTAGTAGATAGATTTTCCAAGATGAGCCATTTCATTCCATGTAAAACTACACATGATGCTAGCTATGTTGCACATCTCTTCTTGAGGATATTGTAAGGATTCATGGACTTCCATTAAGCATTGTTTCAGACAGGGACAACAAGTTCATGGGCCAATTTTGGCAAACATTATGGAGGAGACTAGGAACTAATCTCTCATTTAGCTCAGCTTACCATCCACAAATTGATGCTCAAACTAAAGTCATCAATAGGGTGTTAGGCAATTTGTTGAGGTGTTTAACTAAGGAGTATGGGCATACATGGGATCTATTCATTTCTCAAGAAGAGTATGCATATAATGATAGTGTGAATAGGACCACTAGAAAGAGTCCTTTTGAGGTTGTCTATGGTAGACATGCAAAAGGAGTGTGTGAACTTAGGGAACTTGGTTCCATGGAGATGAAGAGTGGGCAAGCAGAGGAATTCACTCAAACCATCAAGGAAGTCCAAGAGTAGGTTAAGAAAGCCATCCTTGAATCCACTCTAAAA
Organism: Cryptomeria japonica; assembly: GCF_030272615.1. Taxonomy (NCBI): domain Eukaryota; kingdom Viridiplantae; phylum Streptophyta; class Pinopsida; order Cupressales; family Cupressaceae; genus Cryptomeria; species Cryptomeria japonica. The sequence goes on from NC_081411.1 coordinate 211,590,396, forward strand.
TTGAAGGCCAAAATGGATGAGAAAAGGAGAGAGGTTCAGTTCAAGGTTGGTGACTATGTGATGGTCCATTTGAGCAAATCTAGGATGCAAAGTGGTAAGCCTACCAAACTACAAATGAAAAGGGTAGGACCTTGTATAATTCTGGCAAAATATGGTGAGAATTCCTATAAGGTTGAACTTCCTTCAGACTTAGCCATTTCACCAGTCTTCAATGTTGCTGATCTGATCATGTACAAGGGTGAGATAGAAGGGCAGACTGAGAACCAAGCCAAGGTACTACAAGACCTGGATGTGAATGTCTTACCTCAAGTGAAGCAGCCCATAGTAGAGGAGATCTTGGACTCAAGGTTGAAGAAGTCTCTAGACACTAGGTCTACATGGAGCACTTGGTGAAATGGGCAGGTCAACCTATGTCTAAAGCTACTTCGGTGGAGGAGAGCAAGTTCAAGAAGCTTGGCATTGATCTGGCTCTTCTCACTCCCCTAATTCCTTAGTTTGTTGTAAAGGGGGAGTATAGTGCAGGAGCACCCTTCAAAGGGCTCCCACCATTTGTTTTTTATTGTGTTCTTGCTTCTTTATGAAGCCATTCTATAGAAAATAAGAGCCATGTGCTCATTGGTCTTAGTTTAGGTCCTAGTTGAGGTCCTAGGGTCATAAGTCAAAGATGAGTTTTTTTCTTGAAAATAGAGGGTATGTGTGCCTTTGAGGTGTTTAGAGGTCCTTCTTACCATGGCGGTGTCCTTAGGTTCACCCAATATGGATCTAGGAGTCAAGAAAAGCAACATTGAGAAAGTTGCTCAAAAGTTGCATGACAACTTTTTAATGTTGTCAAGCAACTTTTCCACATAGTGGTCCAAATATTTAAATGTGGCATGGACAACCCTAATATGGGCACATAGAACAAGGATAGGGTAGTATAAGTAGTTAAAAACCCTAAGATAATGAGTTGGATGTTAGATGTTGTACGACCCAAGCAAAGTGAGTTGATTGTGACTGCAATGTTGTTGCCAATCGGCACAATAGGAGTAAAAGAAGATTGTTAATGGATTGATTTTTGAGAAAAATTATGTGGAGTGTCTTGTACAGTGTATTTAATTCCATTGTGAGCAATTAGATTAGGTTTTTTTTTGCAGGTTGTGTGCATTTGTAAATAGTTTGTAAACTTGCTTCTCATTGTCCAGTTTTTGACTGGTTTGTGTCAATGGGTTCATAACTCCATTCCCCATTATGGAATCACCATGAAACCATGGGGAATGAGATTCTAGACCTTGTACTATAATTCAAAGCAAGCAGGGCCCTTGAAGATGTAGGGAGGCCATCTAAAGACCCACTCCTAGGTGAGACTAAATAGTGCCTGGCTAGGAGGGGTTAAGTTGCAGAGGTCTTGGAGAACAAGGAAGGTCAGAGGAGGAGGCACCCTTTGGAGGAGTTGTAGAGGGGTGAGTGAAGCACCATTGGTGTTAAGGAGGAGCTTCCACCAATCCAAAAAAGGTGGAAAGAGCACCAAACCTACACTGTGACCCTGGCAGGCCTAAAAACCCTCTTTAAAAAACCCTTAAAAACCATAAAATCCACCTAGGGCAGTGTACGGACACTTGGAAGTCCAAAACTAGGAAAATCCTTGAGTCCTTTCTAAATTAATAGTAGGTCTTTTAGGAAGTTTCACAAGAAAGTGCATCATTTGCAAGAGGGAGCCCTAAAGGATCGAGTAGGAGGCCTAATTGGTCAAAATCCTTGTAGCCCTATTTTGTAGGCAAAAGACAAAATTGTGAAGTTCATAAGGGGTAGGAAGCTTGAAACCTCTTAGGGGCATGTGAATGGGTGGAGAAAACATGTAATAGACCTGACCTATCCTTTCTAAGACCTAGGAAGGTGTGGAGCAAGCCAAACCCTTATTAGCCTAAGTAAGGGTTGTTGAATCTCATGAGTAAGGTGAGCCCTTAGGAGTAGTTTTTCAACTTGTTGGTGGGTGGATTGGGCAAGTTCAGGGGATTCCACATGTAGGGGAAGTCCTAGAGACCCTAGGGTGTGGTTATAACACCTGGTGATCCAAGGAAAGGATCCAAGAGCATAGACTAGGCTAGTCTATCCCAAACTGCATCCCATCAGATTGGTATCAGAGAAAGTTAAAGATTTGGTGGATAGTGCATGTCTCTATATACTGGTGAATCAGTAGGGGAGAGAAAAATGGTCACTAATGCAGAGCTGGCTAGGGAGGTAGAAGAGAAGAAGGAGAAGAATAGACTCCTTGAAGAAGCTATGAGCGAGATAAGGGATAAGCTGTAGGAAGTGGTCGATCAGAGGACACAAGGACCTTGGGGTGAAGACACCTAGGATAAAGGCAAGAAAACTATAGACATAGATGACATTATACCCGAACCAAATCCCTTGTTCAATGAAGAACCATTTGTAAAGGCTATTAAGGCTTTGAACACCAAAGCTTTTCAAGGATTGCCACATTTCAGTGGAAGGATGGACATAGACACTGTCATGGAATGGATTGAGAGTATGGAAAACTACTTTGAGTGTGAGGGAGTGATAGAGGCTCAAAAGGTTAAGGTTGCCAAATCAATATTAAGGGGAGCAACTTTAACATGGTAGAAGTACCTGCAAGAAGAGAGAGTTAGCATGGGGAAGCTACCTATTGCCAATTGGAAGGCCATGGTGAGTAAGATCAAGGAGAACTACTTACCAGAGGATTATGAAGTCCAACTTCATAAGAAGAGATAGGGATTGAAGAAAAAAGACCTTGATGTGACCTCCTACACTGAAGAATTTCAAAAGCTTTGTCTTAGATCCAAAGTCCAAGAAGATGAATCTATTAAGGTGGCTAGGTATCTAAGCGGACTAAAGTGGAACATTCAAGAGGAGATAAGCCTATGGACTCCTACTACTATCCAAAAATGTCATTAGCTTGATGCCAAGGTGGAAGAGAGGAACAAAAGGAAAGGTGACTCTAACAACAGGGGTAGAGGTAGAGGTAGAGAACAAATGACTCACCGAGGTGGTTACCAAAGCAAGGCAAATGAGCAAAGGAACCAAGGAGAAGCCAAGTAGACTAAGCATAGCAATGAAGCCAATCTCAAAGGAGGCCATTCTAGAGGAAGAGGTGCACAAGGTGGTCCAAGTAGGGGTAGAGGTATTGGTAGAGGTAACTCCTACTTTGCAACTATGAAATGTTACAATTGTGGTCAATTGGGACACCCGGCTTATAGATGCCCTGACAAGCCTACATCTTCAAATAGTGGAAAGAGGGTTGCTTATGCACATGAAGACACATCAAGCAGCAAGACACCTGAGGTGGATCATATTGAATCAAAGATTGGAGAAAATATAATGTTCAATAGGGTCTTGATAAGACAGCCAGTTAAGAATGAACCTAAGCATAGGAGAGCATTGTTTAGGGTGAGATGCAAGATCCTTGGTAAAGTTTACAAGGTGATAGTTGATTCAGGGTCAACTAATAATATAATATTAGAGGAGGTAGCCAAGAAGTTGAAACTCACAAGGATGTCCCACACTAACCCATATAAGGTGACATGGTTGAATCAAGAGCAAAGTGTGCTAGTCAATGAACAAACTTGGGTAGAGTTTTCTATTGGAGGATACAAGGATAAGATCCTTTGTGATGTGTTACCCATGGATGCCTATCACCTATTGCTAGGTAGACCCTGGAAATTTGATAGGAAGGTGATCTATGATGGAGAGGAGAACTCCATTTCCTTCAAGAAGGACAGCAAAACCTTTAAGATTCAATCTTTGACAGAGAATGAAGAGGGAACCTCAAAAACACCTAGTGTCTTATTGGCTACTGGTAAAGAGTTCTTACACTTGCTACATGAGGAGGAGACAGTGAGGTGTGCCATCTTTGTGAAGCCAAAGGAGGAGGAAGACAAGTTGCAGGCAAAGGTACCCAAGGAGGTGAAGCAAATGTTGCAAGAGTATAAGGACATAGTGAGTGATGGAGCACCTGCAACACTCCCACCAAGAAGGTCTATAAGCATTCAAATAGACTTTGTTCCCAGTGCATCCCTACCTAACAAAGTTACATATAAGCTCACACCTAACCAAAACAAGGAGGTGCCAAGGCAAGTGTAGGAGTTGTTGGAACAAGGACTAATCAAGAAGAGCATTAGCCCATGTGTAGTCCCAGTAGTGCTAGCATCAAAGAAGGAAGGCAAGTGGAGACTTTGCACTGATTAAAAGGCAATCAATAGGATCACCATAAGGTATAGGTTTCCTATTCCTAGAATAGAGGATTTGATGGACTGTTTAGGAGGTGCTATGTATTTTACCAAGTTGGACCTTAAAAGTGGTTATCACCAGATTAGAATCAAGGAGGGATATGAGTGGAAGACTGCTTTCAAGACCACAGAGGGATTGTATAAATGGCTTGTGATTCCATTTGGACTCACCAATTCCCCAAGAACCTTCATGAGGTTCATGAATGAGGTGTTAAAGGACTTCACATGAAGGTTTGTGGTGGTGTACCTAGATGACATTCTCATCTATAGTAGAACCAAAGAGGAGCACCTTAAGCATTTGAGGTTAGTCTTACAGAGGTTGCATGAAGAGAAGTTATCAATCAACCTAGAGAAGTGTGACTTCTTGAAGCAAGAGCTCATCTACTTAGGATTTGTGGTGTCTAAGGGAGCCTTGAAGATCGATCCAAGCAAAGTGGAGGCAATCTTCAATTGGCCTGCACCTAGAATAGGGACTGAAGTTAGAAGTTTCCATGGTCTAGCCCAATTCTATAGAAAGTTTGTGAGGAACTTCAGTGGCATATGTGCACCAGTCCTTGACACCATAAAGGGAGGCCTTAAAACTAAGCTAAAATGGACTGAGTAGGCTGATAAAGCATTTCAAGTATTGAAGCAAGAAGTAGCCACAAAACCTATCCTACTCTTACCTACTTTTGATAAGCGATTCACATTGGAGTGTGATGCAAGTGGAATTGTAGTAGGGGGTGTATTGAGTCAAGAGGGAAGACCTATGGCATTTTTCAGTGAGAATATCAATGAAGCAAAGAAGAACTACTCAGCCTATGACCTAGAGTTGTATGCCGTAGTGCAGTCTCTAAAGAAATGGAGGCATTACCTACTCCCAAAGGAATTTGTGGTGTTCACAAACAACTAGGCTTTGAGTTACATTAACACTCAAGAGAAGCTTAGCAATAGACATTTGAAATGGATGGAATACCTCCAATCCTTCACCTTCACAATCAAGCATAAGAAGGGGCAACTCAACAAGGTGGCAGATGCTTTAAGCAGGAAGTTGTTGATAGTTAAAGAGTTACAATTGTAGAGCATAGGAATAGAAGGTTTCAAGGACCTCTACGAAGGAGATGAAGACTTCTCATCAACTTACAAGGTTTGCAAGGAGTTTGAGAACCATTTCCATGGTGAGTATATAGATTACACTCTCCAAAATGGGCTCTTGTTCAAAGGTAATCAGTTGTGTGTGCCAAGAGGATCCATGAGGGAAAACCTCATCCAAGAGAAACACAATGTTAATTTAAGTGGACACTTTGGGGTCAACAAAACCTTGGATTTAGTACAGAGGTACTACCATTGGCCTAAATTGCCAAGAGATGTGAAAAGGTATGTGGAGCAATGTGGTGTGTGTCAAAGGGAAAAAGGAGGATCAAGCAATGCTAGTCTCTATCAACCATTGCCGGTCCCAAATAGGCCTTGGGAATGTGTAAGCATGGACTTAGTAGTAGCATTTCCCAAGAAAAAGACAGGTATGGATAGCATTTATGTGGTAGTAGATATATTTTCCAAGATGAGCCATTTCATTCCATGTAAAACTAAACATGATGCTAGATATGTTGCACATCTCTTCTTTAAGGAGATTGTAAGGATTCATGGACTTCCTTTAAGCATTGTTTTAGATAGGGACAGCAAGTTCATGGGCCATTTTTGGCAAACATTATGGAGGAGACTAGGAACTAATCTCTCATTTAGCATAGCTTACCATCCACAAACTGATGCTCAAACTAAAGTCATCAATAGGGTGTTAGGCAATTTGTTGAGGTGTTTAACTAAGGAGTATGGGCAGAAATCAGATCTAGTCATTTCTTAAGTAGAGTATGCATATAATGACAGTGTGAATAGGACCACTAGAAAGAGTCCTTTTGAGGTTGTCTATGGTAGACATCCAAGAGGAGTGTGTGAACTCGGGGAACTTGGTTCCATGGAGATGAAGAGTGGGCAAGTAGTGGACTTCACTCAAACCATCAAGGAATTCCAAGAGCAGGTTAAGAAAGCCATCCTTGAATCCACTCAAAAACTGAAGGCCAAAATGGATGAGAAAAGAAGAGAGGTTCAGTTCAAGGTTGGTGACTATGTGATGGTCCATTTGAGCAAAGCTAGGATGCAAAATGGTAAGCCTACCAAACTACAAATGAAAAGGGTAGGACCTTGTAGAATTCTGGAAAACTATGGTGGGAATGCCTATAAGGTTGAAATTCCTTCAGACTTAGCCATTTCACCAGTCTTCAATGCTGCTGATCTGATCATGTACAAGGGTGAGATAGAAGGGTAGACTGAGAACCAAGCCAAGGTACTACAAGACTTGGATGTGAATGCCTTACCTCAAGTGAAGCAGCCCATAGAAGAGGAGATCTTGGAGTCAAGGGTGAAGAAGTCTACTAGACACTAGGTCTACATGGAGCACTTGGTGAAATGGGTAGGTCAACCTGTGTCTGAAGCTACTTGGGTGGAGGAGAGCAAGTTCAAGAAGCTTGGCATTGATCCAGCTCTTCTCACTCCCCTAATTCATTAGTTTGTTGCAGAGGGGGAGTATGGTGTAGGAGCACCCTTCAAAGGGCTCCCACCATTTGTTTTTTATTGTGTTTTTGCTTCTTTGTGAAACCATTGTATATAAAATAAGAGCCATGTGCTCATTGGTCTTAGTTTAGGTCCTAGTTGAGGTCCTAGGGTCATAAGTCAAAGATGAGTTTTTTTTCTTGAAAATAGAGGGTATGTGTGCCTTTGAGGTGTTTAGGAGTCCTTCTTAGCATGGTGGTGTCCTTAGTCTATCCCAATATGGTTCTAGGAGTCAAGAAAAGCAACATTGAGAAAGATGCTCAAAAGTTGCAAAGACAACTTTTTAAAGTTGTCAAGCAACTTTTCCACCTAGTGGTCGAAATCTTTAAATATGGCATGGAAAACCCTAATATGGGCACAGAGACCAAGGAGAGGGTAGTATAAGTAGTTAAAAACCCTAAGATAATGGGTCTGATGTCAGATGTTGTACGACCCAAGCAAAGTGACTTGACTGTGACTGTAATGTTGTTGCCAGTCGGCACAAAAGGAGTAAAAGAAGATTGTTAATGGATTGATTTTTGAGAAAAACTATGTGGAGTGTCTTGTATGGTGTATTTAATTCCATTGTGAGCAATTAGATTAGGTTTTTTTTTTCAGGTTGTGTATGTTTGTAAATAGTTTGTAAACTTGCTTCTCACTATCCAATTTTGGACTGGTTTGTGTCAATGGGTTCATAACTCCATTCCCCATTATGGAATCACCATGAAACCATTGGGAATGAGAGTCTAGACCATGTAATATACTTAAAAGAAAGAAGGGTCCTTGAAGATGCAGGGAGGACATCTAAAGACCCACTCCTAGGTGAGACTGAACAGTGCCCGACTAGGAGGGGTTAAGTTGCAAAGGTCTTGGAGAGCAAGGAAGGTCAGAGGAGGAGGCACCCTTTAGAGGAGTTGTAGAGGGGTGAGTGGAGAACCATTGGTGTGAAGGAGGAGCTTCCACCAATCTAGAAAAGGTGGCAAGAGAACCAAACCTACACTGTGACCCTGACAGGCCTAAAAACCCTCTTAAAAAACCCTTAAAAAACCTTAAAATCCACCTAGGGCAGTGTACGGATACTTGGAAGCCCAAAACGAGGAAAATTATTGAGTGCTTGCTAAATGAATAGCAGGTCTTTTAGGAATTTTCACAATAAATTGCATCATTTGCAAGAGGGAGCCCTAAAGGACCTGGTAGGAGGCCTAATTGGTCACAATACTTGTAGCCCTATTTTGTAGGCAAAAGACAAAATTGTGAAATCGGTAAGGGGTAGGAATCTTGAAACCTCTTGGGGGAACATGAATGGTTGGAAAAAACATCTAATAGACCTAACCTATCCTTGCTAAGACCTAGGAAGGTGTGGAGCAAGCCAAACCCTTATTAGCCTAAGTAAGGGTTCTTGAATCTCATGAGTAAGGTGAGACCTTAGGAGTAGTTTTTCAACTTGTTGGTGGGTGGATTGGGCAAGGTCAAGGGATTCCATAAGTAGGGGAAGTCCTAGAGACCCTAGGGTGTAGTTAGAACACTTGGTGATCCAAGGAAAGGATCCAAGAGCATAGACTAGGCTAGTCTATCCCAAACCCCATCCCATCACTCCCAAACTACATTACCGACTGATGGAAAGAATTTCTCAAAATAGAAAAACATGCATACCAAAAGTGATCCAAACTTCAGTGTGTTTTTTGAGTTGTTCTTCTTCGGCTTGTTTATGGTGTTGATATTTTCAAATAGATTTTTCAACAATACTTCGCATAGATCAATCTTCATGCCTTTCTTCACAATCTTATAGGCTAAATCAACAGCAGCACAGGGTACACTATTTTCCCTTGCCAATTGAAAGAAACAATAACCTATGACTCTAATTGCAAACTTCAGTTTTGCATCTGTGACGTTGTTCAATTTCAGACCTCTGCAATCAAATTCAACTTCGGTTAAAGTGATCAATTCTTTCTGTGAAATCATTTTCTGAGCTCGGGCATGGTCGAAAATAGGGTAACTGGTGATCAAGTGGATGATTTCCTTGGTGATCTTGAATGGTTGCTCCTCTAACCACATAAAGTCATCATGAACTCTGCTCAAAACAAATTTAACCCATTAGGGTTTGAAGACTCACGGGTAGGTTAGGGCTTTGGTCAATCCCTTGATTTTAATGTGTTCAAACTTGCTATCCAGTTTCCCATTGGTACACAATTCATCATATGTGTCCTTGATCTGAGAGTGACCTAATTCCTCAACACGACACTTAGTGAAGAATCTAACATCCTCAACTAATATAACCCTATCTGGAATGAGTGAAAATGCAGTTTTATCATCTAGTTCAGATGCTAGTCAATATTTCAGTACGGGCTTCTCAATGTTCTCAACTACAATGGATTTCTGAATCTTAGGAGCCATTTTAAACTTTGGATAATCACTAATTAATGAGCCTTAGGGTTTGAGAACTTTTAATCGGCAGACGTCTTCCACTTAGTAAATATAACACAACTGATATGATCGGTTAACTTTCTTAACAAGGCATTGTGATTGATATAAATACCTTGAATTTCACTTCGGTAGAGATTTGGTTGCCTTTGAATCACTTTTCTCTGCTTTCTAAAAACTTGGTAAGTGTAAAAATGACCGTGCAAAAGCTTTAAGTACACATTTTATCTTATCGGGCTCCATGCAGTTAGGTCAAAAATATTAAATGCACTTGGTTCCACTAAACCAATTTACCTTTCTTTTTGTGCTTTTACCGAGTAGCCAGACTTCCTATATTTACTGACTAGACAGGCTTCCTGCATTTACCAACTAGACTAGTGCTCCAAAAGACTTGATAAAATTTCAAACTTGCTAATGCATCTTAGCTATGCAGATTTTGAATTAAGTACATGATAAGATAGGAAGTGTTTAAGATTTTAACCTTGAGAAAATGTAGTCCCTTCATACCTTTACCGATTAATTTGGAATAGATGCACCTAACTCGGTAGGTAAGGTGCTTTCTTCATTTGACACAATTTCCTTCTTTTTCCAAATCATCTGGAATTTGCTTTTTATTTCTTCAATATCTCCTTTAGGTTGATCTCTGCAATCTCTAGCCAAGTGTCCAACTTTGTGACAATGAAAACATGTTGTAGACACCTAAAATTGTCATGTCTAATTAAATAAATATCTTTATTTATTTAATTATTTGAGCCTAATTCTTCTATTAATTGAATAAATCTTTATTTAATTAATTCATTCATTTATCCTCTTCTAGCCTTATTTCTCATTTAAATAAATACATTTATTTATTTAAATTATCCTTTTCCTAAATTAAATAAATATCTTATTTATTTAATTGATCCCACTTCTTCTATTAATTAAATAAATCTTTATTTATTTAATTAATTCATTAACCTTTTCTACCTATGACACATGTCATTCATCTCTTAATTCATACACTACCTACCCCTTTCATTATTTTAGTATTTTCTTTACCTACCCTCTAATCATAGCCGACCTCTTTTTACACCTCTCAATCTTATCCCTCCATTTCATATAGTGTCTTCTATATAAGGAGATGCTTCCTTCATTATCAAACCCTAATCAATCTATGCATCCTGGCTAACTCAATTATGCACTTGACTACACTACGCTTTGCATATGTGATCCTTGCAACCACATTCCGTTCTTTGTTGAGCTCTTCTGCACATATAAAATCTGAGAGCAAATATATCAAGCAAGATCAATGGAGATAGGAAGAATGGAGATCCAAACCCTATTGGACATGTGATGGTATAATTTTTGTGATTTCATGTGATTTGCATTGTCTTAGGTAATCGTCATATGTTATGGTGGATCTTTGTTGTTATTAGGCTAGGGTTTTGTGGTTGAATTCCTTATAGCCTTTCAATATTGTTGTTATCCATTTTCACCATATACACATGCCATACCAGGATTTCTCCATGATCTTTGGTTGTTCATTCCAAACCTTATAAAGCATTTGGCACTTATATGTCCATATCTTCCACAACATTCACACCGTATCCTTCTATTGTAATCCCATGGTACTGTCGTATACCGTCGGTTAAGATCTATGTGAGTTTGGTAGCCTCTAGTATTTGCTCGGTGTGTTTGCTCGGTGTGCAGACCACATATAGTTCTTCTTCCTAAACCAACACTTCTTGGTACCGTGTCCATATCTATTGCAATTTTTACAAAACCCTTTGAATTTTGCCTTTTGATAATTGCTAGCAGACTTTGTCCTAAATTGATTAGATGTGTGACCATATTTATTGCAATTGTTACAATAACCATTAGACCTAGTGAAATTTGGTTGCTTACCTTTTCTGATTTGGCACAAGTTGGTAGTATGTCCTTGTTTTCCATAGTAGTTGCAAATAGGCTTCTTTCCTTTGATGTTCTTCTTGTTTCCAACTTTCTTTGATGATTCTCCTCTCTCAGTAGTGTGGATTCCCTTCTCGGTAGAGTCTTTTCCTTTGTAACTGAGTCCTGCATCTTTGTTGGGTCTTCTTGTATTTAGATGCTCATCCAACATCTTTGATGCATCATAACTCTTCTTCAGTGTTTCTTTTGATTTCTTCTTTGTTTCAAGTTCATTGAACAATCTTGATAGTTCAAGTTTCAATACTTGATTCTCATCATCTTTCAGATTTGCTTCATGATGAGCATAACCCAATTGATCTGATAGATTACTTTGAATTCCAGTCATCCTAATGATTTCATCATACTTTTCAGACACTAATTCTTCAAGATGTTGTTTTTCTCTTTCCATATCTCTTATGTTATCCTCGGTTGTCCTTAATGCATCAAGATTTTCAGTCATCTGTGTGCTGAGATGTTCATGTTCTCTTTTCATTGCTTTTAGTTGATCAGTCAATGCTTTGTCCTTTTCTTTCAATGCTCCAATCATTACTTCGGTCTCTTCAGATATACTGTTCTTAGATGATGTCTCAATTTGTTCCACTAGCTCTTGAGAGTCTTGCAAATCATTAGACAATATTCTTCTAACTTTCAGTGATCTTTGCATTTGTTTCTGCATGTCAGCAATCACTTGATTAGCATGATCCAATTCATTTTGAAGATTCAAAATTCTCTGAGATTGTTTGTAGCCTTCCATTGATAAGATCTTGCTCTTTAGGTAGTTAAACCCTTTTCCAAGATTCAAGCTCTGATACCAATTGTTAGGCCCAATATGCAAAGCTAATGTGCTGAGAGGGAAGGGGTGAATCAATACTTCAAATATTTTCTTCAAAAATAACTTTACTGTTAAGCATAAACTGAATATTGCTGAAACATAATATAATGCTAAAACAAATAGATAACAATCATACATGATTCACTCCATAACACATATATTTTGGTTACGCAGAAACTCTTGGTTAGAGAGAAAAACTACAGTGGGGATGGCACCCACAACTTCACTACTGCAATAATAAAGGTTGCTCAATTAGAGCTACATGTTTAGTTATTTCTAATAGCTTACCCTATTAGGAGTATCAAGATATTTAGATCTACCTTGTTAAAGGATTTTACAACACTTAAACTAAAATGTTGCACCTGGTTAAAGGCTTTAAAATTTATAGACTTTGTTAGTCTTTTACCCTGTTAAAGGTTTCTCTTACAACTCAAAATATTACATTCAAAATCTTACAAAATATCTGCAACTTCACATCTAGAATGTTAAAGCAAATTCTATGTGCTCAAAATGAAATTACCTTGCTTATAGCATACCTTGGTAACCCATAAAATAATTCGGTAAACCTTTCTGTTTACTCTATTCCTTGACTGTTCTCTAAAATCCTTCTTGGTGACCTCTGTGTATCTATAACAGTCATAACACTCAGTACTTTCCCATAATTTTTCTTTTCACATATGTCTGTCTTCACACTCACATGTCTTGCTTCTCAGTCATACACACATACTCATTTGATCCTCAATTCATGCTCAATAAATAGATCTCTTATGATGGTGATCTTGTTCATGCTTCGATCTTACAAACATGATTCATCAAATGAATAACCATACAAATTATTTCATTAGATAGATGTCCTCAAAATCATACAAAATCTTAAGTGCAATTTCAAATGTGTTAATGGTTCCTTGTTCCTCGTTCTTTGTAACACGTTTCCATATGTGTCTAGGTTCAATGAATCTGGTAACATGTTTCACTCGATGTGTATCAACTTGGTATACCATCTTTGCTGCTCGATAGTCATAGAACGTTACTCAGTAGACAACTCGGTGTATACTAAACTCTGTGACTTGTAACTTCTGTAACCAACTGCTTTGTGCTTACCAACTAAATATTTCGGTGGTAATAACCGACTAAAGTATATAGAATGACTTTGGACATAAAACTAATGACAACTTTAGTAAATAGTAACAAATGGTGTATGTTCGTTTGATTGAAATTTAGAGGGAAATAGCTCGCGAAGCAAAGAAGTAAGATCGTGGTAAGAAGATGGACTCAGGAAAAGCAGAGGATCAGGGGTTTGTGTCTAGCCAGAATGTAAAAATCAAGTAGCATTTTGTTTTTTCTCTATGTCCATTTTTTGTAGTATAGTTTGGGACCAAAATTTAATTTGTTTTAGTCGTGTTGGGACTATGTAGTTGGTTGATATGGTTGTCTCTCTATAGTTAATGGCAGATACATTGATGAGTTATAGTTGTTCTTAGGCTCTGGGTTAATTCATCTTCCATGATATGGCTACAATGTATGCAAGTATTTTAATATTAATATAAAACCTACTATATTATTGATTAAAAAAAAAATTAATAATGGCTTATTATTGTTATTGCAAGTCCATGATAATTCTACTTTGACATATAATGCCTTTTTACTTAAAAAATTCATAAATCAGAAGTCGTTTGATCTTAGACTTAACCAAAATTTTAAAATTTATTAATTTATCTTTTTAATTTAAAACAAGAATTGAGAAATGAATTTACATATTTTTAATTTAAAATTATTTTTTCTGTATAGTCTATGTTATAGTGTATCTTGTTGGCATTTGATGTTCTCGTGAAGATTGGTGTTTCCTGATGCTTGTATATTCTTAGGAGTTGTCATTGATGGTAACTTAGACTTTTGACCTGATCTGGAGTTTTGGTTAACCGGTTGTCTTGAGAATGTCTTCTGATATCAGTTTGCTCGGTGATGCTCAGTGCATAGTTTTGTAATTGTTCTCACTTTCGGTAAAGAATATTTTGGTTTCGGTGATCTATGATTAGTTGGTCGAGTATATGAGGTAGATTTTCATGACAATCCACCCTCCTATGTTAATTCTTGTACATGTTTGAAGATCTGATATTCGATAGAGCAACAAAGAAGAGCATTATTCATGTTTGGTGTTGTATGGTGTGTCCAGACTCTTTAAGTTGATTTCAGTGATTGGAAATGTGGTTGGGGTGGTATATGAGACCTATAGGAAGCATGTGATCTTGTATTTTGGGTCAGGAATATGGTTCAGTAATAAATCTAAGTTGACTTGTAGCTACACATTTCACATTTTGATAATTGGTGAAGTTGACTTGTGGAAGATTAATTTTTGTATGTGCGAATATATAAGACTGATTTGGATGATGCACTTGGTGTGACATGATGTAGTAGACTATTTTGAAGTGATTGAGTGCAGTTTCACGTGCACATCTTGATCTTGGTTGATCCTGTAAGCATTTGTAGAGCAGACAAGTAGATCAGTTATAGCAGATCATTTTGCACTTAATTGTAACTGATTTTTGGCATAATTAGATGTTATTTTGCAGTTCACCACCTATTGTAATTAGTCTATAATCTCCTATAAGGCAGTGAGCCTTCCTCCAAGGTTGTTGCTCTATTTTTGTAACTTGAACAGTGAGCTCTAGGAAGTGTGCCTGAATGCAAGTGCATTCCCCTTATGTAATATTGTTTTACTACTAGCCATAGTGGAATAATATTATGGGCTCAAATCCCACTGTGATTTTTCCCTTATGGGTTTCCATCTAAAAATATTGGTGTTATGGCTACTTGGTTATTTGTTTTCTATTGAGTTGCACTTTACTTTCTTTCCTATGCATCCGATGGTTGAAGAATAAGATTAACAAGTTTGAAATTTGATGAACACTGATTCACACCCCCCCCCCTCTCAGTGTTCATTGATTCCAACAATTGGTATCAGAGCCTAGTTCCTCCAAGTAAACCTAACTTATTGAGAAAGGTTCAGGAGATTGAATCAATGGATTATGGTTTGTAGAGACAACTTTGTGTGGCACTTGAGGATCTTGATGCAACAAAAAATGAAATAAGTTCCTTAAAGAGAAACTTAAATGTAGTTGAAGACTTCATTAAGGATTTGAGAGATTAGTTCAAGACTTCAAGAGACAAGAGAAAAGAGCTGATGGAAAAGCTAAAGGAGAATCAAGAGAAAAGCATTAAAGACCAAAGAAAAACTAAAGGATGTGAAAAGATTGCTAGAGAAAATATTGTATTGAAGAATGAGATGCAATCCATTGTGATGAAGTTGACTAAGGAGATTGAAGACCAGAAGAAGAATGAAGAAAGTTTTACTCAATCATTGAAGACAAATTAGATGAATTCTACAGACTTACCTATGAGAATGTTAGTTGAAGCTTGAGTTGATGCAATCAAGGAATGATGGACAAGAGCTTGAAAGACAGATTGTTTCGTTAAGAGATGAACTTGCTACTGCAAATGAATACAAAGACAAATTTAATTCTAGCTCAGCGACACTTGATGAGATGTTGGAATATTAGAGACATGGAAAGGACACAAGAGGACTTGGATATAAGAAAGGAGAACCCTTTGGTTTTGGACCGAGAAATGCAAAACCTAATATGTCACAACCCTCGTTTATCACTTTTAATTTGATGCAATTTCTATTATATCTTCTTTTGGTTGAACTATTGAATATGGTTGAATAAATATTATAAAAGGTTAAATAATGGACCCACATATACACTTGGAAAATATAATTTAAATAGACATTATTTATTTTTCCCATTCCCAATTATGGCACATGTTGTAGGAGGAATTAGAAGCTTCTAGAGGAATCTTCATTCTTTAATTCCCTTGCATGTAACTCCCCCACTAGGATATTAATCAATTTTGCATGGATCCAATATTGGAAAAAGAATTCTCATTCTCAATTAATTTCTCTAGATAGTGGAATTAAGGGGTTTTTCCTATATATTGTATGCAATTTTCAAAAAGAGGGAGTTGATTATTTTTTTGTGAAGAAAAGTTTTCTCAAGTAGTTTTTTTTTTTTCCTGGTAGTCACATTTTTCATTTGTAGAATTGTTAAGTTTGTTTTGAAGAAAATTCTCCAAGCTTGCAAGGAAGGATCAAGGAAGGCTAGCTTGAATATTTGGAGAGGATTCAACATCAAAAGGCTTCTCTAGGTTCCCTCCCTTTTTGCATTTGCTAATTGCTTATGTAAATTTTATATTTTCAAAAGGAAATATCTCCTCTTAGATTCTTTTTTTTGAATATAATTTTCTGAAGGAAATTATTTCTTAATTGTTAGATAGATTAATTAGAAAGGAAAATCTATTTTTCATTAAAGAAATGCATTGACAAAAGTACTTTTCAAACATGGAAATGCAGATTTCTTTTTTTATTTGTTATTGTCTGGGGCATTTTCCGACCAATTCCTCGAGGGGGCATGCATATGTCATTGTTATTGTCTGGGGCATTTTCATTATTGTTCTTTGAAACAACGCTTAGAATCTCATTGTCTCAAAGAGGAGCAAAATGTAGACGTCTAAAAACGGTCAACGCTTGCGGAGTCATACTTTAACATTTGCGCATTGCCTTATTTTAGGGTTTTTGCGTCGCATTAATATTTCTTCTATGTTGTGCACTTGGACTTTATCATTTGCGAGCATTGAGTCCTTCTTCTGCATTCCTCATTTCTCTCGCTTTCGAATTAGGTCTTGTCAATAACAATCTTCAATCATGATTTTGGTTGATCTTATCCTGTCACATCAATGTGCGTGCTCATTTATCATCATTTTGGACATCGTCAAACCTAATCGATGATAGAATTAGGGTTTTTGTCCTCTCGTCAATCTCATCATTTTGCGGTCGATTCATCGTCGATCCTTGTCCTTGTCAATCTTGTCATTTTGCGATCGATTCATCATCGATCTTTGTCCTTTTCAATCATGTCAATTTGGATCAATTAGTTAGTGTTCCTCGTCAATTGGCGCTTATCAATTGGTCTCCTTGTCAATCTTGGTCAATTTGTCATTGATTTTTGTCACCCAATCTCAATCATTTATCAATATTGGTCCTTTGTCAATCAGAATCATGATCGAACCTACATCAATTATCTTTTAGACCTAATTGTCATCCTCGCATTTCTATTTCATCTTCTAGGGTTTTATGATTTATTCATTTAATCTTGTTTGTCATTTCTCCCTCTAGGTTAAATAATTTATTTATTTATCCTAAGTCTTCTTGTCATAGTTAAATATTTATTTAATTGGCTAATTAATTCCCCCTCTTTTTGTGAATTAATTAATGAATGAAAAATTATTAATTAATTCACCTCATTTTCTAATTTGCTAAATTCAATTTCCACCTAATCACTTCATCTCTAGTCTCTCCCTGTTTTTGTGCTTCGGTGGAAGCATGAATTTCTCATGTGTCATACTATTGGCATAGCAAGATGTCATAGGCTTTTAGTCCTCTAACCTTTGCATTGGCAATATGTCATAATTCATGACATAGAAGGTGTCATAACCTTCTTCCTTCAACTCAATTTTGTCGTTTTTGAAATCAGTTGCTTCTAATATCAATTTCATGCTAATATTGTCCTCTCTCCAATTTGTCTATAAATTGGATGAGTTTCTTCAATCAATGGATCAATCACATTTTCGAGTAACCTTATGCTACAAATTTCATCAACAACTTGCTTTCCACTTGCAAATGTACTTTGTAGGAGAGAACAACATCAAATTGGAAGGTGAAAGAAGAACAATGGAGCCACATGAAGGAGATATATGCATTTGGTTTGCTTTGGTTTCATTTTGAATATCTTGTCTTCATGTTTTCATTGATTGGGTTAGGATTGCTTTCATTGCTTTAGGTTTTTGTGATTGTCCTAATTTGTATTGCTTTGATGATTTCCTTATTTCCTAGTCTACAATTATCTTTGTTATTTATTTATTTTTTTCAGAAATCTCTCTTCCTCTATGAATATTAAATTCCTAACAAACTCCTCATAAAAAAAATTTTAAAAAATTTTATGTTTATCTCAACGTAAGGCAAATTTGTTGAATATGATCACTGTGAAATCAAAATTTATACATTTATCTATCTCTGTTGTACTGCTTGCCTCAATTTCAAGCACAATATACCTTTTTTTGGGCTCCTGTGAAATCATCTGGAACAAATTTCTCTATTATCTTTCATTCCTGTGAGTAGCTTCTTATTTTTTATTTTTATAATAACATTTTATATATTCCCCTCTTAAATTGTTAATAGAACTAGAATTAAACTGTATATATATATATATATATATATATATATATATATAATTTATACGATAAGAAAAAAAAAAGTAAATAAGTTTTAAAAAAATATTTTTTCGCATTAAATAAATTTAATGAACAACTTGGGTGGGGGGGGGAGTTAATTTAACTACCGAGGGTGGTACTCTCCACTACCCCAATGGTCACTGTTACGGTAGTGGTCGCAGGGGGAGTGGAGGGGCCCACAACTACCCCCTCATCACTGCCCGCAATGGTGATGGGACCCATGGCCCCCACCCCCCACTTAGCAATTAAAAGCTTGTTTTCGTACCTTTTTTTTTTAATTTAGATTTTTGTTTACATATTAATTTGCAAATTGGAATTTGCTAATATTTCTTTAATTTAAAAGTTAAACTTAGAAAAATTTATAAATAATTTGGATCATTGTTAGTAAATTTATAATTGTAAATATAATTTTATAATTGGAATCTTTCAATTTAATTGAGATTTATTGGATTACTTAGTTGGTATTTTAGATTCATTAGAAACAATTAATTCATAATATTATGACTTGACCCAAATTTGTCTAATGTCTAAACTAATTGCTTATTTTGAACTAATGACTCTATAATAGAAATAACATTTGCTTAGTCTTGCATGTAAATGACACTATCCTTGCATCATGTGAATTACTTATACATCATTTGCATTTATTGATGAGCAAGTTACATTTTCATCATCTTCATGCAAGTTACACGTTTAATTATCAATATGCGAGTTTCATAATTGCCATTATTGTTCAAGTTACATTTCAAGTTTTTAATATTAAATAATTTGGTTACCAAGTGGTTCATGAATCCCATAGAAGTAGTTTTTTTCAACTATTTAAGCTTTGTAATGTCTAATTATGCACGTTCATTTCATAATTGTTTCAAGCATGATGTTGATTAAAAGTTTTTATAGCCTCTTAGTTAGAAAACCAAACAAAGGGAGTTGGAAAACAAAAACCTAGTAGTGTTCGGTATTTACGATGCCTATGGGTCACGCTTACAAGTAATGCCGATGTGTTGAACTACTGCACTTAATACCTAATAAATCTGCATCAATGACATCTATGGCATCATCCCTATAAATCGTCAGGGAGTAATAAGGGACACTTGGAAGTTAAAATCCAAAGGGAGGGTAATCCCCCTTGGATCGATAATCTAATAAGATATCCTTAAATGATTTTACATCCGCTGAGTTAAACCATAGTAAACCCCTTTAGGGTTGATTGAGTGAAATGCTTTTATAAATTTGATTTAAACCATAGAGAAACTGTCTAGGACATTGACCCTAGAAAGGGTTGTGTACCCACCAAACGGTTTACATTAAACCATAGATTAGAAAATAGAACTACATACTTTACACCTTGAGCCCGTGCCAGAACAGGTATGTAGGCAGTCTAGGGATGAAGTTGTCCCTAGTACTCAGGCATTCATGGATGGGGTCTAGGTTTGGTAAGAACAAGGATTGAGAAGAATCCTAATTTGAAATATATGTGTAATAAAAGAAAAAGTAATTCAATGCATACTCGGAAGGAATCCCGTATGGATTCACTTGACTTCTCAAGGCTTTAAACCAAATTCCGAGGTGAAATTCAAGCTTGCATTATGTTATTTTGATTTCTCTTAAGAATGGTGACCTCGGTGCACTCCTATTAGAGGAGTGTAGTGCTTAGTGAGTAGCTCAGGACCCGATGAGTCCCGATGAGTCTAAGTCTCTAGCCAGAGCACCTCCTATCCCAATTGGATAGATGCCTACCTCATATGGGTAGATGCCTATCCCGTATTGGATAGATGAAACCTTCTATTCCGTATCGACAAATGCCTAACTCATATGGTTAGATGCTCATCCCAGATGGATGAATTCCTAATCCAAATGGATGGATGCCCAAAGTATGCGATTGAATCAAACACAAATGATTAAATTTAAAAAAAAAAGAGGCCAAAATTTTGCTGGGTTAAGTATAGTGGGTTATTACATAATCATCAGAAGAGAAAGAATCATTTGGTAAGACAGCCTAATGCTTATAAATTCAATGATAGATGTTTTACCTACAGTAAATTTGGTCATGTGGCAAATCAATGTAGAAGTAGGATGAACAATGGAATGAACAATATGAACAATGGTCCTACCTTTACCAGTCAGTGTTTCATATGCAATAATTTTGGTCATAAGTCAAACATGTGTAGAGCATTAATGAATAATTTTCAAAATAAGAGATTTAATGCTTGTGAGATGTTTGGATATATCTCTAACCAATGCAAGATGAGATAAAATCAGATGAATTTTAGACCTATGCAGAAAAATATTGTTTTACATGCATGCAACAAGCCAGGTCACATTGCAAGGTATTGTAGAAGCAGGAATAATGGTTCGATAAACAAAGGAAAATCAAATGAGAAAGGGAAAGAAAAATTAAATGAAATCAAAGATCATCATAAGAAAATGTGGGTTAAGAAAGAAGATTCTAATGTGTAGAATGGATCCACACCTGAATCCGGTGATGGAACCTCATCCGGTGACTAGGTCTTTTTGGCCTTAGGGGAAGTTTTACATGCAAATTCATAGAAACCCCTTTTTGGTGATCTATAACTAATTTTAGAAGGTTGTAGAAGGTTTAAATCATGTATGCAAATGTTATCTAGAAGATCCGATGGAGATTTGAGGCTCTGGTAAGAGATTTCATAAAAATCAAGGTAAACGGTTGAAGCATTTATTACAACGTAGAATTAGGTTTTCAGAGGTTAAAAAGGCATTTCAAAGGTTTATGTTTCACAATGGAATCAAGAGCAAAGAGCGGTGCAGTGAAGAAAGGAGATTTGGTAATCTAAATCGAGCTTGTAGTGATCCGAAAGTGATTTATTGCGCCTGGTTGAATCAAAAGGTATTTATCTATTTTGTAAAGCTATCCATTTTCAAACCCTAGATTCAAAATGGCATCAACATCTATAATTTCTACCCTCTTGGTTGTTGAGATTAAGGATAGGGCTAGCTCTATTTTCAAGAAACACCTCTTCAATTATGTCGAAGATGATCCAAAAGGATTATTTTATTTTGTACCCTACAGTGGCAATGAGGACATCAGGGAATATATCTATTGTAATCTTGAGGAGCTTGGCAGTGCTGATATGTTGTCTCTATACAACAAACATTTGGCATACAACTTGGGGAACCTTAAACCGGAATATCAGAACCTGCAGGACAAGGGTTTTGCACAGTTCATCCATTTCCCATTATTTGATGAAACAGAATGGATTTGGTACATCCTCAGTTGATTCTATGATGAGTTCATCTAGCTTGATAGGCCCTATAAGATCACTAAGCAAGCAATTCAAGTTGTGACATGCTTGAGTGGGACCGGTGAAGTACCAGGTCTAAGAAAGGTTTCAAATAACACTGTAGTAGCAACTACCAGTTTGAAGTTTGACAAAAAATAAATGACTATCAGTGAAATCTTGGATCATGATGTTCATTTTGCATCAATGGTAGTTGGTTATAAAGTCTATCAATCAAGCAAATAGAGTTCAATCTTCGGGATTGCAATATTTTTAGCATATCAGATGCTTAAGGAAGATAAGAGGTATGATTTGTGCACAGTCCTTCTAAGTGAACTGATAAGTAACTTGAAGAAGATTAAATAGGACAAGAAACACACTTTCAAGTATGATTCTCTTCTTATTTGTTTGGCATTATATTTCTTGAATGAGATCCTCGGTATAAAAAGGAAAGGTCCAATGGGCCTATGATAGACTAGTGGCAATGCAAATCAAGGAAGGGTTGTGGGGTGTAGGTGATGCTACAATGAGAATATTTGTATTATGGGGCTATTTTAAGATCTTTCAGACCTCTATGAAATCCTGAGAAAGAATCCCTAAGGAGATTGTAGAGAAGTATGAGAAGACAATTTGTTTCATGATTGATAAAGATCAATGTTTAATGGAAGCGGTTGAGACAAGGATAGTTTGGATCATGCCTATGGGGTATGAAGTTGATTCTATTACGCTTCAAGCATATGCTCAAAATCTATTGAGCCAACTAGTAGATCCTAAGGAAGAAAGATTTGGCACCTTTAAGGAGAAGGACTTAAGTCTGCACAAGTAATTCACTGATGCCGGAAGGAAGAGAAAGATCAGAAAGGAATTTGAGGTTGTATAGATGGAAAGAGCTCAGAATATATTGAAAGAAGAGGATGTGATCAAACCATAGCCTAAACCGGTGTCCTCCTCTTCTATGCAATCTAAAGCTAAGCCTAGTATATCTACATCTGTCTCTGGCATGAAGAAATCACTACCTCCACCTAAGCCCAAAACAATAGTATCTATCGGTGGAGTTGAGAAAAGGAAAAAGGAGAAGCCTTCAAGGAAATATGTGGTAGATGAGGAGGAGATAGAGTCGAATGAGGAAATCCAAAAAGTTAAGAAGACTGCTACCTATGCTCGAGTAGTTAGAAAGCAATCTGGTGATACTCCACCCTCTAAAAAGACAAAGACTCAAGGTGAGCCATCTGCAATATCTAAAGGAAGCAAGAAGCAGAAATCTGAGATAGATGAAGCTTTGGAGTCTAGTAAGGTTGATTTCATCCCTCCTAAGTCCTTAGAAGTTATAAAGAATGAAATCATTAAGGATGGAAATTTGAATAATCTTGTTATATATTATGAGAATGCAGATGATAAGGAGTGGAGAGAAATTGAGGAAGCAGTTGTTCAATATATGAATGACTTCAGCAGAGCTCTGATCGAATTATCATCTGTGTTACCCAGAGAATTGTATGATATTCTTGATGTCCAGAGAAATACTGCCTGTCAAAAAGATGAAAAAATGCAAGAATATGTTTTGGTAAATACTTGTTTAGCTATATCCAAAGATGAAGCTGAAAGATTACTGAAATTGGCAAAAGAAAAGTTCAGGAGCAAGAGAAGTGTCAACAAAATAATGCTCAAAAAAATTGATGAAGTTGCAAAAGAGACTGAGCAAATAATAAAAGACTTTTTGATAGAGTTGAGATATGAGGTAAATCAACCTTAGGATGCCACCCACTTGGAAAGACAGAATCCTGAAGACACTTCCATTCTGGAAGTACATGTAGAAGTCTTTGGTAGTCAAAAGGATCAGCCATCTATTGATCTGGTTGAGCATGAAGCAGTACAAGATGCACCTTATATGAATCCAGTAGCAGATACCTTCGGTGAAGCTACTCAGGACCCTCCTGAGATAGAAGTAATTGCAGAGATGATAGCAGAGGAGATTAAAAAAGTTGAAAAGAGTGTGAGTGCAGAGGAGAAGGGTGATGATTCAACTGAGAAACCTCCAACAACCATGACTGCAATCAATATCACTGATAAATGTAAGGAGATTGATGTAGATAATGATTTTTCTCATGGTCTAGTTGATTTAAGCACTCTCTCCCATCTTCAAGCATTGAAACTTACGACCCAAGCTCAAATTAAGCCAAGTGAAGACCTGTTGAAATCTTAGTTCGAGGATAAAGAGGTCATCTCTCTTGCAACTAAAATTTTGGAAAAGCTTTTACCTAATTTCAGTAAGGATTATGGTGCTTGAACTCCCTCCAAAAAGCTTAAAAACATGTTAAGTGTTATTAACACTCATTTTGTATCACTAGAGAAGGTTATAGATGAATCTACGCAAAAGAGAATTAATGAGATGATATTATAGAGTAAATTGAGAGAAGTTGAGAGAGATAGAGCGATCCTAAAAACTACAATGAAGAGTATAGAAGAGGCATTCGATGAAGGCATGAAAATTTTCAAATCATGTATGTTTTTGCCTAACTTTACTACAAACATTGATCGACAGATAAAAGATCTTGAGAGTAAGTTCGTTGGTATCAGTCATTCTTTTGCAGCCCAATCAATTTTTACCAGTTCACTTGAAGCACAAATTTTGGATTATACTAACAAAATAAAGGGCTTGAACCAAGACAACGAGAAAATGTTGAGCAAAGTAGGAGATCTGAGGAGTTTGATAACTCCCTGGATGGATACCTTGTTGGGATCACAATAGGATGCAATACGTGCTTTAAGTAAACCGGTGCCATCTGATCTTCAAAGCCTTGAGATTCATGCATTAATGTACATTTCCCTAATAAATGTTTTGGAGTGTTTCTTGAGAGGATGAAATGAGTATCTAAAATCCTTAAAGGTGACTTACTCTGAAATTTTAAGTTCATGAAATCAATTGCATTCATTCATTCTTTTGTACATAAATTTTGGTGGATTCCCACCCTTTGCCATTCATGTTAAAGGGAGAGAGAGAGAGAGAGCAGTGAAAAATAGAGAAAGAAGTTCAGGGGGAGTTGGTCAGATTGAGTGTACAAAATTCAACTTCTGGTGTTTTGTAGATTTTGGGATACTTTTCATTTTTTCACCTCTATTGCCATCAATGCCAAAGGGGGAGATTGTTGGTATTTGAGGTTCTGGTGATGCTCTAGTGAAGATTGGTGGTTCATGATGCTTGTAGTCTCCTAGGAGTTGTCATTGACGGAAACTCGGCCTTATGATCTGATCCGGCATGGAGTTTTGGTTAACTGGTTGTCTTGAGAATGCCTTATGATATCAATTTGCTCGATGATGCTCAATGCACAGTTTTGTGATTGTTCTCATTTTCAGTGAATCAAATTTTGGTTTCGATAATCTGTGATTAGTTTGTTGGGTATATGAGGTAGATTATCATTAAAATCCATCCTCCAGTGTTATTCCTATTCTTGTTTGAAGATCCGGTATCCAATAGAGCAGCAAAGGAGAGTATTCTTCATGTTGGGTAGTGTATCATGTGTTCGAACTCTTTAAGTTGATTTCGATGATTGGAAATGTGTTTGGGGCGATATGTGAGACCTATAGGAAGCATTTGGTCTTGTATTTTGGGTCCGAAATATGGTTCAGAAATAGATCTAAGTTGACTTGCAGCTATACGTTTCACATTTTGATAACTGATGAAGCCGACGTGTGGAAGATTAATTTTTGTATGTGCGGATATATAAGACCAATTTGGATGATGCATTTGGTGTTACATGATGTGGTATATTTTTTTGAAGCGATTGAGTGCAGTTTCATGTACGCATCTTGATCTTGGTTGATCTGGTAAGTAGTTGCAGAACAGACAAGAACATCAGTTACAATGTGTTGGTTAACAAATTTGTCCCTTTCTTCAAATTATAATGTTTGATTTCTTTGAATAATAATATGACTCTTGTACACCCCTTTATGAAAGGAAACAAATAAACCAACTGTTGGATGAACCAATTACAAATCCATCCTCTACATTAGAGGGCAGCTCCTCGTACAATTTGCAATGAATTTTATGTAGTAAACTTTGAAATAAATACACTTTTAACCAAAAGGCGTGAAAAAGGCTTCAGCATTCATCTATCAACACAAAGGAATGCATTTAAAATAAACTAAGAGAATATTTTGATGATCAATTTTAAATAAGAGCTCATAGACTCTTATTTCCATGCATGTTCATTTCATAAATTTAGAGAAAAAGAAAATGCATAGTAGTATGAACTCTGATTGATTCTCTCTCATGTCTCATGGGGCAAGGGTGTTCAGCACAACTCAATCCACAATGAATTTACTTGCAAATAATGGTAACAATGAATCCAAAAAACATAGGAATAACTGATAACAAAATGATATTATGCACATTAGCTGATTTCTCAAGAAAGATTGCCAATCCTCAAACAAATAGATTCAAAGATTGCATGACATAACATTTCATTAAAAAACAGTCATTCTAGTTTTAAGAAATTCACAGAAAATAGATTTTTGTTTGTTCCTTGAAAAATCATAGTTTTTCGAGCTGTTGTAGAACCTAACGGTGACCTTTTTGATCTTCTGGGTTGGATTTTTTCAACAATTGACTTTGAACCACCTGCAATATCAACAATTTCATTAGTGGAAGAAATAGGAAGTTGAGTCACAGCATGTGAATCAACTCTTAGTTCATGGGAGGATATGAGTGATCCTTTCTTAAATTTTTGGTCTCTCAACCACTTTTCAGTTCTCCTTACAACATTAAAAGTTTTAGCTTGAATATTATCATCTTCCTTTTTAATCCTGTCAATCTCAGGGATTGGCTTTCCTTGAACTTCCTTATTGAATTCAGGATTTAGAACATCTTCCCCTATTTCCTCTTGTACTCTAGATACACTGATAGGAAGCTTCATGGTGATTATCTACTGCAGAGTAAATCTTGACCACAGTATCCTCCTTACCTCATATTCATCACTGTGATTCTCCAAGTAATCTTTCAACTGGGGTTCATGACAGAAGGGATCATCCACATTAACGTTTTCCATGACATAACCTCTGCTATCAAACCTACGTCTAGCAAGATAGGGCTGCAGGTTCACCCTCTTAAATTCCAATTCCAAATTTAAAGCATCGGATATGGACTTACAACTCTAGTATCCAAGTTCAATAGAAAAGGCAACTCCAAATTCACCTTTTACCCCCAACCTTTGATTAATATGAGCTAGTTGCCTACTCACCTCTATGAGTACATAGCTATCGAAGGCATACCTAGGTAGCTTGAATGGTTCACCTTCGAAACCACCTACCCGAAGATAAGTGAACCTGGGAAATTGAATGAAGAAGTTGTCATATATACTTATTAACTCCATTGCTTCAATTGACATTCTCTTGTTCACATCACCCTATAGTTCAAAATCAAGTCTCCCAACGAAGACACCATTCCATCTGGCAATAGGTTCTACATGTTTTTGCTACTATAACAAAGGATAGTAATCATAAAGCTTCATGACATCCACCCATGGTTCATTGAGCAAGCCAGGCCAATCGCTGGTACAAACTAATATGTAGAAAAGATAAGAGGACATATAAAAACTAGACATACCCACAAAGTTACTTAAACCTTCATGGAGTCTCTCTACAATTACCTACACCCAGTCAATATATTTGTCACCTGATAATAGTACCTGAATGTAAAAAATGCATCCAATCTTTCCAGTAAAAGGAGTGTGAATTCCCTTTGAGCCTATTCAACAGTATAACAATGTCTCGCACTTCTGTGATGAAGTTCTCTCTAGTAAGGGGCTTTGACAGTTGTGACCCTCCCTTTTGAACTTTAAGGAGCCAATTTATTGCAATTACACTTCTATACACACTCTTTTTCTCAGATAAGAAGGCGTATGAGGTCCCAATTGACCTGTCCTCATATGATTCCTTGTGTGGGATTCCCATCACCACCATTACTGTTTCCCTGTTGATACCAACTAACATCTCACCATTACTCGTTCTTATGCATCTATTCTCAGCATCATACATATTCATACAAGCTACCACCAAATCTAGACATGGTGCAGCAAGTGGAAATGTAGTGGCTTCAACGAGACCACTTCTCACTATTTTCTCCATTATTGAACCAACTTGAGGGTTCTTGGTTCTTTCTAAGAAATCCCCCAGATTGGCATGAGCCAAGGAAGTATCATCTAGTTCTGGTAATATGCTCACTAAATATGACGTCTAGCCAAGCTTCGGAAATACCAGCCTCATACTGCCTATCTATACATTTAATCAAGCAATTCTAAAACAAGGTAGAATTCTACTCCAACAAACTAAAGATTTTCTTCCTACACTGATAAATCTTCAGAACTAAAGAAATACAGCATAGGGGAATCGTCTGAACTTTCTCGTTACCACCATGAATCTGTGAAACCTTCTCAGGAAAGTAGAGCTGAATTTACCTTCGGTGTCTCCAATTCACTCAATTATAGTAGCTGTAACCCTTACAAATTATGAAGATGAATTCATATATCCTTTTTGAATAAATGGAAAAAACTGAGAAAACTACACATGCTTTATAATGATTCATTTAAATGTGTGAAGTAACAACGAAATGACTAAAAATCTGACACTTTCTTAATTGCCCATCACTTCCACACAAATAGTTAATGTTCTCATGATTACTTTCCAAATTTAGAATTTTAAACTGTTAGATGCCCAGAATATTCCTTCTTTTTGCGTTGCCTCCAGTGTTAACAAAGTCTTTAGAATCAGCTTGAAGTGAACCTTTTGAACCTTGAACCATCTCACAAAGAGTTCAATGGTTCAAGTTCATCTAGGAAGAACAACAGTGAACTAGTGGCTCAAAACAATACCGAGAACGAGCAATAAGCATGACTAACAAGCAAAGAACTTTGAACCTTGAACCATTGAACTAAAAAGACAATTGGTTCAAGGTTCAATTTCAAGACCAACTTAAAACGCATTCACACCTGCTCGTTAAATAACATTACATAGTCGTGACTCACAAAAAGACGTTTTGAACCTTGAACCAAAAAAAGGTTCACATGTTCAAAGTTCAAAAGGCATAACAATAACGTGCTTGCTTTGATGGAGATAAAGGTCGCTAAAGAAATTTACCTAAAACGCGCCTTGAACCTTGAACCAATTAAATTGTTTTTAAAGTTCAATGGTTTAGGTTCAAAACGAAGAGGTAAAAAAGACCCGAAATAATAGAGACACCAATGGCAACCCACAAGCTTGGACATTCTAAATGGAAAATTGTGGGGGTGCTAACACAACGGATCATTTTGCACTTAACCACAACTGATTTTTGGCATAATCAGATGCTATTTTGCAGTTCACCGCCTATTGTAATTAATCTATAATCTCTTGTAAGGCAGTGAGCCTTCCTCCAGAGTTGTTGCCTTGTTTTTGTAACTTGAGCAGTGAGCTCTAGGCAGTGTGCCTGAATGCAAGTACACTCCCCTTATGTAATATTGTTTTGCTACGGGCCATAGTGGAATAATATTGTGGGTTCAAATCCTACCGTGGTTTTTTCTCTTTTGGGTTTCAACGTAAAAATATTGGTGTTATGGTTGCTTGGTTATTTGTTTTGTGTTGTTGCACTTTACTTTCTTTCTTATGCATCCGGTGGTTGAAGAATAAGCTTAGCAAGTTTGAAATTTGCAGAACATTGATTCACCCCCCTCTCAGTGTTCATTGATTCCAACATATCTAACAAAATCCAAAGAGATAATATTGCTAGATATAATTAGGTAGGAATAATTTATGATAGCGTTGGATACATAGATCAAATCTTTTTTAAGGGAAAGCATTTCTTATATCATAATTGCTTCACCTATAGTTTACTCATAATTTAAAGAACTTTGTGTACAAATTGATGCACTCTATACACAATAGACATCAATATTTATGTTTGGATTTTAATTTTTATAGTAAAATTAGATGCATTCATATTTTTGCTCTTTGGTTTTAGGCACAAGTCATTAATTTCTAATAAATAAATGTTAATAACAAATGTTATTATTATCATTAATATTATTTTTTAATTTAATTAATTAAAATATTTTTCTTTCGTGATGATTTTATTTTGTATTCATATTCATTCCCTATAGATGGTAGATACTTCCCCAATTCTAGCAATAATAGAAAACAATACATCATTTTTCAAAAAAAGGTTTTCCTTTAAAGAAAATTGTTATTGTTTTTTACCTATAACCAACAACAAATATAAATTAATGAAATTGTCTTAGTTGAGGTTTTTTAGAACTAATTCTTACCTACATGTATAGCAAGTACATTTTGAAAAGTGTATGGACATCTATAATTTCATTAATAGAATACAACATATTGACACCTGGGGGGATTTATTGGTCACATCTCCCTATCGTTACTATAGCTACATTAATGCCAACTTGTTCACTAGCCATATCTATTCTTAGGAGATTGATTGTGAGTTGTCACTATAACTTTTTAAAATTAAAGTATTATTAAAAAATATTAATAATATAATTAATATTTATGTTAAATTATTAATTATAATAATATATAGATTATAATTAACATATTAATATTATAAAAATATATATTAATGAATATATTAATTGATAATAGATATAATACATTTCATTAATGAAAAAATGAAATTTTCATGCAAGGAAAATAAAATAAAAAACAAGAGAACATTATGAAAATAAACAAAACTGAAAGAACTTGAAGTCACATACAAAAATAAGATATTAAACTTAAGGGAATAAAATTACTAGTTGAGTTTTAATTAATGAATTATAATTATGGATAATTGTAACACATTGAGATAATACACTGGCTAATTTTGTTATCCACACTTTAAAAATTCCTATCTTACGGTGCAATTAGGTTTACCACCACTGCCTTATAGTAGAAGAACTTCCATCTTATGCCTAATTCAAAATCACATACTTTCAATTTAATGGCTCTAGTAGCACAATTGTAACTATGATGTATGAAAAAATTCCTTTATCTTGTTATACTTTGATGGATGTTCATACCCTACTCAAAAGCTTCCAATTTGGTGCAAGCTCATAATACATTTGAAAATGTGAAGTTAATATAGGTTAGAGACTTTCTTGTTTATGGGCATCTCCCAAACTTCTACACTTGAAATACATATAAATAAGCTAATAATTAAAAAAAATATGAATATAGAAAATGAAAATTAGTAGCGAGCAATGAATGAATATAAGTTGTCCCTTTCTCAAAGTGCATTATTTAGGATATAGGTCTACTAATAGGGGTCATGTCAAATAACACACAATAACACAAATTTCACACAAAAAAATTATATTTTTATTAAAAATATAGGTGATTACATAACAAAAAAATATGGCATGCAGCATGCAACATGCAATAGGCTACAATACATTACAACTTCATTTTCCTTATTTTGGGAGCTTTCTACCTCTTTGTAGCTTCTAAAACTAAATCTAATTTCTACCATTTTCTTTCTCGTGATCTACCACTTTCTCCTTCATTTCCATGCCTTTTGGATATGAAAAAATATAGCCCAATGAATTTATTGGCACCTCTAGGTGTGTTTTTAAAATTTTAATTTTCTTCATAAAAGTAACTTGCAACTTCTAGGGCTCATAACTTTTGACATGAGAACCCAAATGAGCCTATTTTTTTAATTTTAAGAGCTCAAATTTCTCTACTGCATGATTTTCTTAGATTAATAATTGATCAAACATTCATCATCCCTTTGAATCATTTAGAATTCCCTGAAATTTAAGTTGAATATTTTTTATACGATTTTTGAACCTTGAAACATTAATATCTCACTATCTACAAAAGGTATTTCAATTTTTTTCCATCTTTTAATTTTACAATTCTAAAGCTCTAGGTACATTTTGAAGTCCCTACATTCTCAAATGCAAAAAAATATTGACATAAAAACCCTATAATCTTGGTCCTTTCAAGATATTTAAGAGAAAATCAGCTTCACGAGTAACAACTAGGCCAACCAAAATTAAAAAATCAAATATTCTTTTGAGTGATGCAAGATTGCTCTTATGCCTTTGGATGCTCTTGTGTGGTGCCCTCTTGTGTCATCTACACTCAATATTAAAACTACACACAGAAAATCATTATAAATACCACCACATACCAACTCTATTTAAATGTTTTCTATTATTTTCCATCTCATTCTATTTTTTATCACCTTATTTTTTAATTTATATGAATGTTTATGTAACAGAACTTTTCTCCTAGGGTTAACTATGTATTTGTAGCTGAATTGATAGAATCATTATTAGAGCTAACACAATTTGTAATATATAATGCAATGCAAAATAGACATAAATAACAATGCATATCATACATGTGATAATTTATAAGAATTCTAAAAGAAATAGCTAGCAAGACAAATTGGATAACTCAACCACACAAATCAATCATATCATCATCACATTGTATTTCCAATATCGTTCAACATCAATAATTTTTCAATACTTATCTTAATCATGAACACTTGAAGCGACTCCCTCTTGACTTCAATCTTCAACACACGAAACACTAAACAAATGCAGAAAATCTCTGCTTCCAAATTAACACTAAGATTGCAATAAAGAACTAAAATTTTATTCATCAAATCTGGCAAACACTTTATTTACATTCCTGGCCTTCCAATGGCCATTAACTCTGCACTATCTCTCAGCTCAAAACATTTCAACTGCTACCTTCTTTGCAACGCAGCTTCACTGATTCTCACTGCTATGTGCCTTCAGGCCGAACCCTGACTCTCCTCTTCTTGGTCGCTTCTACCTGTGATACCTCTCTTCTTATATTGCACTTTACAATTTACAAATGGTTTTCTTCATTTCACAATTCTATTGTAGCTTTTCTATCTTCACACATTCTTTTTCCTCAAATTCAAAGCTATCGATTTCCTCTTCTAACATTAATTTCTGCATTGATCTCTACCCTACTGTGCAACTCTCCCTCCTCCTCCTCTCACGCACCCACACCCCTCACTATTGCAACCCCTTAGACTTTTCACATTTGCTTATTAGGCTGATTTTCTTTGTTCTCTTTCTCTTAGCCAATGCCACACACGATTCTCTTCCTTTTCATTAGCATTTTTGTAAACCACCCTTTATCGCTTCATTTTCCTTTCCTTCCATCATGCCATGACATGTCAACTTCTCATCGTTTGATGGGGTAGTCTCAACCTTTCATTGGCCCCAATGATTTGCCCCTTTTCATTCACCACTACATGCTTGGGAAATGGAAGTTGAATGACTTTCTATTGATCGATTTGGAAACAAAATACTCTCCTCCTATTGACACCACAACAACATATTAACTTTACGTCCTCGATGTCTTTCTCCCTTCCATTCATAATTGGAAGCTGAATGATATCCTACTGATATCTAGCAATCTTTAAAACAAATAGTTGCATTTCGTTCATTTCCCCAATCGCAACCTTAGGAATGTTTTACGTTTTGTCAACTGCATTTATTCGAAATTTTGTTAAGCCTTTCCAACAAATACATTTTGTACATAACTTGCAATCAAAATATTTCACGTTCCTTTTGTATGCTTGTCTTACAATTACCACAACCATTTTCCCATTATGCTTCAATGGATATATGTACTGTATTCCAAAACTCTCACACAAGCTGCGAGGATGTGGCAAAGGTTGTGGAGACTGGTTTACATTATAGCCACTTGCATTTGCTTAAAGTTTCTAAAGCATTTTAATAATGATAAAAAATTGTTATTATTTATAGTTAAATTGCATTATATCGAACAGACATTACCTCAAACGGATAATACGCCTTGTTGATGTTTCCACATTTTGAATACATATCTATCGGGTAGTTTCAACTCTAACATCTAGTAATCGAGTCATAGAAATTTAAGATGGTGAGAACGTAACTCTGGTAAAGATGAAAGAGAGATGTTAGAGACAACCAAACCAAATCAAAATCGAAAACCAAACTTGAAAATGTTTATGGGTGATGTCGATTACTAGTATGTCCAGATGCTCCTACATCAGATCATTCTCACTCTAAGAAAATTCTAGTGGCCTTGGGTTCTTTATGTCTATAGAACCCTTGGAGGAAATTGGTTCTTACATAGAACCTCGCATGCCTCATGATATGACAAACATAGCCTTAGCCAAGATACCTGGGTGTATGTTGTACCCTAAGTTGGACACACATTGTGTGCCCCTTCTCCAAATGCCCATAGCCAACCAAACCACTACCTTCTTCCATGAGTGATCTCCATGCCACCTTCCAAGTATCACATTAACAACTTATATATAATCTTGTAAGGGATGGTTTCCAAAGCATCACACCCTTTCAAAAGTTTCAATTTTGGTTGTCCTTTAATAAATATAATTACTCTTCTCTTTGAGAGAGTTTTTCATAAACAATCTTTATTAATATTTCTTTAAATCAAAGGATTATAATATCCTTTACTTTTATCTCCCTTTTCTAATTCTAAAAGGGATATTTCATGTATCTTTGTCTTCTCTTGGAGAAAAAGTAGCATTTCAATGTATATTGCAGTTGCACCTTATATTTTGTTGACCAATCATTTTTCCATGTATTCAATAGCTACCTATGATATCTATTAAAACACCCACAGTTTAAGTTTCAATAATCAATTCTTATTTTATTGGCTATAATTTAACAAATTGTTATTATAATCTACAACTTTTCATTACATTGTGTATACTCATAAATTGTATACCCTACATGATTTCATGCTATGTTTAGCACCCATTTTGGAAGTTTACCCGATTCAATGCTAATAGGCTCAATCTAGGATAGATCTACAATATTAGTCTCACCCTATTGTGCCTAGACCTTTATGCAGCCTAATTAGGCTTCACACTAATGCCCAACACTAGTGTCCTCCAAATTCAACTCTAGGTTCAAATATGTGATTGTTATCTTTAGGCTCTTAAAGAATATAATCTTATGTTGACCTCTCTCAAGAAGATTTCCTATGAAAAGGTGCTAGTTGCACATTAAAGAAACTCCCTCCCTCATTTGCAACACCTCCTAATAATATCTCTCTAATTCTAAGAAATCAATATCAATCAAGCGAAGAAGTCTAAGAGCACTATCAAGCAATGAAAATCTTCTATCAAGTATCATTCATTATTTATGATTCATCTTTATCATCATATTATACTAACCTTTTGTACAACTTAATGAAATAAAGTGAACACCACCTTACATGAGATTCAAGCAAGGTTCCATGCCTAAGGTAATCATTTTAGTTTATGTTTTTCAATTTTCTTTACTCCTAAGGGAGAATGCGATAACTTTCATCATCATTTATTGCTATTGTGGGTGTTGGAACACTAACATGTGGTTTGACTTAGGAAAACCTCTATACATCACAATAATTTCCTATTTTTCCATGTGTTCAAGATTATATTTGAATATTACAATTGATATAGTAATAGACACAAACAAAGAAGACAACAACAAATAGTTTCAAACTTTGAATGATTGAAAATCTTAAAAATCAAGTGCCCAACACCTTTGTCCTACTAGTTTGACCCATTTTTTTAGGAGATAAGTGTGGAAAGCTTCTTGATTCCATTTATGGTCATCTCTTAGGCATCCACAACCTTCCAACATGAGTGACCAATGTTTTTATCTTGCACAATGAGCTTCAAATTTCAATGTCATAATCTTCTTTATATCTCTTTTCTAGATTTATAACTCTCTTGTTTATTTAAATGTTCTATAATTTTGGCATATTGTCAATCTTTTTCAATTTAACCCCCCTAAACCTAGTTCTCTTACACACATACACAACCAATCCCAATCACATGCAATTAGCAAAAGTGTTATCCTAAGACAACATGTTTCTTCCTTACGGACAACAATCCAAGCCCACTCACACCTCTAATATTGTATGGGAGAAGGATTGACATAAGCTAATGCACATGATAGTCTAAGATCATGTTTCCAACACAAAACAAATTGAAATAAAATAAAATAATAATAAAAATAAATTTTCCCTCTAATATTTTAATTTTCTATACATTCTCATTCCTTTTGAATCTAAGAAAAAGTATGTCTATCAATAGAACTTAAAAATTTTATTCCCACAAGTTGGTAAATATATTACAATTTATACAAATAAAATTCATCATTCATGATAATTCTCCCTCATAACATTTTTTTATCTTACATTTAGATACTTTACAATGTCTCAATTCTCATAAAGAATATTTTCCATCCAATAATATCAATTTCATATCCACCTAAATTAACATGATTTGATATTTTATCTTGAATAATGATGTGACCTTATTTAGTATATTCAATTTATTACTTTCTAATTTATTCTTTTATATCAATTATCCCATCCAAGAGTAATTTATATCACTTTAGGTAATTCTATTACTCCTAAGGTGGGAACTTGAAACTTTAACAACTATAGAAAACACTTTAATTTATTTTCAACCTATGTGGAGTCCATTTATACATAATTATTGATAAAGAAGTTTGCACTTTTTTACAACACAAAATAAAATATATCAAGTATATCCTATCCTCTCTTGAAAAGGAAATCCTATATGCTATTCAGATTAATCAAATGAGATAACCAAAAAGGTTGTGAAAGTCAAATTTTGACTATACTTACAATAACTCAATGATAATGTGACTTTGCTGGCAATCATGAGGGGACTTATGCATCTAACAAATCGGTTAACATATGATATGGAAATTTGGGTGATGCTTTCTTCTCAAACTAGTTAAAATAAAATCAAGGGATGGGGGTTCACAGAATCTAAACTATAAGGACAATGACAGTAATGGTTGATGGCACTGTAGATAGAAATATTCCTCATATAAACTAATTTCTACTTAACTAGAGATAGTTCACAATGCCAAAGAAATAGTGTAGACACCTAAAATTGTCTAGTCTAATTAAATAAATATTTTATTTATTTAATTATTTTAGCCTAATTCTTCTATTAATTAAATAAATCTTTATTTATTTAATTAATTCATTTATCCTCTTCTAGCCTTATTTCTCATTTAAATAAATATATTTGTTTATTTAAATTATCCTTTTCCTAAATTAAATAAATATCTTATTTATTTAATTATCCCACTTCCTCTATTAATTAAATAAATCTTTATTTATTTAATTAATTAATTAGCCTTTTCCACCTATGACACATGTCATTCATCTCTTAATTCCTACACTACCTACCCTCTCATTATTTTCTTATTTTCTCTACCTACACTCTAATCATAGCCGACCATTTATCTTTTACACCTCTCAATCTTATCCCTCCATTTCATATAGTGTCTTCTATATAAGAAGATTCTTCCTTCATTATCAACCCTAATCAATCATTCTAACTCACTATGCATTCAGCCCCGACTACGCTTTCGAACTTGCATATGCAATCAAGCCTGCTTGCAACCACATTTCCATCTTTGTTGAGCTCTTGTGCACATATAAAATCTTAGAGCAAATATATCAAGCAAGATCAATGGAGATAGGAAGAATGGAGATCCAAACCCTATTGGACATCTGATGGTATAATCTTTGTGATTTCATTTGATTTGCATTGTCTTAGGTAATCTTCATATGTTATGGTGGATCTTTGTTGTTGTTAGGACTAGGGTTTTGTGGTTGAATTCATTTAGCCTTTCAATATTGTTGTTTCCACTTTCACCATAAACAAATAGTACAATCTTTTAAGGAAAATGAATGATTTTCAGATTGTAAACATTCATTAAAATACCCAATATTGGTGGAAATCAAATAAAAATATACAGTTCAACTAACAACAATAGAAGGCTTAGACTAACCATGTACAAGTTCACTTACAATAAAAAAATTTCCCACTGGTATGAACCAAAAATCCATCAAATATCATCACATTTCACCATCAAAATCATTGAACTTTAACTAATTTGATGAAAGAAACCATGCAAGATAGGAGAAGACAATTGGTGAAACACCATATATTAATTCTTTATTCATTTGCTTCAATTGTTGGTACAATAATTCTTGTTCAACAACTCCTACTCTACTCTAAATTCTAATCATTTACAATGAGAAAGGCACTAGCCTTTTATAGACATTACAGTTGGAATCAATGACTAGGATTAAATCCTTTCAAGGGCCCAAATTCACCTCCTAGAAGCTCTAAAAACTTTTATTTAATGATTTTAACCATTTCTAACCACTTTCTAACTACTTTCCAATTGTTCGTACTACAAGATAAAAGTTACACATTTCCCATTGTAGAGTCATAATATTGTATCCCTATACAATTTCATCCTCACCTAGCCCTTTCCTTGGAATTCTAACCTCCAATACTCAATGCCTACTTTGATGCTTCTCATACCCTCTTGATATCTATATTTTCAACTCACGAGCCAGCCTCTATCCAATTTGAGTCCTAATTGACAATACCAAGATACCCTGGGTGCCCTGGTCCTAGCTCAAGATGCAAGATAGGACCTCACAATAATCACTTTATGTGGACAATAAATTTGGCTCCGTGTTAGCCTTCTTTGAAAATTCAAACACTTTGTGTACGTTAGGTATAAAAGGAAGCCTACCCCCTTCATTTGGTAACTATAAAAATCATAAGCATGAGTTCTCAATTGCACTCTAGCAAAATCAATTCAAGTCTATGTGAGTCAGCATTGAAGTATTCATCAAGCATTGAAGGAGAAGGTCAAGTAAAGTTGAAGAATTTTGGTTCAAGCATCCATGATCGAACTTCTATGAAGACATTCTACATTGCATCCTAAACCTTTGCATGAGGATTCAAGTAAACTTTGTCAAGGTATCAAGTTTAAGCATCTTCAGATCAGATCTAGCCTTTCCCTCAATAGGAAAGCATTCTACTTCAATTCAATTCCATTTCAATTTCAAGGTTGATTCCTAAATCAAGGTTTGACCTAAGGCAAACCCCCATTGACCAAACCTATTTTCTTATTTTTGTGTACAGGGAATTATTTCAGGAGTTGTGAGTGAGAAATCTACCAAAGTAGATGACAATAATCAAACTTTGATTTTGAAGGTACAAAAATCAAAGGACCGAGAAAACCAACTCCCCTCAGTCCCAAAAATTTATGATGACCTTCTAACAATGGATTTTGTGTGTTATCGTGATTCGTATAATATCTAGTTTGTCTAACCTCAATATTCGAAGGACCAAGATGACCTACTCCTCTTAGTCTTGACAATTCTACCCAAGCTTTTCATCATAAGTTTTGATCTATTTCCATCCTTAGATATAGGTTTACAGCTCTGCTCATGATATCTGAAACATTTGGTTACTATTATTTTATGTCAATTTCCCATTTTTTGTCCTAGCTCTAGCATTGCAATTCTACCGCAATTCAAATTTACTTTTTAATTCAAACAAGGGGGGAATTAATCTAATCTATATTCAATCCTCCTAGGGTTGGATCATCAAATTCAATTCTCTTCCCTTAATATAAGGTGGTCCTAAGAAAAATAAGTGGCTTTATCCCTTAAGGTGTTGAAGCCCTAATTTGAATATCTTACATTTTGGTGATCTTGTAACTCATGCTTATTTCTAATATTTTATGCTCAAGTTTGATTTCTAGACCTTTAATTCAATTTAACTTTTATTCGTGCTCGTAAGTGCACCAAGATGGTGAACAGAAAAGTGGCCACATGCAAAAAAAAAAAAAAAATCATACCTCATGCCTGTTCTATGAAATTCAAAAACATACTAGGCTTGGTAAAACCAAGCCTAGCCAAAAAAAAGTTCCTCAAAATGCATACAGGTTATGCAAAACTAGAAGTTCACAATTTCTCATAACCCGTAAAACTATAAGTTTTGGCCTTAGTTCTCCATAACCTATACGAGTGATGTAGAACTAGGAACCAAAGAGGAAGTGGAGAGAGAGGGGGGGATGTAGGGAGAGGGGGGGAGAGGGAGAGAGAGGGAGATTGAGAAAAGGAGAAAGAGAGATAGAGAGAGAGAGAGATTAGGGGGTAGGAAGAGAGGGATAGAATAGGATAAGGAGAGGGGGAGGGAGAGAGAGTTAGAGATAGAGAGAGAAGGGGATAGGAAGAGAGGGAGAGAGATAGGGAAAGAAAGAGAAGGGAGAGAGGGTGAGAATAGGATTAAGAGACAAAGAGGGAGGGAGAGGGAGAGGGGGGGGGGAATGGAGGGAGAGGGAGAGAGAGGGAGACTAGGAAAAGGAGAGGGGGAGAGGGAGAGAGATGGATATTGGGAAAAGGAGAGAGATAGAGACAGAGACAAGGACAAAGACACAAAGAGAGAGACAGACAGACAAACAGACAGAAGGGGATAGGAATAGAGGGAGAGAATAGGATAAGGAGAGGGGGTGAGAGAGAGAGAGAGTAGGGAGAGGGGTAGGGAGAGAGATTTAGAGAGAGAGAGAGTAGGGGGTAGGAAGAGGGATAGAATAGGATAAGGAGAGGGAGAGAGAGAGAGAGAGAGAGAGAGATGGAGAGAGAAGGGGATAGGAAGAGAGGGAGAGAGATAGGGTAAGAAAGAGAAGGGAGAGAGGGTGAGAATAGGATTAAGAGAGAGAGAGAGAGAGAGAGAGATAAGGAGAGGGGGTGAGAGAGAGAGAGAGAGAAATTAGGGGGCAGGAAGAGAGAGATAGAATAGGATAAGGAGAGGGGGAGGGAGAGAGAGTTAGAGATATAGAGAAAAGGGGATAGGAAGAGAGGGAGAGAGATAGGGAAAGAAAGAGAATGGAGGGAGAGGGAGAGAGAGGGAGAGAGAGGGGGGGGGAGATAATAGGATAAGGAGAGGTGGTGAGAGAGAGAGTAGGGGAGAGGGGGTAAGAGAGATAATAGGGGATAGGAAGAGAGGGAGAGAATAGGATAAGGAGACGGGGGGAGAGAGAGAGGATATTGGGAGATAGGGAGAGGGAGAGGGAGAGGGAGAGGGAGAAGATGGGGAGAATAGGATAAAGAGAAAGAGAGAGAGAGAGAGAGAGAGAGAGAGAGATTGGGAAAAGGAGAGGGGGAGAGGGAGAGAAAGGGAGATTGGGAAAAGGAAAGAGAGAGAGAGAGAGTAGGGTCAAGATATGGGGAGGGGGAGAGAGAGAATAGTATAAGATAACGAGAGGGGGGGAGAGGGGGGAGAGAGAAAAAGAGAGAAGGGGGAGAGGGTGAGAATAGGATAGGATAACGCGAGAGAGAGAGAGGATAACGAGAGAGAGAGAGAGAGAGAATAGGAGAGGATATATATATATATAGAGAGAGAGAGAGAGAGAGAGAGAGAGAAAGAGAGGATAACGAGAGAGAGAGAGAGAATGGGATAGGGAGAGACAGTAGGAGGAGAGGGTGAGAGACATGAGGTAGATAGAGAACAAGAAGGAGAAGAGGGTGAGAGACTGGACAGAGAGAGAAGTGTGAGGGGGAGAGAGATGAGATAGAACTCAAGGAGGATAATTAGGGCTAGAATAGACAGAGACGGTGATGGGGGAAGGAAGATGAGAGAGAGAGAGGCAGAGAGTAAAAGAAGAGAGGCATGCATGTATACAAACATATATACATATATCTATATAAATATATGTATATATAATTATAGATATACATATATACATACATAAACACATATTATATATGTATGTCTATATAAATGTGTAGTAAATGCTAAGTTTACAAGCATACTTTTTATGTCTTCGTAACCCATACGGGTTTTGTGAAACTCGAAATGATGGTTTTAGTTC
Organism: Cryptomeria japonica; assembly: GCF_030272615.1. Lineage (NCBI taxonomy): Eukaryota > Viridiplantae > Streptophyta > Pinopsida > Cupressales > Cupressaceae > Cryptomeria > Cryptomeria japonica. The sequence goes on from NC_081411.1 coordinate 211,631,725, forward strand.
TTCATAACCCAACTATGAATGGTACTTTTTGTTTTTCAAAATCCGAGCAGGTTCGAGCGGGTTATCTTGCACATCAGAACCCCTGCGGGTTTCGGCTTGGTAAGAGGGTTGGAAAATGACCCTAAGGCTTGCAAGCTCATTTTCCCTCCATTTTTGTCCCTTTACACGTTTTTTCATCTTCCAACTTGATTTCTCGACTTCCTCGTCATCAGGTTTACAAATGATCAAGTGGGTATCTCTAAAATTACCATCATAATCTCACACATCTTCTCAGCTTTCTGACCATATAATTTTTTCTATTTTTGGACAACATTAGCATAGTAAACTTTAATTTTCTTTACCAATGCCTTCACAGTCCTCACAGACATATGTCTACCATTTTTTTAATAATTTTTGATATAATTGACCAAATTCAAAATAAATTACATATTATTTTTCTACACTAGATTATATACACTTTTAAAAAAATAAGTTTGTATTTTCGATTATTTTGATGCAAGTTATGCCCAACACACAAACAAGTACCAAATTTTCAGGATGTAGTCACTTCAAAAAATCATAAATATATATATATATATATATATATATATATATATTCTACAGAAAATTACAAAAAAATACACAACTTCTAGATCTCACTCTTACCTATCATCCTACTAAAGGTTTTTGCATAATACTAAATCTAACTATATATTGTGTACAGCGCACGAAAAATAGCTATATTATGTTTTTTCTAAAAAAATCAGGAACAATTTTCCGTGCATGAGAGGTTTGACCCTCTTAATCTTATCCAATTTTAAAAAACTTTAGTAGTTTAAAAACTATATTTAGAGTACTAAAATTCTTATTCTTTGCTCAACTCCTAGTTTTGAGTGCATGACCTTCAAATATCTCATTGAAGTTAAGGTTTACCTGTTTTCAAAAAAAAAATTTTAAAAATTAAAAAAATTTAAAAAATATAAAAAATGGTGGCCACTTATACCCCCCTTTTTGTTCACAATCTTGGTGCACTTAACCTTTTGTTAAAATTGATTTATGGGTTACATTTGATTCTCAAATTATATATTTAGATCTAATTTTTATTACATATCATTTCCATATTTAGAAGCATCTTGTGTTCAAATTCATAATTCACATTGATTAATCAATCATTTTACAAAGAGGTTGCATTGTTTAACCATACATATAGCTTGCATTTCCTTCTTTTTGAATGAGTTTTATTACCCATATTCCTACATCCAATATTTCAGTGAGAAGAAGTTACAAACTTAGGGCTTCCTAAAGTTTAAATACCAAGGATATGGAGCCCAAGGTGACTAAGATATTCCATGTGAGTATTGGTACTTCCTCTAATCCAACACACAACATGCCTAATTGTAACGTCATAAATTGTACGCACTTGCTAAAGCAGTACAATTTAACACCTAGTTTAGCACCCGCCTTGGCACAGTTGCACTTTGCATTGCATTTCCCCTTTAGCACTTAATTAATCAAATTAATTAGGTCTAAGGTCCTATTTCATCATTCTCTACATCATAAAGTTGGGCCCTTTCACTAAAGTGCGCCCTTCGCATTTTATTCCTCCAATACATCACTCAATCAAAAACCCTAATTAAGTCCTATTTCGAACTTGGGGGCTTGGTTTCGGGGTCAAAACATCTCGAAATCACCTGTAACTTTGGGATTCTCTCTAAAATCATCATATCCGACGGCCCTGAAAATTTGGTGAAAAGTTGTCAGGACCGTGGCGCCCAGAGTGCACACGGTCCTAGACATTTTTCTCGAAATTTTAGGAGCGCGATCCAATCATAAAATAAAGCTTAACCCCAAGAAATTGGTGGGATATTCAATCTCTAGGTCGGCCAAAATACGAATTTATGATCTAGGGTTTCATACATAAGAGCTCTCTTTCTTCATTTGAAGGGATCCGAATTTTGTTTTCAGGAACTTCATATGCAGCGAAAGAGCAGATCTTTGAAGACTTCAACATCTTACAACATCCTTCTATCAAGCATCTATCAAATTCATTCATCCACTTAGGGCTTGGAAGACATTGAAGAACAATAGGAGATTACCGACTGAAGATTGGCTTGTACTCCTCCCTTGAGGGTTGGGTATGATTTCATGTTGTTTTCATGTCTTTACATAAGCTTCAATACATCATTTATTCATGCTTTAGATCACTTTGCATCTTGATTTAGAGCATTTACGTTATCATTTACAAGCAATTAGGGTTTACTTTCTAGGTTGCTCTAGTTTGCTTTCTTGCATTTTAGGACCTTGCACACACACTAGGTCGGCACACACAATACATTTTACAAAACAACTTGGCTATTCGTGGAGGTGGAAATCACCGAAGCGGGGGTTTGACTAAGGCAAAACCCTTTATAGCTGCCCATACCCCCCTTTTCAGATATCATTGCAGGTTTCGAGATTTAGACGATGCCGCGGGATACAGATCCGGAGAGAGAAGGTCGAGACAGCACTCTGTATCAAATTGCAGAGCAGAAGACTGGGACAGGGGCGCTGGGCACCCTGGTCCTACCAGGACAGGGGCGCTGGGTGCCCTGGTCCCTGGGACAGAGGCGCTGGGCGCCCTGGTCCTTCGGATAGACAGCTTTCAGACAGCTTTCCGATAGTGTTCCAGAGTGCAGAACAGCAGTTTCCGGTGCAGTTTTCAGGACAGTGGCGCCCGCGCCCCCGTCCCGAACATTTTCAGTCTGATTTTGACTCCGAGTACACATCTGCATTCTTATTTCATCCTTGTATTTACAGCTGTTCATTGTTTAATCTCAATTCTGCAATCTTGTTATTAGTTCATACTTGCATTTTGGGATTAGGGTTTGAACTTGCATTACTTGATCTTACAATTTCAACAAGAGAATAGAAATCCTAATAGATATCCCATGGCTCTCTCTTTCACAAAAAGAAGTAGCCAATTGTGCGATATCTCTAGGCTCTTTCGTATTCCGTAATGTGTGTCAAAAGGTAGGATTAGGGCATGATTAACCTAGTCTCGCTTTGTTGGATGATGCTCTTGATGACTTCTTGGCTTTATCGAAATCTGTAGACAAAAGCAAAACCTCTAAATTGGTTAACATGATAAACTTGAATGAGCATAAAAAGCCTCTCTTTGAAGTTCAAGGAGCTTATGCTTCTCCCACCTTTCAAGTTTCTAAGTCACCTCTCCTTACTGTTCAAGGAGGGTATGATCATGATTCCTTTCGTACTCCGAATAAACCAATCATCACGGTGCAAGGAAGAAAACCTATAAGTCCTTATAATTATGCCAAGCAAATAACTAGAGAGAGTTATCATGTGGTTGCCCATACTTATCATACCAGAAATAATAGGCAACCTAGTGCTCCTCCTGTTATTCCAGTTTCCCTTCCTAATCCTCAACCGGTGCTTCCACAAGCTCCCCGTATTTCACAAGTTCTTGGAAAGGAATATGATCTCATAGAACAACTTAAAGCTACCCCTGCTAAGATATCCCTTTGGGATTTGACTCAAACTTCTTCCGCTCATCATGGAATGTTACAAGATGCCTTGAAAGATTTGAATGTTCCTCCACCGAATACATCTAGTAATATAGCATCTTTGGTTAACTCTGTGATGAATCCTAAAGCTCAAATTGTGCTACTAGTGAAATCCAACATCAATATGATCCCTTGATGATTGTGGTTATCATGAAAGACACTGCTATAAGACGAACACTAGTAGATAATGGCTCTGGTCTTAATGTGTGTAGCATTAATCTTTTGCATAAGATGAATGTGGATACATCCTTAATTGAACCGGACTCTCATCCTATTCGAGGCTTTGATAATGTGGCTAAAACTTCATTAGGTACTATCACCTTACCCATCACAGTGGGGCCTTTTACTTTGCCTACACCTATCCATGTTATGTCGGGAAATCTAACGTACAACTTGCTACTGGGGAGACCTTGGATTCACAGTATGCAAGCTGTCCCTTCTACATTGCATAGACAAGTTAAATTTATTTATAACAATAAGACATATACCTTGATAGGTGATACTAATTTTCAAGCTTGTTTGCAAACATCCACTTCTAAGGGGGGTTCTTCTAAGCCGTCCTCATCTAGTGATGAATCTTTAAATAAGATACCTATCGATGAATCCTCGCTCTCCGATGATCAAAATTCTTTGGATGAGTCTGGAGCTCTTGGAGAAGATTCTTCTCGACTTGAAACTACACATAAGAAGGATTTTGATCCTGGGAAGATCCTCGAAGACGACGATTGGGGATCCCTTGATTTTAATCCTACCTTTGTGGGTGAATATAAGGTTCCTTCTAGAGAAATTAAAGTTGAAAAGAAGGAAGAAGCTAAAAATCATAAAGTTGAAAAGAAAGAATCAACCTTACCTGAATCTATGAGTAATAATTTTGTGGCCGCCTCTCAAACTTCTTCTCCTCACATCTCTAATTATGAAGAGTTTGATTCTTTGTCTTATGAAAAACCACCTTCTCTTCCTGAAATGGCTGATCGTTATGGTCGTGGTTTTCACATTTTTGCTAAGCATGGGTATCATGGAAAAGGTTGTGGTGCTCATGAACAAGGGATAAGAGTTCCTCTAGAGACTAATTTTCACAATTATGCCTTTGGACTTGGCTTTAATCCCTGCAAACGTACTAAAGCTTCTAAAAGACCATGCATTAGTGTTAATGCTATCTCTACATCTTTATCAATACAACATCCTAAGTATATTGATGGGGATCCTTCGTGTGCCTGTGCTTTGGATGTCTTCCCTACCGACGATGCTTTAGCTAAGTTCTTGGGAGCCTATGACACTCTTCCTCGTTATCATCACAATAGGGGACTCCCTTATTGTTTGAACACTGAAGCCTATTTTGGAAAAGAGATTGATAATGACGAGATTGTGAAAGAATTCCCTCAGTTAAAGGATACTCCTCAACAAAGTAATCTTCTCATAAGTGACACCACTGATGTTAAGATGGATCCTTGCAATAAAGAGAAAGTCATTAAAATTGGGAAATGTTTGGATGAAGAGGAACAGAAACAATATGAAGAACTATTGCGTGAATTCCCTGAGATCTTTGCTTGGGCATATTCTGACATGCCTGGTATAGATCCTAAGATCGTTACTCATAATATTGTCTTAGTTCCTGATGCTAAGCCCATGAAACAAAAAATTCGAAAAATGAATCCTAAGGTGGCTCTGCTTGTTAAGGCTGAGATTGAAAAATTATTGGAGGCTGGATTTATCCGCCCTATTGACTATTCCCCATGGATTTCAAATATTGTCGCTGTGGCTAAACCAGACAACAAAATAAGAATGTGTACTGACTTTCGGGATCTAAATAAGGCTTCTTTAAAAGATGATTTCCCTCTTCCAAACATTGACATGATAGTTGATTCTACGGCAGGACATGCCTTGTTATCCTTCATGGATGGTTTTTCAGGCTACAATCAAATTTTTATTAACCCTCAAGATCAATTCAAAACTGCTTTCACCACTCCTTGGGGTACGTTTTGTTGGATAATGATGCCTTTTGGACTCAAAAACGCCGGTGCAACTTATCAACGAGCGATGACCCTTATCTTTCATGATTATATGCATAAGATTTTAGAGGATTATGTTGATGATATTTTGGCCAAATCCTTTCTTCGCATAGATCATGTTAAAATCCTTCGTCAAATCTTTGAAAGAATTCGTAAATATCACATGCACTTGAATCCCCGAAAATGTGTTTTTGGTGTGGATAGTGGAAAACTATTAGGGTTCATAGTTTCGCATCGTGGGATTGAGGTGGATACTAAGAAAATAGATGCTATTGTCAACATGCCACCTCCTAGAAATGTGTCTCAACTTAAAAGCTTACAAGGAAAGATTCAAGCTATTCGTAGGTTTGTGTCTCAGCTTGCGGATCGTACCTTTCCTTTTACTCAACTTCTTAAAAAGGATATCACTTTTCAATGGAATAAGGATTGTCAGTAAGCATTTGAAGATTTAAAAGTATATTTGGCTAGTCCTCCTATTCTTCAACCTACCGAACCTTCTAAACCCTTCCTTCTGTATACAGCTGCTTCCTCTCATGCTCTCGCAGCATTGTTGGCACAACATGATAAAGATGGTAAGGAATGTCCGGTTTATTACATAAGTCGTACCTTACTCGATTATGAGACCCGATATTCTGTGATAGAAAGACAAAGCTTGGCCTTGGTATTTGCAACTTAGAAATTGAGACATTATCTTTTAAATTCAGAAGTCCATGTCATGGTAAAGTTTGATCCTTTGAAGCATCTTTTCTCTAAAACTGATTTATCAGGACGCCTAGCTAAGTGGGTTATGATGTTAACTGAATTTGACCTTAAATTTGTTTCACAAAGAGCAATTAAAGGACAAGCGTTGACTGATCACTTAGTTGAGGCCCCTTCACCTTTCTCCTTCCCTAACCCTGAGTCTTTTCCTGATGACTTCATTCTTTCTATAGAGAAAGATTAAACTTGGGAGTTATACTTTGATGGCTCTAAGTGTCGTACGGGATCGGGGGCAGGTGTTGTTCTGATTTCTCCTACAAAGAAACCCATTCCCTTATCCTATCGTCTAAATTTCCTGTGTACCAATAACATTGCTGAGTATGAGGCTCTTATAGCGGGAATAAAAGCAGCCTTAGCTCTGAATATAAAACACATACATATCTATGGAGATTTGCAATTGATTATAAGACAAGTAACAGGAATATATCAAGCAAAACAAGACAAATTATCACAATATAAAGACCTTGCTATCTCTTTATTACAAAATTTTGATTCTTATACTATGGAACCTGTTCCTCGAAAAGATAATCGACATGCGGATGCAATGGCATGTGTGGCTTCTCTTGTATCTTTAGAGGACCCTGTGGTTGATCTTAAATTTGTTATTCACAACCTTATTTCTCCAGCTATTGTAGACGATTCTAGCTTGGTAACATGTTGTGATTTTATAGACTCAGATGAATGGTACTCGCATATCGTAAGATATTTGACCGATGGTACCTTTCCTGATTCTGCTAATAGGAACACTAGGGCTAGAATCCGCAAGCTGTCTGCTAGGTATATCATTCTTTCTAATATCCTTTACCGAAGGGGTTATGATGGTCTTCTCCTTCGTTGTCTTAACAAGTCGGAAATCCCCGTTGCTCTTGAAGAGGCACATTCAGGTGCCTGTGGGGGGCATTTTGGGGGAAAATCCTTAGTTCATAGATTGCTTCGTATGGGATACTATTGGCAAACTATGCAGAAGGATTCCTTTTCATTTGTTAAAAAATGTCATCAATGTCAACAACACAATAATCTGATTCATGCTCCTGCCCAAGAACTCTATTCTCAAGTAGCTTCTTGGCCTTTTTCCGCATGGGGTTTGGATCTTATTGGTAAAATCTCTCCTCCTTCATCTCAAGGACACACCTTCATTATAACCGCAACAGATTACTTTACGAAGTGGGTAGAAGCTATTCCCCTTTTCTCTACCACTGCTGAAGTGATTTGTCAATTTCTTCTAGAAAACATCATTTCTCGATTCGGGATACCTTCTACTATTATCTCAGATAATGGGACATCGTTTAAGAACAAGGACGTGAAGAAATTCCTCGAGAAGTATCATATCAAACATCGATTTTATACACCATACTATCCTCAGTCAAATGGTCAAGCTGAATCATCCAATAAGATAATTGAACAAATTCTTCGCAAAACCGTGAATAAGCATGGTAAGGATTGGAGTAACCAGCTAATCTATGCTCTTTGGGCTTACCGAACGAGTGTACGAATTGCCACAGGAACTACTCCTTATAATCTTGTTTATGGTGCTGACGCTATTATGCCTTAAGAGCTAGAGATTCCATCACTTAGGGTTTCTCTCAAAGGTATAGTAGATGATGACTCTTATAGAGAACAACAACTTCAACAGCTTGAGATGCTTGATGAACAGCGTATAAACGCTCTTGAGCATATTCAAGCGTATCACAAAACTCTACAACGAATCTATAATGATAAGGTTATTCAACGTTCCTTCTCAGTAGGTGACTTAGTCCTTTATGAGAATCAGCGCAATGTGAATGCCTTACCTGCAGAAAAGGGAAAATTTAGTCCTAATTGGCTTGGACCATATATCGTTATTGAGGATTATGGATCAGGTGCTTACAAAATAGTGGATGTAGATGGTACGCCTCTTAAAGAACCTATCAATGCTATGCACTTGCGTAGATATTATGCTTAATTCTTCATTCCTTATTTATCTTTTTTTCAATTTTTCAACATTCGATAATATGTTAGTGTCTCTTAATTAAAGCAAAATAGAATTAAATGTTATGTTGTTTAATCTATATTGCTTCGTTCCTAACAAGCATGTTTCTTTACTTCATGGTTTGTCTTGAATTCATTTATGTAAGTTGTAAAAGATTTACATTTCCATTATGCTAGCATATTATACAGTGTCGTTATGTGTTAAGTAGAATCGTATCATGTTGTGTTTAAGTTCAAAATTAAATCACATTAGTTATATGATTCTTAGACTTAATGCATATTTCTTCCTTATCATCAATGTTGTACTTGATTAAATATTTTAATTAAGTCACACATGTATCAATTTAATCATGGAGCATTGAGAAATCAATCGCATGGAAATTAAATTCTGAACATACATGTACATTTACCAGATGTATTAGATTTAATCAAAACAAAACATACATTGTTTTAAGCATTAAAGATAACACATTTGAGACAAAAGAGAAGCATGTGTATATACATATATATATGTGTGGATCGTATACAAATATAGGTCACTGTATATCCAAAATGTGACCTCTCTTTTACATCATAAAATCATCTCCTATCCCTAGGGCTAGTGGCTGGAGAATGTCGACTGGATGCTCCCTCCTGATCTGGCCGTGAAGGTGGACCCATGGGTGTGTAGTGTGATACAGATCGTGAGTGACTCCGAGAGGAACTCCTGCGATCCCTATCCATAAGGATCGCGCGATAGGTGGTAGCCTCGGTCTGAGCCGTTGCTAGATCTCGTCGCGCCTGCTGGAGGTCCTCTGATAGGACTCTCTCTCTCTCTGTCGCGCCTACTGGAGGTCCTCTGATAGGACTCTCTCTCTCTCCCTCCATATATCTACCTATACTCAGAATGGGAAAAACAAATCCTCATGCCAACCCGCGTTCCCTCGAGGCCTATAGGCAATCTGTGAGGAACTGGGGATCTGTGCTATCATGGAAATATCTGTCATTGCCTGCTGAATCAGGGAACGCCATTCCTGCACATTAGCTATGGTAGTAGAATAGATTTTTTGTTAGTACCATTTTATATCATCCAAACATCAATCAATCAATATAAACCTACTATACCTGGATCTCCCTCACGCCAGTAGGGATCATGATATGGTAGTATCTGTGCCTGGGAACCGCTAGGCTCCCCTCGCTCGAATAATCTATCCACGATGGGTGTAGGCTGGACAGTACTAGGGACAGGCCTCCGTATCGCCTCATGTTCCCCCTGTTGGGGAATAAGAGGTGGATCTAGTGCTATGGTATCGTCTCCTGAATGGTGGGGAGCTACATCTGACTCCTCCTCATCATCTCTATCCTCCTCCTCGTCATCCTCCTCGTCATCCTCATCCTCGTCCTCATCCGCATCATCACCTGCATCTCCCTCGTCCTCCTCTCTATCTGTATCCTTCTCCTCCTCCTCGGCACTGGGCTGATTGCCTGTAGGTGGATCAGGATCTCCCGCCTCCTCATGACCCTCTCCCTCCTCTGCCTCCTCTGACCTGGATCCCTGGTTCTCATCTGGGTCTCCATGTCTCCATGGGCCTGGATAGCCTGTCGGATGATCTGGTGGAAAGATAGGACCTGGATATGATCTCATAAACCATGAGACGTACCTCCGCTGTGCTCCAGGCTCTGCAGAATAATCAGTGACTACATCCTGATCAGATCCCTCTAAGTCTGTAGTCTCGATGTCATCTATCGTCGGTCTCGCTACTGCTCTAGGTCTGGGAAGGACCCCTGAGTGTCGAGTATAGATGGGCACATCGGCTGGAACACACTGCTCTAGCCCGAACTGCCTCCGTACTCGGTCGAAGTAGAAAGGGACTATGATGTGTGCATATCGTCCCCGCAGTAGGCGGTTCCTCTGTAGACATGCTAATTGTCTCTCCATACCATCCCATCTGTGCATCCGTAGGTAAGGTCTCCACACTGTCACCTCGGCTGTCACTCTGTCAAAAATCACTCTCCAATATAACAAATCTCCAAATCTCCACTCGCTGGTAAGTGGATAAGCGAACACCCTAGGTCGCTCGCTCGCTGTACTCAGCGGAAAGCCGATGGGCCTGGTGCATGTGAAGTGCTCTAAAATCCACACCTGCAGAAGTGTGCATGTCATCAAACTACAACCCTGTCCAAATACATACTCCTCAAGGTTGTGATAGAGATGTGCAAGCATACTCCGACCCCAAGCATACACTCTCCTGTGTCTCTCCATCGCTCTGATACACCATGTGATACCCCCATGCATGTGCGTGCCTCGCCCATTAGGGCAGATGGCTAGTGCTATGATGGCTATCATAAGGCGTCTCAGAAGGGGTACCTCCCCTGTAGGATGTAAGAGCCAGCTGACCATGATGCGACCTCTCGTCTCGCTCGACATGACTCTCCCTATGCAATACACCTACTCTCTCTGATGATCCTCCACTAACCGATCGGTCACGTATGTAACAGTCGCCCCTCTGATAGGAAGATGAAGTATACGGTACACATCCTCGAGTGTGACCGTCAGCTCCCCTACTGGAAGGTGAAAAGTGCATGTGTCAGGATCCCATCGCTCCATCAATGCCATCAGCATCGCAGGATGGAACCGAATGGCCGGCATGAGGATCACATACCATAATCCTACTATCAACAGTGTGTCTCTCTCTGACTGAGTCAGCCGCGAAATCTGATCTTGCAAACTGCGAAGAATATGTCCCGCTGTATGCTCTCTCATGTACGGAAGGCCCTACAACACAAAAAAACATAACCGTAATCAGTACTCGATCATCAAAATCGCTAATGCAAACTGTTGAACATCGTGTGCTAGTCCTGAAACCTCTCGCCAAGCCCTGATTGGGGACCATAGTGTCCTGTCAGGGACCATGGTGCCCTGAGGGGACCATGGTGCCCTGAGGGGACCATGGCGCCCTATCAGGGACCATGGCGCCCTGGGGGGACCAGGGCGCCCCACAGGGACCATGGTGCCCTGGGTGGGCCCCGGTCAGCCTTCAGGGCCTGCATACGATCACAGAAAAGTCAACATGCAAAAAATCAAAAGTCAAACGTTCAGTCAACTCACCTCGTCCAGTGGCTCGTCGTCGATCACGGCCTGGCGCAGGATCTCGATCCTCGTGGGACGCTCCGGTCGTCGTGAAGGCATGATGATGGCTATGTGGGCTCCGCTATACTGAATAGTACTCTGAAATCGATAAAGTGACGAATACAAATGTCACTTTCGAGGTATATACTTTCGTTCATTTATTCTTACTTTTTGAAACCCTAATTTTCCTCTACCATTCATTTTATCATAACTTGGGTTTGGGAGATGCGATTTTCGAGCCGTTTGTTGCGTTGGAATTGTATTTTCCTTCCCCTACTCTCGGGATGTTCCAAAAAGTGCTCTGATGAAGCCTATTTAGTGAACACCCCTCATCAATACTACCTTACACAATTTGTTGCAAGTAAACATGCTAACCTATTTCACCTCCCTAATAAGCAAGTCGAAACAGGGGGGGCATATAGCTACTCACAGATTTCATCACTTTCCCTAGTAAGCATTAGGTGATTTTGTGATCTAACGTGTGTTTTGTAGGGTGTGGTTCCTAACTGTGTACTGCAGATGCCGCTGGGGGCTTCGTCCGACAACTTATGGATATATCCTTTTTCAAATAATGTTTACTTTCTGTACTTTAGCTTGCATATGCACGTAGTACTCATATGACCGCTAAAGTGGGGGCTAAATGTAACGTCATAAATTGTACGCACTTGCTAAAGCAGTACAATTTAACACCTAGTTTAGCACCTGCCTTGGCACAGTTGCACTTTGCATTGCATTTCCCCTTTAGCACTTAATTAATCAAATTAATTAGGTCTAAGGTCCTATTTCATCATTCTCTACATCATAAAGTTGGGCCCTTTCACTAAACCGTGCCCTTCGCATTTTATTCCTCCAATACATCACTCAATCAAAAACCCTAATTAAGTCCTATTTCGAACTTGGGGGCTTGGTTTCGGGGTCAAAACATCTCGAAATCACCTGTAACTTCGGGATTCTCTCTAAAATCATCATATCCGACGGCCCTGAAAATTTGGTGAAAAGTTGTCGGGATCGTGGCGCCCAGAGTGCACACGGTCCCGGACATTTTTCCCGAAATTTTAGGAGCGCGATCCAATCATAAAATAAAGCTTAACCCCAAGAAATTGGTGGGATATTCAATCTCTAGGTCGGCCAAAATACAAATTTACGATCTAGGGTTTCATACATAAGAGCTCTCTTTCTTCATTTGAAGGGATCCGAATTTTGTTTTCAGGAACTTCATATGCAGCGAAAGAGCAGATCTTTGAAGACTTCAACATCTTACAACATCCTTCTATCAAGCATCTATCAAATTCATTCATCCACTTAGGGCTTGGAAGACATTGAAGAACAATAGGAGATTACCGACTGAAGATTGGCTTGTACTCCTCCCTTGAGGGTTGGGTATGATTTCATGTTGTTTTCATGTCTTTACATAAGCTTCAATACATCATTTATTCATGCTTTAGATCACTTTGCATCTTGATTTAGAGCATTTACGTTATCATTTACAAGCAATTAGGGTTTACTTTCTAGGTTGCTCTAGTTTGCTTTCTTGCATTTTAGGACCTTGCACACACACTAGGTTGGCACACACAATACATTTTACAAAACAACTTGGCTATTCGTGGAGGTGGAAATCATCGAAGTGGGGGTTTGACTAAGGCAAAACCCTTTATAGCCGCCCATACCCCCCTTTTCAGATATCATTGCAGGTTTCGGGATTCAGACGACGCTGCGGGATACAGATCCGGAGAGAGAAGGTCAAGACAGCACTCTGTATCAAATTGCAGAGCAGAAGACTGGGACAGGGGCGCTGGGCGCCCTGGTCCTGCCAGGACAGGGGCGCTGGGCGCCCTGGTCCTCCAGACAGATAGCTTTCCAACAGTGTTCCAGAGTGCAGAACAGCAGTTTCCGGTGCAGTTTTCAGGACAGTGGCGCCCGCGCCCCCGTCCCGAACATTTTCAGTCCGATTTTGACTCCGGGTACACATCTGCATTCTTATTTCATCCTTGTATTTACAGCTATTCATTGTTTAATCTCAATTCTGCAATCTTGTTATTAGTTCATACTTGCATTTTGGGATTAGGGTTTGAACTTGCATTACTTGATCTTACAATTTCAACAAGGGAATAGAAATCCTAATAGATATCCCGTGGCTCTCTCTTTCACAAAAAGAAGTAGCCAATTGTGTGATATCTATAGGCTCTTTCGTATTCCGTAATGTGTGTCAAAAGGTAGGATTAGGGCATGATTAACCTAGTCTCGCTTTTTCCCCCACACACTAATATCATGGATCTCAATTCACCTCACGTCTCTTTATGAAAATGATAACTCACTAACTAGGGTTACTAATGCTCAATTGGAGAAGCTTGATATGAAATTTGACAATGTTCAACAATGGATGGGCCAAGAACACTTGAATAGTGAGGAAATCTCCTTGATTAAAGGATTGAAAAGAATGGTTCAAAGTGATAAAGTTAGGTGTGGAATTGTTATATGGCATTGCTCATATTATTGATACCAATATTAGGCCTATCAAAAAATTTGTTGAATCTCTTAGTTATTTTCATCCTACTAGTCAATTTGAGCATTCCATTCCTATGAGCACATCCTTTCCTAGTGTGCCTATATATACATCATTTATCATGACTACCTCTACACAAAATATTAATCCTACACATGTTAGTCATGGGGGCATTCCTATTAACTCATATTCTTACATACCTCCTTCAGTGAGTCTTCCATTTGTTTCCCAACCATCACCTATACCAACATATCATAATGTCCCCCCTCCTTATTCTCAACCCCCAACTACCTACAATAGCATTGATCCTCCATCATAATCCAATATGTCCAATTCCAATCCATCCACCAGATCGACTATCAATAACCTAGCTCAAAGTGTTTGAATTAAAAAGTGTTTCAATATGTCCAATTCCAATCCATCCACCAGAGCGACTATCAATAAAAATTGGCTTCTTTAACCCAATTCAAGTTCAATGTTCCCACTTGATGTAGAAATCCCACTATCTGATGAGATTGTTCGTGCGGTTGCTCCTAAGAATGTGGAAATCCCTAAATTAAAGTTATACAATGGAAAAGGTGACCCCTTGACTCATGTGAAGACATTTCAAACCTTTAGAGATAAAGCATTGCAATGGTATTGTTCTTTGCCTCCTTATTCCATCATTTCTTTTCAATAAGTCACTATTGCTTTCATTCAACAATTTCAAAATAACATTGGTCCTAAAATTACTTTGACTAATTTGATTCATTTTAAGAAAGAAGTTAGAGAAAAAGTGATTGATTTTAATGGTATATATAAACATTTGCATTCACAAATTGCTTATCATGTGCTTGATCATGATTTTCAAACAATTTTTATTACTAATTTGTAAAATGGTACAAGAGGTAAGCTTCTTTTTTTTTAATTTGTCTCTATCACACAATTGTGTGCAGTGCTTCATAACTATTAGCTTCAAGTGAGTCATTTTGAATCATCTCCTTCAATGGAATTGACTGATAAGAATGAGAGTACTCAACAATCATTTCTAAAATTCAACATACACAACAAATATTTCATCAAGATAAATGATAACTCTTCCTTGGAACAACATCAACACTCCAATGGAAGCCACAACATCAGATGTGGCCCCTTTTGTCCAAATACTTTAGAAAATAATTAACTCCTCTTTCTAAATCTTTAAATAGTATAATATTGAGGTTGATTAATTTTAATGTGTTGCAACTTCCTCCCATCTTGATCCTATAGATACCTCTATGCCTCTAGCACCTTCCTTTGGCCACAAAGCATTTTGCCAATACCATCATCAAGGAGGTCATGATATAAAGAAGTGTTATAATTTGGGGTATAAGATTCAATACTTTAATGATAACAATGTTATATATATAGCTAGTGTGAATGATAAAGGGAGCAAATCCGTAGCACCTCCTAATCAAAACCTCCAAATTTTCAGCAATCCTTTTCCTTTCCACTCTACCAATGTTGTTGAATCTAAATGACTTGTGTTATTTCCTAATGAATTTGGTGTAGAGTCCAATAATTTTGTGAGCCTCATTGAAAAACCTAAATCATGCATCACCTGTGATCCTAAGGAGACTATTGTTTCACTTGATGGACCATTATGCATTATCTGCAAACATTAAAGACAAACTCTCACAAGGGGTGCTCATTGATCCAATATGTATGGTGAATGTTAATTATTGAAGAAAATATTTTTACTCAACAATTACATCAAGTTACACATGATAAATTTGATGTTATGATCAAGTTGTATGATGTTTTCTCTTCTCCTAGAATTGGTTCTATTACTCTTCCTATTGAGGTTGGTACTAAGTACTTAGATGTTACCTTTTCAATTATTCCTATATTAGATCAATTTCATGTGAAGTTGGGTCATCCTTGGCTCTCTTCCATGAAATCTATTCCTCTACAATCTATAAATGTTTGAATTTCCCCTCATAATGGCCATTCATCATAATCAATCATAGCCTTTTCCAACCCACAACGAAGAGTGGAAATTTCACTCTTGATTATTTTTGGCCTAAACAAACTTAAATTTTAAAGCCTTGAAATGATATGTTTTCTATCTTATCAAAAATGGAAAATTGATATGATATTGGCCTTAAGTAAACCTAGAGACCTTTCACCCATAGATATGCCTCCTCCCCATCTTGGACCTGGTCTTCTTCCTACATCTTCAATTCCTCCTATATATGTTGCAGTCCCACCTCCCACGTCTTATAAAGGAAAATGCCCAACATCCAATATCTCTCAACCTAGTGAGGCTCCTTCTATTCCTCCCCCTATAAGAGAAGAAAATAAGCCTATGTTGATTGATCCTCAACCTTTGCAAGTCTTGAGTAAAAGTAAAAGAAATCAATGTGCGGGAGAATGTTGACAAAGAGATCATATCAGGGCTCGTGAACTTGCTCCCCAAACCACTTCCTCCCCCATGACACCAAATTTTGACTTAGTCCCATTTGTCCAACTTTAATCTAACCCTAGGAAGGAAGAACAACTCAAATCATGAAAGTTAAAGATGCTTAAGAAAAATGATGGTTCAATTTATTTTCACATTAAAGATCGTATTATGATTAATTTATATGATGATATGAATGATAATAATGTTTTTCATGCTAATAATGTTGATCCTAATGATTATAATGATATGTATGAGCTTATTCAAATTAATTATGAACTATCTTCACACTTTTCAAAAGCATTAATCTTAGATCCTAATGAAAAACAAAGTGACACATAATCAGAGCATGGTTCTTGCTTGGAACTTTTCGTAGCTTCATCTACCATGCTTGTTGTTTATTCTCTTGCATCTTGTCCACCATCGCTAAATAATGTTAAGCGAGATTGGGAGATAGATGATTTTCTTGATTAGCTTCATATGTGTCTTAGATTATTATGTGGGTTTTCTTGTGTGTAGTGTGCTTATCTTATGATGTATTTCTTGATATGTCTTTATGTTATGTTAGTTTCTCTTTAGATGACCCTTGTTACTTCATTGGTGCAAGGTAATAAACAGGGTGAATTTGTTGTGGCATTCCTCTATCTGTATCTTAATTCTTCTATATATTGTATCAATGTTATGTCATGCATGTGTTATGTTTCATAAATGTGCCTTTGTGTTGTCTACTCTGGGATGATGCAAAGTGTTGAGATATATTTTTGGTCTCTTCCGAGTTGAATCAAAAAGAAATTTCTTCATTCATCTTATGTTCTCTTCCTCCATTGTGTTCATAGTTCCACTACCTTTGGGAGATGAGGTCAATTCAATATAATTATTCTTGATATACATTATTTATCAAAAGTGCATACTGACCCCAGCTAATGGATCCCTTATGTTATTTTTGCTACATGTTTTGTGACCATTTTCCTTTGAATTGTCATTTCTTTGGGGAATCTCATTTTGGAAATGTTCTTGTCTTTTGGATGTATGCCTTAAAATTATTTCTCTTGATAAGGCATGCACAATCGCTTTAATGTGGGGACATACACTCCACTCAAAGTTACACTTCGTGCATACACCATGAGACTTAGTTTGTACACTTTGATCACACACAATGAAATGTTTGGTACATTCTACAGTACCCATTTTGCAGTCAATTCAATTCAACATTCAAATGACCTTGCAAACTAAGATTTTTGCTTTGTAATATTTGACATTTTCAATTTCAAAATTTTCAATCCTAACATGACTCATAGTAAGCACAAGCATTACTAGGCCAATCAAAATCATGCTCTTTTTATCCTCTTCATGTGTTGCTCCTTTTATCTTTCAATATTAGATTGATAAGAACTTAAGTCCCTAGGGGCTAGGTGTGTCTTGTCTCTTTGATATCTTGGTGATTTTTTTCCATGTGACTTCATACTTTATCATGAGTATTACTATAGGTTTATACTCCTATTAAAGTGGGGGCTAAATGTAGTGTTGTAAATTGTATCCCTATACAATTTTGTCCTCACCTAGCGCTCACCTTAGCATTCTATCATCCAATGCTTAATGCCTACTTTAATGTTGCTCATACCCTCTTGAAATCTGCATTTTCAACTTATGATCTAGCTATTACTATTTACTAAGTTGTCATTAGTTTTATGTTCAAAGTCATCCTATATACCCTAGTCAGTTAATACTACAGAAAGACTCAGTTGGTAAGCACTAAGGGTGTCGGTTATAGAAGAAAGGCTAGTCACCGAGATGATATATACCGAGTTGTCTACCGAGTAAATTTCCTATGTCCATCAAGTAGCAAAGAAGGTACACCGAGTTAATCTGAACCGAGTGGAAACGTGTTACCAGATTCAATGAACCTGGACACATATGTGGAAACGTGTTACAAGATTCGAGAACAGGGAACCGTTATTTCATAGGGAATTGCACTTAAAGATTTTGTATGGTTTTGAGGAAGTTTATCCAATGAGATGATTTCTATGTTTATTCATTCGATAAAACATGTTTGTATAATCGATGCATGAACAAGATCACCGCCTTAGAGATCTATATAAAGAGTGATTTGAGTATCTAAGCAAGAAGAGAAAAAGATGGTGAGTTGAAGATAAAAATCTTGTGAAAAGATAAGATGTGATGATTGAACAGAGGTATTCAGAGGTCACCGAGAAGATTTTTAGAAAATAGTTTAAGGGACAAGGAATATAGAAGAGGTCACCGAGTTGATCTATCAATTACTGAGGTATGATATGAGCATGGTAATTTAATATTGAGCACATAGAGTCTGCTATAACATTTTAGATGTAAACTTGCAGATATTTTGTAAAAGATTTTGATTGAATTATTTTGAGTTGTGTTAGAATCCTTTAACAAGGTAAAAGACTCTAACAAGTTCTATAAATTGTAAAGCCTTTAACCAGGTACAACATTTTGTAAAAGTGTTTGTTAAATCCTTTAGCAAGGTAGATCTAAAGATCGTGATACTCCTAACAGGGTAAGCTATCAGAAATAGCTAAACATGTAGCTCTAACCGAGCAACCTTTATTATTATAGTAGTGAAGTTGTGGGTGTCATCCCCACCACACTTTTTCTCTCTAACCAAGAGTTTCTGCGTAACCAAAATCTTTGTGTTATGGAGTGAAATGTGTATGGATGTAATTTCTATAATTGTGTTTTGGCTTTATATATTATGTGATCAACCTTATACAGTTTATGTTTATCAGTAAGATTGTTTTTGAAGAAAAGTTTTGAAGTACTGATTCACCCCTCCTCTCTTAGTACATTAGCTTTCATTGTTGGACCTAACAATTGGTATCAGAGCTATACTCTTGGAAAAGGGTTTTACAGCCTAAAGAGAAAGATCTCATCAATGGAAGGCTATAAACAATCACGCAGAATTGTGAATCTCCAAGAAGAATTGGATCATGCTAATCAAGTGATTGCAGACATGCAGAGACAAATGCAAAAATCACTGAAAGTAAGAAGAATATTGTTTGATGATTTACAGGACTCACAAGAGTTGGTGGAACAAATTGAGACATCATCTGAGAACACAATATCAGAAGAGTCTGAAGAAATGATTATAGAGTTGAAAGAAAAGAACAAAGCACTGAATGATCAGCTTAAAGCAATGAGAAGGGAACATGAGTATTTCAGCACACCGATGACTGAAAATCTTGATGCATTGAGAACAACTGAAGATAACATGAAAGGTATAGAAAGAGAAAAACAACAGGTGGAAGCATTGGTATCTGAAAAGAATGATGAAATCACAAGGATGATTGGAATTCAACATAATCTATCTGATCAATTGGGCCATGCACATCATGAAGCAAATCTGAAAGAAAATGAGTACCAAGCATTGAAACTTGAATTATCAAGATTGACTGATGAACTTGAAGCAGAAAAGAAGTCAAAAGAAACACTGAAGAAAAGTTATGATGCGTCAATAATGTTGGATGAGCAATTAAACACAAGATCACCCAACAAATCTGTTGGACTTGGTTACAAAAGAAACAACTCTACCGACAAAGGTATCAACACCACCGAGAAAGGAGAATCATCAAGGAAGGCTGGAAACAAAGATAAGTTGAAATATAACAAGCCTATTCACAACTACTATGGAAAACAAGGACATATTTCCAACATGTGCCGAATCAGAAAAGGTAAGCTACCGAATGTCACTAGGTCTGATAGTTATTGTTACAATTGCAATAAGTATGGTCACACATCTAAACAATGTAGGACAAAGTCTGTTAGTAATTATCAGAAGGCAAATTCAAGGGATTTTGCAAAAAGTGTAATAGATATGGACACAATACCAAGAAGTGTTGGTTTAAGAAGAAAAACTACATGTGGTCTCCACACCGAGCAAATGATAGAAGCTACCAAACTCACACAGATCTCAATCAACAATATACTGCAGTACCATGGGATTACAATACAAGAATATGGTGTGAATGTTGTGGAAGGTATGGACATATAAGTGCAAACTGTATGATAAGGTTTTGAATGAACAATCGGAGATCATGGAGAAATCCTAGAATGGCATGCTTTCATTGTCATAAAGTTGGACACTTGGCTAAAAATTGCAGAGATCAACCCAGGGGAGATACTAAAGAGATAAGAATCAAATTACTAAAAATCTGGAAAAAGAAGGAAAATGGATCAAATAATAAAGAAAGCACCTTACCTACCGAGTTAGGTGCATCTACTTCCAATTAATCAATAAAGGTATGAAGGGACTGCATCTTCACAAGGTTAGATCTTAACAGTTCCTATTTTAATCATGGAAATAACTCCAAAATCTGCATAGCTAAGATGTATTAACATTTCTGAAATTGTATCTAGTCTTACAATTTACTAATGAAGTTGGTAAATACAGTAAACCTGTCTAGTCGGTAAAAGCATATAAGGAAGTTAGTTGGTAAAGTGTAATCAAGTGCATTTAATGCTTATATTACCTAACTGCACAAAGCCTGATAAGGTAAAGGGTGTATTTAAAGTTCTTTGTGCGTTCATTTTACACCTACCAGTTTTCAAAGAGCAGAGCTAACCGAATCAAAGGCGATCAAACATTTCAGAGCGAATTCAAGGTATTTTCACACAATCTTAAACGCATTTTCAAGCAAGTTAACTGATCAATATCAGTTGTGAATATTTGCATTATATTTACTAAGTCGAAAGCATTTTCTAGTTAGTTGAAACCCTAAGCTATTTTATTAGTAGAAATCCAAAGCTTGAAATGGCTCCCAAGATGTAGAAACCAGTTGTAGTTGAGACTATTGAGAAGCCCTCACTTAAGTATTCCTTACCTCCCAAAGTGGCATCTGAACCCGATGAGAAAACTGCATTTTCTCTTATTCCAAATAGGGTTCTATTGGTTGAATATGTTAGATTTTATACTATGTGTCATGTAGAAGAGCTAGGTCATACCGAATTTAAAGACATGTATGATGAACTTTGCACCGATGGAATCCTGGATAGTAAGTATGAGCATATCAAGGTTAAGGGATTGACCAGCCCTAACCTATCCTCGAGTTTTCAAACCCCAATGGGTCAAATTTGTTTTGAGTAGAGTGCATGATGACTTTATGTGGTTAGAAGACCAACCATTCAAGATCACCAAGGAGATTATTCACATAATCACCAGATACCCTATATACGACCATGCCCGAGCACAGAAGATGATTTCATAGAAGGAACTAATAACCTTAACTGGAGTTGAGTCTGATTGCAGAGGTCTTAAGCTGAATAATGTAACAGATGTGGAACTAAAGTTTGCAATTAGAGTCATTAGTTATTGTTTCTTTCAGTCGGTGAGAGAGAACAGTGTACCATGTGCAGCTGTGGATTTGGCCTATAAAATTGTGAAAAGGGGTATGAAAATTGATCTATGTGAAGTATTGTTGAAGAATCTTTTTGAGAATCTCAACACAATAAGGAAACCTAAGAAGAATAACTTTGCTAACACACTAAAGTTTGGGTCACTCTTAGTGTGCATGTTCTTCTATTTTCAGAAGTTCTTTCCCTCAGTCGATAACATTGTTTAGGAATTACATCGACCGATCACCCATCAGATAAATGATTTTATCAATCAGCTAGGTGATAATTTCAATGAGATAATGGATGACTAATTTAATAAAATTCAGGAAAAGATGCATAACAGGTACAGGATCCCACCTTAGCTAGTGGAGAAATATAAGGATACTATATGTTTTTAAGTGGACACCGACTACTATTATGTCAATGCAGTAGAACCCAAAACTCAATCTTTACCGCCTATGGGTTATGAGATTGATTTTGAGATCGCTCAATAGCAGATAGATGTATTTTTGACACTTCCAAGGCACTCGACCGAGATCAAATATGGTACCTATGAAGAGATAAAAGAGAAGGTAAAAATGAGCATAGTTGTACCAAAGGCTACCAGAAAAGCCACTAAAATGATAAAAGACTTAACTGAGAAATTTGGAGAAGGTTCTACCTCCACACCTACAAAGCCAACAGGTAGGAAAGATGATCAACTTTCAATTGAGGAAGAATCTAAAGCTTAGGGAAGCAGCCATCACTCTGAGCATTGAGTTGCCAAAGGGAAAAATATTAAAAAGGAAGAAAAAAGATACACCTAAGGTATCACCGACTCCACCAGTGAAACGACCTAACACTAGATCATCTGCAGAGTCACCCGATAAGAGGCAGAAAAATGTTGAATTGCCTAAAGTTACAAAGACTTATAGAAATTCAACCAGGAGACTCATTTTGAATAAGGAGTCAAGTGACACAGAATCTAAAGACAAAAATAAATTTCAGATTGTTAAAAGCACAAAGAAAGATGTACATAGTGTTGACAACTTTTATGCCAAATTGAAACAATATGGAGGATTCGGGTCATTCAGGTATGTTAAATATGACTCCCAGACAGAAGAAGAAAAGAGACAAATAGAAGAGTCAGTAGTATGTACACTTCTCAAATTTTGAGTAGTTCCATTGGAAGTAACTAACTTTCTTCCAAAAGCATTATACTCTCATATTGACAACATATGGAAATATTCTATGGACTTGGAGAAGCAGATAAGAGAAAGAGTTTTAGTACATCTCTTTCCAGACATGTTGGTAGATGATATTAGAAATCATTTGAAAAACTACCAAACAAATTCTCAAGTGAAGCATAGAGCCTTGAAAATGATGAATGGACTTTATCTTGAAGTCGAAAAGGAAACCAAAGAAAAATGGCAAGAAATCTTCAGAATTCAAACTGAAGAACCTCAAGGTGAAGTAGAAATAGTTGACATTACCGAGCAAGATCCTACTTCAACTATTCAACAAGATGAGGATGTCATGGACACTGAGGCACATGAAGAAGAAATGATAGAAGGAAATGCCTATGTCAAACTGGTATCCAGGGAATCAGTCTTGGAACAGGTTAAGTCCTATCCTCTGGTAACTCAACAAGTGACAACCGAGATACCTCAGGACACAGAACAAGGCAAAGAGGATCATAAGGCTACACAAGGTGAATCTGCCTCTCAGGTCACAAGCGAGCAAACTTCTCAAGCTCCTGCAAGCACTGAAACTATTGCCACTGAGACCCCAAGCAAGGAATCACCGAAGGCTACAACAGAGGCTATAGAAATCAACAAAAGTGTTTCTCCCATCGAGAAACATACCGAGGAAGATCAAGCCTCCAAAGCCATTGTACTCATTCAACCGGTGAAGGCATCATCATCAAAGGAGAAGAAAGAAAAGAAGCATAGTTTCAAGATAGATCTGTCAAAGCCTATTGTGTTGCCGAATGTTGACATTTCCAAACTAAAATGGCAAGCACTTATTGAATTTGGTGATTTGTGCAAAGCCAAAGCAAAACAAGAAAAACAGATAGCCATTCAAAAGAAGAACCGAGTACTTCAGAAGGTTAAAGCATTATTGACAGACATGCTACCTGAAGCTACCATAAGTAAAGATGATGCCATCCATATGCAATTGGATGAACTACTCACTCAATTGGAAACATTAGGAGTAGAGGCATCAGAATACCTTAGCAAATTAAAAGACAAAGAGCTAACTGCCAAGATGATTGAAGAAGTGCAGAAAGCCATTGCTATAGGTAAAATCAAGCTTGTTGGATTCATTGCTGAGTTGTCCCCTCAACTCAAGCACATTATTTATTTATTTCAGAAATTATGTATATTTTCATTCTTTATTTAAGATATCAAGTGGAAGACCAAAGTCATTGAAAAAGAGATTACCGATCTCTCAAATACACTGACTACCGAGCCAAATTCTATTTAGAATTTTTATACCAAGCTACAAACTCTTATGGCTCAATAGTTACAACTTCAGGATGAAGAGCACAAAATAAGGATGGATATTATGACTCTTCTGACATTATTTATTCCCCATCTGTCATCAGTACAAGAGCAGATCAACCGAGCTACCCAACTGTCCACACAAGCAGAGGGAAGCACTTTAGATGGTTCGCTTTCATTGTTAGCTGATATTAATGCTCAGAATTCTTTAATGGAAAGTGTCAAGGGTGCACTTACCAACACTCTCAATGATGCTCGTACTAAGTATAAATCTATTTTTGATCAATTGCCCCCGCTGAATGGTAACTAGTTTTGAAGTTTGTCAAAAAGGGGGAGTGTATCGAGTATATACAGAGTATCCGAGTGTACAGATGAAATTGTCAGGGGGAGTATGGAACATCAGGGGAATGCAAATCAAGTTTTGTTCAACATATTGATAAGGGGAGTATGTATTCGAAGTATGTATTTGAACGAATGTATAGACTGTCATTTCAGTCACATTTTGTAAGTATATAGATTTTGTGTTATGACTTTGAAAGGAGTTTTGTCAAACATACCAAACTAATGTCAAAAGGGGAGATTGTTACTATTTACTAAGTTGTCATTAGTTTTATGTTCAAAGTCATCCTATATACCCTAGTCGGTTAATACTACAGAAAGATTTAGTCGGTAAGCACTAAGGGTGTCGGTTACAGAAGAAAGGCTAGTCACCGAGATGATATATACCGAGTTGTCTACCGAGTAAATTTCCTATGTCCATCAAGTAGCAAAGAAGGTACACCGAGTTAATCTGAACCGAGTGGAAACGTGTTACCAGATTCAATGAACCTGGACACATATGTGGAAACGTGTTACAAGATTCGAGAACAGGGAACCGTTATTTCATAGGGAATTGCACTTAAAGATTTTGTATGGTTTTGAGGAAGTTTATCCAATGAGATGATTTCTATGTTTATTCATTCGATAAAACATGTTTGTATAATCGATGCATGAACAAGATCACCGCCTTAGAGATCTATATAAAGAGTGATTTGAGTATCTAAGCAAGAAGAGAAAAAGATGGTGAGTTGAAGATAAAAATCTTGTGAAAAGATAAGATGTGATGATTGAACAGAGGTATTCAGAGGTCACCGAGAAGATTTTTAGAAAATAGTTTAAGGGACAAGGAATATAGAAGAGGTCACCGAGTTGATCTATCAATTACTGAGGTATGATATGAGCATGGTAATTTAATATTGAGCACATAGAGTCTGCTATAACATTTTAGATGTAAACTTGCAGATATTTTGTAAAAGATTTTGATTGAATTATTTTGAGTTGTGTTAGAATCCTTTAACAAGGTAAAAGACTCTAACAAGTTCTATAAATTGTAAAGCCTTTAACCAGGTACAACATTTTGTAAAAGTGTTTGTTAAATCCTTTAGCAAGGTAGATCTAAAGATCTTGATACTCCTAACAAGGTAAGCTATCAGAAATAGCTAAACATGTAGCTCTAACCGAGCAACCTTTATTATTGTAGTAGTGAAGTTGTGGGTGCCATCCCCACCGTAGTTTTTCTCTCTAACCAAGAGTTTTTGCATAACCAAAATCTTTGTGTTATGGAGTGAAATGTGTATGGATGTAATTTCTATAATTGTGTTTTGGCTTTATATATTATGAGATCAACCTTATACAGTTTATGTTTATTAGTAAGATTGTTTTTGAAGAAAATTTTTGAAGTACTGATTCACCCCTCCCCTCTCAGTACATTAGCTTTCATTGTTGGACCTAACACTAGCCTCTATTCAATTTTGAGTCTTGATTGATAGGAACAAGACTCCCTAGGTGCACAAGTCCTAGCTCAAGATCAAGGCAACTTGACCACCCTGGTCCTCTCAATCAGGACCCAAAATAGGACCTCACAACAGTCATTCAATGTGGGTGAGAAATTTAGCTATGTGTTGGCTTTCTCTAAAAAATCAAACACTTAATGCATGGTTAGGTATAAAAGGAAGCCTACCCCAATCAATTAGAAAAATAAAAAATTGAGTTCTCAATTGCACCTTAGCAAAATCAATTCAAGCCTGTGTGAACCAGCATTCAAGTAGACAACAAGCATTAAAGGAGAAGGTCAAGTCAAGTTCAAGCATTCATGTTCAATTGTCCATGATTAACCTTCAATTAATACATTCTACATTGAATCCTAAACCTTTGCATGAGGATTCAAGCAAATTTCATTAAGGTATCAAGTTCAAGCACTTTTTAGATCAAACCTAGCCTTTCCCTCAAAAGGAAAACATTCTACTTTAATTTAATTCATTTCAATTTCAAGGTTAATTCCTAAACTGGGGTTTGACTAGAAGGAAAACCCCCTATCAACAAACATATTTCCATTTTTCTATGTTAACTATGAATTTTAATAGTTATTACCTATTATAACGCTATAATGAATGTCAACAATGTTAAAAGGTAGCAAATAATTATAAGGTCTAGGAAGGTAAAGAATGAGTTTTTAAGCCAATTAAAAAAAGAACACTCACACGCTGTCACCCATTTCCACCACTTGGGGTCAAGACCCAATGACTATAGTCAACAAATGTGATGTTGAATGCTTCCTTTTATGCTAGCAATGGGATATTGAATGCTTTCATGGCACAAACATGTAATTGAATTCCTTTTATTTATTATATTTTTATATTGAATAAGATTTGAACATCATCATTTGGGTGCTTGCAACAAGGAATTTTCCATTAAACCAAGTGCCTTTTGACTAATGCCTTTTGTTTATGCAGAAAGACTACATGAAGAGTGGAGCTTTGGAATTGACTATTATGCATAAATATTTAATTCACTCACTTTCCAAACCAAGAGATCAATTGACTAAAAAAAGAAAATTAAGGGCACTGAATAATAAAATTTAGTTGCATGGAAAGAGATAAAGGCATTGTGGCTAGAGTGTGGCTCAACCAAAAATAAGCACAAAAGAGGACACATCTTCTAGTTTCTCTTTCCAGTGCACAAAGACCAAAACACTCATAAACCACAAGATTTATATGCACAAGGATGTTATAGACTTAGAACCTTTTTTGATGGTGGTTATGCTTTGGTTAGAAAATCGATGTCAAACAATAAACAATGGAAGAATAAGGATGTTGAGGTCACAAATTATGAATGATCCACCTTTTTTACGTTGTTGCTTATCAATCCACCTTCCAAACACAAAATTTGACCTTTCTCCTTTCCACAAAATGTAGATGGATCTTCCAAAATTTTCAAGAACAAAATAAAATCAACCTTTGATCCATCTTTTACAACAAATAAAACTGTAGTTTCTTTAAAATGATGAAATTGTTGTAAGATTGTAGGTGACGCCTTGAAGTGTGTAGATTCATACCTTTTCAACTGAAAAATACAAAAAACACAATCAACTTGCACATGCATTGTTTGATCCATGCAATGAAGTGTCTATTGATGGAATTTCAAGTGCAACAGATGGATCTACGAGCTCTGAATGCAATGTACACAAAAAAAAACAAAAAACTTTTACACACAATGGGAACAAAATATACAACCCCAAAAAAAGTGAGAATCCACTCAAAATAAGGGAAGGGTTTTGCTAGATAGTTATGATATCATGTTAGCTTTTATTTAGATCTTCAAGAAAAAACCAAGATTCCACAAACAATGAGCACACAACAACTTAAATAATGAATTATACAAGAGATGAGATGAATGTACATGGTAGCTTGCATATATAGCCAATCTAGAGAGGTGAGAAGGTAGGAGATGATGACTAACAACCCCTTCATGTGGGCCACCTGTGAGCACACTTGACAAGAGTGTGAGAAATTGACAAATAGATGCCTCACTAATTGAGTACACATGTCTCAATTGCATGAGGTGATAAAAATATACTGAAATACCCTAAGAGGAGACTTAAGCGATGTGAATAGGACTCTACCTAAGTTAACTAACAGCAAACTAGATACATAAAGTCACTATTTATACCAAAAGTATTACAGTAACATCCTTATGTGAATAGCTAAGAGTAGGAGGTGAGATATAGAACAAATGAATGAGATGAAAAGTTAGTTTAATGTTTTGTAAGTGTTTAGGTTCAATAAATGTGGAGAAGGACTTAGTTAGTCATCTAAAAGGGACACTTGTTACATGATGGGAATTTTAGAATGTGACCTGTGTGAATGAATGTAATGGTTTAGATTAAATGGCCAAGGTTTGAAGGATAAAGGTGAATGATAAATTAATTAAATAAATAATAAATATTTATTTAATTATTAAAGGCTACTATGAGGTAGGATAAAAGATGGATGATGAACTAATTAAATAAATAATAAATATTTTTTTAAGTAATGGTTTAGGATAGGCTAAAAATAAATAGGTTGGCTATGGACAGTTTTAGGTGTCAAAGATTTATGCATCTTGGATTAAAAAGTATAATGAGTAGATTTTTATATATGCATTTTAATCCCTCATTAGGTTGCAATGTTAGTAGATGACAAGGTAGATGGTAGATTTTGATCTCCAACAACTTTTACAATAGTTCCACCTTTTGCTTCAAAGTTTGACTTAAGTGGCACATGCAATTATAAGTTCAACCTCCTTCAAGGGCCTCAACTACTTCAACAAGTTATTTTTATGAGGGAATGTTATTCTGCAATGGCCTTTTCTTTTTTCCACAAAATGTTGAAGGTCTTAATTGTAAAAAAGTCACACATGAGTTGTGTGAGCTTGCATGCTCACCTTTTCTTTTTAAAGGGATTTTTGCCTAATTGTAAATGGTTATAGAAAATTGTTAAGGGGCAAGCATTTTGCTTAGAGAAGTTAGGTTCTGTTTAGAAGATAGGAAAATCAAATTTGTAATATTTTTTTTGTAGCAACAAAGTTGATCTGAATTGCACATAAATGAAAATTGTTTATTCATTATAGTTGTCTCATTTTTGTAACACAATATCTATCTTGAATGATATGATCAAGGATCTCGGACTTCATTTGTGTAGTCTTATGCATTAAATGTTTTGTTAATTGCTTATGTTCAAGTAATAGATTAAATGCTTTGAATGAATTATTAGTGAAGTTGTGTTATCTTAAGGATTGTTGAGTAGAATTGCATTAGATTCTATTAGTAGGATGCATTAGTGTAAGGCATTAATGCATATTATTTACTGGAATGAGTTATTTTTTTGGTAAGGAATATTTATAGAATTTGTACGGCTCTATAGCCTAAGTAAGGCACTGATCTAAGCAATCAATCTCTAGGTCTAGTTTCAATTTAGTTTAAAATGACAAATATCATTAGTTTTACTAAGTTCTTTATAATTATTATCCACTCTCATTGTTTTTGACCTAATAATATGTAAGGAATTTAGCGAATTGTTACATTAATCTTACATATCCTTTTTGTATTACATGAGAACATGTATGTTATTTCAATACCTTGTCATAATTTTTGATAATGTATGATATTGAGTAAAGGCAACCCCCATAAGTCCAGAGTATGAAGTGTAGAGGAAGACAAATGTGAAGGTGTCTCCTATTCATTAGCTAACGACTTGAAGTCTTTAAGCATTAGAATCGCCTATTTTTTAGAGGATTTCAAGAAATCAATTAGAATAACTCTTCATGTCAAATAAGGTTTTTCTCTTTTTAATTTTGCTCCCCTATTCATGGATCTAATGCAATTCATCTAATTCTATGTAGTCTTTTAGTTTATGTGAGTGGTCCCCAAGACCACAATTCATTGATAAAAAAATTAAATAAAATATATTTTGTTTCTCCTATTCTTGTATGAATTAAAAAACATATAAATACAATATGATAAATACTTCTTAATTATATATTTTACCACTAATATAATTTTAAGTTAAATATGATCAAAAATAGTTTTTTTTAATAGATTAGAACAACATATCAACTAAAATATTGAACTTTAACAATTATTAGAGCTTTTTCTAATATTAGATCTTTGTTCCCTAGTTCAAATGAAAATACTTTTGAAATTTGTAGTACCATGTATGTATTGAGTAGATATCTATAACAAATTATTACTCTAAAGATTGTTTCTAGAATCAACTATGTATGTTTATTAATTGATGTTTTAGATCACCCATAAATTTTGTATTTTTTGAGTGGACATTTTAGGCCACTCCTCTCCTCTTCCTAATGATGCATCATTGAGTGTGATCTAAACCATCAATCTACAAACATATAAAATTGATTTTAGAAATAATCTTTTGAAAACCACATAGACCATAAAAAACTAATACCAACAAAATATTAATTTATATTATTTGTGAAAATAATATTTTACTAAAAAATATAAATTTATAATATAATAAATCAACATAAAACTAATGTCAACAAAATATTAATTTGTATCATTTTTTTAAAATATTTTACCTAAAAAATATAAAGATTAGCGCACTTTGAAATGACCACTTTTTTACCCTTGCACACATAATGGATCTCATGGCATTGTAAACTACTCAAAACCTAGAGCAATAGCTATAAACATATTGTCTTAACTACCCACAAGCCAAAACAATAACTATAAACAATTAAATGGTTTACAAAAATAACCAAAAGAAATAGTTGAAATCTAATGTAATAGCTATAAACAATTTGTGTTAGCTACCCAGAAAGCATAACAATAACTATGTAACAGCCAGAACGTGTGCACCCTAACTTCACGCTTCTCAAAATCATGTGGACATTTTTTTTTAAAATGAATTTTATACAGTCGCTTACTTGTCAAGTCCCCTATTCAAAAACAAAATTTCAAGTCCATATGGTCAAATATGATGCCACATCAGCATGCATTTTTGTGAAGGTGTCCAAAATGGTTCCAAATTGTCATAAGATCCATAAGTGTCCACTAAATCATGTTTACTTGTGCACAAATGTGGCATCAAATCATTGGTTATTTTTTGAATTTTAGAGGTACTTTTTTGGGGAAAAACATTGACATGACATTTTTAGAGCACCACTATTGGTCTAATTTTGTCTATGTAGTATAACATGTATTGGTACCTGCACATGTTTGTCTTAACTATCCAGAAAGAGAACAATAGCTATTACATGGATACACTGAGAGTTGACTGACATTTTCTAGGCTTAATATATTGCTTAATGTGTGTGGTTACGCTAAGAATACATTTCTAGAGTTAAAAGTGTAAATACTCAAAGTTGACTAACATTCTCTAGACTGTAATTTAAGACTGGTAGTTGTTGTTATAATAGATCTACCCTTCCTCTAAATAGAATAAACCAACCAAATTAATTAATTATTTTTTTAATTAGGGGCAAAGAGGAGAGCAACTCGGAGTCAATCATGTAAAGCCCTGCTTCTCCGATTAAAAAAAAAAATCCTGCCTACATTGACGGTCATTAATGAAGAAAAGGACAGTCATATTTCAAAAAACAAAAACTTCCACATTGGGCAAGACAGGACCAATTTTCAATAAATAACACACGATACTTTCTCTGCAAAGGATGATTCTGGAGATTCACCGTAGAAGAAGAAGGTGAAAGGGAGTAAATTTGATGAATAATCCGACAGAGAGTCACTACCTAAGGGGGACCCGTGGACAGGTGAAAGTGTGAGGGATCTTATTTCATTGGTTCTGCCTTTATTGATCGAGAGAGAATCGAACCCGGGACCTTCGATGACCATGGGAATACCTAGGGTTTGGGAGGGCAAAATAGTATCTTCAAATCAAACCCTAGGTGGCTGCGGAGAACTCGATTAGACCTGTCTTCAAAATTTACTATTTTTCACATGGTTGGTAGACAAAATTCACAAGCCAAACGCTACAAAATTAATGCTGCAGGGGAATGACTTTTCCTGTCCTGCCATTAGTACACCATTTTTAAATTTCTTTAGGGTTTCTGTCGGTGTATTGGTTTATTCTCAGATCTGTTTCTTTCGGTGCCTTAACTTTTCATAAATTCCTTATCTGTCCCATCGGTGTTTTCGCTGAAGACAAATTCCATAGTTAAATCAAGGAAAGTAGAACTTTTAATGCAGGTAGGACACTACTCTGTGCAATGAAGTCAATAAACGTGCAAAATCGGATTGTAACGGGACTGTAAACATTAATTGTAATACGTTATCTTGCCAAACGTTATTGTAACGCCTTTATACTCACATAAATATAGGGGGAGGACTCGCTACCTAGTTGTGCACTTCAAACGTGGAAATTTCAAATGATCGAATTTTTTTTACAGTAGTTTATTTGACAAGTTCATTTCTTATAAGGTTTCACGGTTACATCATCAAATATGATGTCACATCAACATGTTTTTTGTCAAGGTCTTCAAAACAACCCCCAAAAAAGTGAGACCAATAGCTGTGCAAAAGGGCCCCAATACTTATGCAGCGGATGTGGAATCACATGATTGGTTATTTTTCACAACAAATGGTATATTTCATTCAATTATTGGTACTTTTCAATAACTATTGGTGCAATGTTGTACAAAAGTTGGAGATTAAATCAGCAAGTATGGGGGTGTTAAATCAACAACTTCTATCACAAGAATTGGAATGCTCTCAACTATAGGGTCCTTTCCCCTATTACTTCAAAACCTTTAAATTTGTTTTATTCTACATAAAATTAAAATATCTCTTGATATTTTCTTTGCATTGAACATGGGGTATCAATATGTTGATTTGCTTGGACAAAACCAAAGGTACTCTTTTTTCTATTTATAATTAAAAATTATTTATTTTACTATTTTGCACATCCAATTTTCTAATAACTAACTTTTTAAAAACCAAAAAATAAATAACCAAAAGTTTATTAATAAATTATACATGTACCAATATCTGCTCATTTTTAGATTTTTTTTAATCATAATTGACCCATTTGTGTACCTTTATTGGTACCCATAGCACACAACTATTGGAGCATTTGTGCATAAGTATTGGAAATTTTAAGTGCACGGTTATTGTGGCATCTTTAAGCAGGTAACAGGCAACACTTTGAAAAGTGCACTTTTTGACCCTTGTGCCAATAATCAATCCCACGACGTACATCGTTACTACCTAGAAGCCAAAACAATAGCTATAAGCAGTTAAGTCACATGTCGAGACAACAACAAAAAATCATCAAAATCTTATGTACCACTTAGAATTTGTAGGTGCATGAAGTTAGCTATAACGACTACTGATATGCTTCCCCTAGTAAAAATTATCAATAATATGTATATTTAATAGTATTTTATTGATATAATACTTAATATTACAATACCAAAGAGTGATTCTTTCCAAATCCATTTATGATAAAAAATTACAGAATTTTTTTTAAAGATAACATTCCATTGCTTTTTAATGAAAGGACAATCCCAAAAAATATGCTTCATATTTTCAATACCCTTGCAATTTTTTTTAAAACAGACTACAATAAAAATAAATAGTAGTCAAGGAAAGACAACAAGGGAAGAAAAAAAAAGATTATTTTGTCAAACAACTGAAACTACTAGCTCATATTGATTCTGAAATATAATGATATACCCAGCTGATCCAATTAGCTTACTACTACAACAAAGAACATGGCACTATTCAACATTTACAAGTTGCAATATATATAGAATCATATCCAAAAAGTGATTAAAAAGATAATAAATTGGTGGAACATCATCAAACTTGAACTTGAGCAGTAAAAAATATGTTTTATATTTTCACTATGTTGACAAAATGGACATTTAGTTGAATGCAAATTTAAAAAAATTTAATTTATCTCCTACAGGAAGCTTCTAAAATAAAACTTTCCATGAAAAAATTTGAGTGTTCGCTTCAACCTTGGATAGTCAAATTTGAGCACTCAAGCTCCTCCATTTCCTCTCTATGAATCTACAATTCCATTTATTGTTAAGTCTTGGATTTAACCTCATTTTTGGCAAAATCCATAGATAAATGTTTTTTTAACAAAAAGAGGAAAATGGAAATTTTTCCAACCATAACCAATCCTTGAAGACAATGCACTATAAAGGAGTGCATATCTTTATCAAGAGATCCATATGAACCAAAGACTTAACAAAAATTAGAAAACATTTGGATTTGTTTCTTAGATTAAAAGAATCCTTTAAACAATCCTAACTAATCCAATCATGAGAATTGAAGTCCCAAAGATCGTTAAAGTTTTTGACCACTTTCTTAAATACATAGTTAGCTTGTTTAGGAAATATAACAACTAAAGGTTGTCTTTGATATTGCACAAGATGATTCCACCAAATAGATGAATGAGAAATGATGAAATCATATTGTAATGAATTATTTCTCTAATTCAAATAGCTACATACAAGTTATCAAGACTTCCATATAGATTGCAAAGAAAAAGAGGCTTTAATACAAAAGAAAGGAGCAAGTAAAATCTTATCCTACCATCCCACCAATTGCCATTTATTATTCATATCAGTTAGAGATATGTGATGTCGCACCAAGATTTTCCATTGCTCGTCTCTTGAAACAACTCTTATCATCCATTTAGTAGATAAATAGATCCCTTGAGTCTTGGGATCTAAAAGACCCATCCCCTATCTATGTTTTGGTTGAATATATTGGAGCCAAGAAGTAGATATGAAACCCATTTTACCATCCCAACTTATCCACAAAAATTGATAGCTAGCTCATTGAACCGAAGTACATCTTAGCCTATCTTCAACGAGCAACCTATGTTGTATAACTTTCTAAACCAGCAATTGAGTCACTACATAAGTTTTAGATTTCCATATTTGTGCGCTCATTTTCATCCATCTTTTGGGTCTTATGGGGGGAGTTGAGGGGTCATTTTGGACACTTCAACAAAAAAGTATGTTGATGTGGCATCATATTTGATGATGTGAATTTGAACCTTAGTTATAAGTTACAAGAGACTTGGCTAGTAAGTTATTGTAAAAAATTGGGAGTTATTTGAAATTTCCATGTAGGATGTTGAGACAGGTAAAATTAGGGTGCTCAACTATTGAGTACTCTCCTCTAATCAATGATAGAAGTAGCATGAAAAAGGGAAGTTAAATGTGAACTTTTAGAAGATACAAAATATTTTTAATTCACATGTGCACATTACTAAAAATTTGGATAAAATCACAAGTTACTAGAGGAATTTCACATTTAACTACTCTTGATTTAGTTGTTTTGATTTGTGTATGGATGAGAATGTCTAAATTTACTAATAGCTTCTAGGATATGGTTTTTAAAAACCATTCATGATTTGTGTTTCTCCTTGTGCATATATTTTAAGTGCTTGAGTTGAAAGAATAGTAAGCTAATTTCTAAGTTGTCAAAATAATGAAGTGATATAGAAATTCAAAAATAAAATTTGTATTGGTATAACTCATTTGAAAGATTAATGTAAATATTGGATCTCTTTGAATGTAGAATTTTTTTAGAAGAATTTCTCTATATAATTTTTGTATTATGGTTTGTCTTTAATTTTGTAATCATTTTCTTATTTATCTATGATCTATCACTATCTATTTACTTGGATTCTTAAAATATTCAATAAATATTCACTACAAAGTCTGATCTTTATTTTTACACTCGTAAATTGATATTACTATTTGTTACATTTGTGCCTCAACTAAAAGATTTTTAATATTGAAGTAATAATAAGTTGTTTTGTTTAGAGTTTATGAGTTTTGTGTATTATATTAAAGCTTGGTAATATGAATTATAAAACAGATTTACAATTATAATAACAATCATAGAAAATAGAAAACAACAATCATGGAGAAAGGAGTGTTCATGGGGAATGTATTGTAATGGACAACTTTGTTAGAGAATGAAGATAGGAAATAGTTTGTGCAATAAAAGGAGATTCCTAAATAATCCCTGCAACACAAGTTGTTGGATATCCCTCCAAAAGATAGGAAATAGTTTTAAAGAGAGAAGAAAACATAGGGTGCACATCCCCAAACAAAAAGAGCCTCTACAAATATGGTGGGCCAAAGGGGAAAGAATCAAACATTTTTTTTAATTGAAATTAGGAACTCCTCAAATGAAAGTCTTAAATCACAAAGAGATTTGGTTCCCTTTCTTAAAAAAGAAAATTCAACATTGATCAATATTGTTGGATTTTGAATAAATATCTTAAAGAGTGAATATGATAATTCAATATAGAATGGATTGTTTGTCGAAACTCCAAATTTCATTGTAGAATAGACTGTTTTGGTATTTTGTCTTTCCTTTTTCTGTAATTTGTTGGGATTTACTCATTTCGTTTATATTAAATTTTTATTATGCTTTGTTTAATATATATAGAAAAAAAAGAACTCCAAAATCCATTATCAAATTGGTAAAAACAATGCTAATTGATAAGTTTGGGAATTATTTCTCCTTTAGATTTGTATTATCAAAATGGACTATAGAAAAATGGGTTCTTATAAGAAAAAATCGCTATTCTATAAAATAAGAGGTTTTTAGTTTAACAATTTTAAATAAAAATAAAAGAGATGACATTTTGAAATAAAAAGTTAACTCTTAAATAGTATAGAATTATATTGTCTTAGAAACCCAATTTTGATCCTTTATCTACTACAATAAGTTTTTATTTTAATTTCTTTGAAGATGAAACATCTATCAATTGAATATTGAGAGCTAGAAAATTTTAGATATTTAGAAAACTTTATTGGACATTTTCCATCTTAATTTAAAAACCTTATAAAAAAAATCAAATGAATTTGTTAAAAAAAATTGTATACTTATGCATGTCCAAAAGAATGTCCAAAAGAATTTCCGTCTTTCATCACTGCGAAATCTCTAACTAAAAAATGAAACCAAGTCATCTTCTATGAAAATCCACAACCACTCTATTTATCTTATCACAAATACTACATTTAAGCAACTTGTAAAGAAAAATGTTCCAAAATCCGTCCTCCTCAATCAAAATCAAAATTTTCTTCGGACATGTAGTGTCGCGGTTAAAACACTTCGTTGGTGAAGCGACCACCAAGGTTCAAACCTCTGTTGGGCCATTGTCCTCGCAGACCTCGTGTCTTCGCTGGATTGTTGTTCTCGCAGGTTTGAACAAGTGAAGTGTGGGGATGAGGTCCCTCGATTGTGACCTCACCGGTTCATAGCTCCGGGTCAAAAGCATTTCACGTGGAACCAGAGGACGTGTTATGCCAACGTCGTCGATCACGTTAAAAAAATTTACTAAACATTATTTAAAAATAAATCAAAATCAAAATAAAATTTTAATAGATCCTGAAAATACTTTGTCTAATAAATATTGGAAACAAATTCCTATAATAAAGCTGAAAAAATCCCTTCATACCTCAAAAGAAGTGATTTATCAAACATCTAAAGAAGTGCTAGTAAAAAAGTCGAGGTAAATAAAAAATATCATGAAAGATTTCTAAGATTTGCTAAAAATAGGGTTAAATTCAATGATGAAAGGATAGATTTTGGAGAAACATGTCTTAAAAAAATGGCCGAAATCTATCTAGTAGAAAACAAAACATATAGGAAGGTTCACAATGCAATGACAAAAGAGATACCAAAGTTGACAAACAAGTCCAATATGAAATCCAATAAAAATTTAGAGAAGATAATTTACAAAACTTAGTAAATTTTATCCTCCAAAAAGTTGAAGATTAATTTTCTAATCAAATAGCTGATAAAGTTCTGGAGTGGAAATTGGATCATAACGTATATTTCTATCTCATAGTTACAATTATTGGAGAGGATGGAAACTCCCACCCCTAGGAGAGGAGAAAAAGGTAGAAAATTTAAACTTTCAAAGATTAAATAAGAAACAACAATATGTTTTTAAATATTTGAGATAAATTAGTGAGAATAAGGAGAGATGGTATTCTCTCACCGATAACAATGAAGTCTCGTTCATCGAATGTGTTTGGGAATCAATCCAACAAAGTCATTTTTTCTTGAGTTCTTTCTTTTTTTTTGTTATAGCTATATTTGACCTGTTATGATAATTAATATGATATATTTTAAATAGATTTCTTAAATATCAAGGAATGCAACAAATTGAAAAAAATTATTCAAGTCTAGGTTTGTTTTTAGTGTTTTCCTTAGTGTTTTCTATATTTGTCAATGTTGTGGCATTTTGGGGTTTCCATTAGTATCATGTATTTCCTTTCAAATCCAATATCCTAGTTGTTCACCTAAAAAACTTAATTCATTAAAGATCAAGCTATTAAACTATTCCATCCTTGAGTACCATTTCCTTCCAAACCCCACCATCTCAATCCTTCACCAAATAAAGAATTTCCTAAGTGTTTTGAATCTTCAAATTTGGTCATGCATAGATGCATTCCTATATAACTCCACTTCCTTGATGTTGATATAATCATGAAATCATTATTATATACAATATTGGTATCATCATTTTTTAGAACCTACTAACATAATCTTTTCATGAAATAGAAATTTCTATATATTTTGAGTCAAAGGATTGCACCATCCATTTCCCTAATTTATCATCAAAGAAGGCCCCTAAAACTCTAGCAAAATATGTTCAAAAGAACCATTCGAAACATCATATTATTGGTAATAAGGATGAAGGTGTGCAAACCAAGAGAAGACTTGCAAGAGCAAGTGAGCAAGTGAATCTTTGTCTCCTTTCAAAAGTGGAACCGAAGACTTGTGTTGATGCTAGCAAAGATGAAGGATGAGTTAAAGCAATGGAAATAGAGATAAATCATATTGAGAAGAATCAAACAAGGGAATTAGTCCCTATACCTACTAACGATAATGTCATAGGAACAAAGTGGGTGTTCCAGAACAAGTTGGATGATCAAGGAAAAGTGACAAGAAACAAAGAAAGACTAGTTTGTAAAACTTACTCACAAGTAGAAGGGATTGACTTTGAAGAGACATTTGCTCTAGTGGAAAAAATGGAGGCAATTAGAATGTTTCTTTCCTTTGTAGCCCATAAGAACTTTAAGGTTTATCAGATGGATGTCAAGTCATCTTTTTTGAATGGTGATTTAGAGGAAGAAGTTTACATAGAGAAGCCTAATGGTTTTGAGAGCAACCTGATGGTTTTGAGTTATCAAAGGATTCAAATATGGTGTGCAGACTCAATAAGGCTCTGTATGGTCTCAAACAAGCCCCTAGGAATCGGTATGCAAGTTTGGACAGGTACTTACTTCAACAAGGTTTCAAGAAAGATACTATGGATATAAATCTTTACTTTAAGGTTGAGGAAGACACGCTTTTGATAGTTGTTGTATATGTTGATGACATTATTTTTAGTAGAAATGTTGGTGTATGTAAGAAATTTGTAAATGATATGCCAAAAAGAGTTTGAGATGTCTATGATTGGTGAGTTGCTTTTCTTTCTTAAACTTCAAGTTGCTTAGCTAGATTATGGTTATTTCACAAGCTAAGTATGCCAAGGAGATGTTGAAAAAGTTTGGTATGGAGGATTTTAAACTAGTAAGTACCCCTGGGCTACTTCTATGTGATTCACATTGATATTGTAAATCTAATAGTGGTTTATGACTTCAAGGCCAATGGCGTAATTCTATGTGATCCAATCCTTGATCAGTTTACCCACATAGGTCTGCTAATTATGGGTAAGACTAATCTCCACATAAAATAGCACTCCAAAAAACCTCTCAAACCTGTAAAACACAAAAAAAATTCATTGGCTTTTTTGTGGTTTAACAACAATGGAGATGCTACGCATGAAAATTTTACTCTTGAAAATTTCACAAAAATTCGTTATCTTTTGCAAATTTTAAAAACTATACAAAATGGTATTGTTGGATATTGCTGAGAAGTTTGCTGGAATGGTGTGTTGTCATTGATGTCAACATATTTCTCTATGTATTCTAGTGTTACAGTCAAATTAAATGAGTTGGTTTGGCCAGTTTGTTGCAGATGAGTTGTTGTAGATCAAAGGGTTTTGAGATAAGTATCTCTAGTTGATTCAACTAAGGTTTCAGAGGTCCGCATGATATTTTGATCGAGTTATGAGATCTGGTATTGAGATTGGTTTTTAGTTGTTTGTGTTGACCAGTGTTCAGGATTCTGGTTCGCATTTCTCTAAAATTGCAATATCTTGGTTTGCAGAATTGGCAGAGTGTTTGGGACATTCATATGTGTCCTCTATTCAAATGGTTCATGATTTGGAGGCCTGCAAGTGAATCTTTCAGTTTGTCAGTCAGTTCAGTAAGTGTTCTTAAGGTTCGGTATAATGTTGATGGAAATTATAATAAGTGGTGAGGTTGTGGTTGTTGCTATGGTAATTCATGATGCTTGTGGATGTTTCTAGATCATGTTCTATCTGTGTTGATGGTCCACATTGATCATTGGGCACATTATTGATTTTTTTCTTGATCTGGTGGTGTTCTTCGTGTTATGCGACATTCATGATGATTGTAGCATGTTGTGGATGATCGTGGTGTAATTCTTGATGGTGTTGTGTGTTTGAGGTGTTGGTTTAGGTCCATAATATGTCCTAACTGACATTGTTTTGGTTCGCATGTAATGTTGTAGCGTGTGTGGTTATATGCTTTGTAATATGTGATGAGTGTTGAGCCGACCTTGAATTATAGGTTGATGATTTGTATAAATAAATGTAATAATCATGTGAGAGTTGTATCTACATGTGCGAGCAATGTTCGATCTTTCAGTAGCAGAGGAGAAGTACGAAGAAGCGTGAAGAAGTGCGAAAAGAGAAGAGTTTGTGATGGTGTGCTTAACCGAAGCTGTAACCAAGCATGAGGAGATGCTATTCTATCAGTTCATGATCTTCCAGATGTAATCTGAATGTTTTTGTAAGGAAATGAGCCTTCCCAAGGGTTGTAGCCCTTCTTGTTATGTGATTACTATGACAAATATGACTAGATACATGCTCACTGGAAAACTTGCTACTTTTGAGTTGAGCGAGTTTGGTGAAACTCTTCCTAAGACAAAATCTGCATTCAAAGCTACTATTTCTTGGAAGTAGAAATATGATCCGGGAGAAAGTTCTACAAGGGTGTCCAGATATGAGAAGGAGATGAGAGAGCTTGAAGAAAAAGAGAGAGAGCTTGAGGAGCTTGAAGCCCTGATTGCCAAAAGATTGCCTAAAGGTGCCAATAAGTATGAAGGCAAGTTGTCTTTTAAATGTTTTTCATGTAATAAGATAGGGCATTTTGCCTCAAGGTGTTCAGAAAGAGTTTCTAAGAAGCCATTTAAGCCTTATAAGCCTAAATATCAGAAGAAGTGTTATTATGCTGTTGATGAAGGTGTGACAGATGATGAGTCTGATAATGGAAATTCAGGAGATGAATGGGTGTTCATTGCTATCAAGGAATATGATCTGGTGACTAATAATTCTACTAGTTGCATTAATGAGGAGAAAGATTTGGCTGCTAAAGTTGAAGAGAAAGATGAATGGGTTATTGATAGTGGATTCTCTCATCACATGACAGATGATAAGAGTAAGTTTGTGAATATGGAAAAGTATGATGGTGGTGTAGTAAGGTTTGAAGAAGATAAAGCTGGTATAATATGTGGTAGAGGTTATATTTCTCTTGATGGTAAGGATAACACTGATAGTGTCTTATATGTTGAAGGTCTAAAGCATATTCTTTTGAGTGTTGGGCAAATGGTTGACAAGGGTTATGATTTGCAATTCAAGAATGGAAAGTGTAAGATCTTGAGTAGCTCTGGAATTGAGATTGCATCAAGTACAAAGAATAAAGGTAATATCTTTCACTTGCATGCTAGTGGTAAAAGTTGTTTGATTGCTCAAATTGATGAAAGTTGGTTATGGAACAGAAGGATGTGTCATGTAAATTTTGATTGCATGGTTAAGATAAGTTCTACTCAAGCAGTGAGAGATCTTCCTAAGTTAGTAAAGCCTACTAATTTGATATGTAAGGGATGCCAATTAGAGAAGCATACAAGAGTTACTTTTAAAAGAAAACAATATACTTTTAATGGAATATTGGATCTTGTGCATACTGATTTGTGTGGTCCTTCTAGAGTGAGAAGCTTGTAGGGTGACAGGTATTTCATGTTGCTGATTGATAACTATTCAAGGATGATGTGGGTTACTTTCTTAAGGGAGAATTCTGAAGTATTGGAGAAGTTCAAGATTTTAAAAGCTATGGTTGTGACTGAGACTGGACTAAAGCTGAAGTGTTTGAGATCTGACAGAGGTGGTGAATTTACTTTCAGTGAGTTCAATACATTTTGTGAGGAGCATGGGGTGAAGAGATGGTTATCTTCTCTGCAAACCCCTCAGTAGAATGGTGTTGTGGAAAGGAAGAATATAACAATTCAGGAAGATGCTAGAATCATGATGATTGAAGGAAATTTTTTGCATATCTATTGGAGAGAATTTGTGAGTACTGTTGTATACACTTTGAATCGAGTGCATATCAAAGGTGATACCGATAAGACTCCTTATGAGTTATGGTTTGGTCACGTTCCTATAGTTAGATATTTCAGAATTTTTGGTAGTAAATGCTATATCAGAAGAGATGAAGATCTAGGGAAGTTTGATGCTAGAAGTGATGAAGTAATTTTTCTTGATTATTCTACTAAGAGACACACCTACCGATGTTATAATAAGATATTGAGGAAGATAGTTGAAAGTGCTAATGTGAAGGTTGATGAAGGAAATGAGAGACAGATTAGATCTTGAGGATATGATTCAGATGATCAATATGTTAGTTCAAATAAAGGAAAGCAAGTGTTAATCCAAAATCAAATTCAAATTGCTTTAGAAAAGCCTGAGAATGAAGGAGAAGGTCCAAGTACTAGTGCAGAAGAAAGAGATCAAGAGTTTGGAAATTGGGAAAATCCTAAGACTCCCATGTATGTAAGGTTGAATAATTAAGAGAATAATATCATAAGAGATAAGAATAGAGGTGTGATTACTAGAAGAAGAATTGTTGAAGAGTATTGCTTAATTTCTAAGATTGAACCTAAGGATGTTAGTGAAGCTTGTAAAGATGAAAATTTGGTTAAAGAAATGGAAGAAGAATTGAACCAGATTGAAAAGAATAATACATGGATTCTTGTTCCTAGACCTAAGGATAAAAATGTGATTGGAACTAAATGGGTATTTTGGAATAAATTGAATGAACAAGGTGAAGTGGTTAGGAATAAAGTAAGACTTGTTTGTAAGGGTTATTCTCATGTGGAAGGAAATGATTTTGAGGAGACTTTTTCTCTGGTAGCTAAAATTGAAGTTGTTAGTGTAATGTCATAAAATTGCGACCCTAGCAATTTTTGACAGCATTAGGGTCCTCACACACATGAGATCGAATCCTCTAGCCTAATCGGAGATCGAAGACTACTCAAACCTCATAATCAACTTCTTCCTTGGCCTCTGCATCACCTTGAATGCACTCTTCCCTGGAGAAAGATGTAGGAAAGGGGCATGACGCCCCTATCCCTGCCTTATTTTGGGGCAGGACCTTTCCTAGAGCATACATTGTGGGTTGTGTAGTGAGTGGGAAACTCCTCCGATGTTGGCCCATGACAAAAATCAAATCCATTAACATGTATTTAAGGGGCATTTGTCCTCTCATTTGCATAAGTTGGATAGTTGGGAGTTGGTCAAGTTGCATAAGTGATCGAGCATTCAAGCATTCTTTTCCAGCATTGAGCATTCTCAACTCTCCCTTCAAGGCTAGGTGTTGCATCCAAGTCAAGGATTAAACCATTGAAGAGGAAATTGATTCCAATATTCAATTCTACACAAGCATTTATATCAACATCGCTACCACAACCTCCCTCGAGGTGATTTACAATTCAATCTTTCAATTACATCTACTTGCAAGTACTTTCTTTCATTACTTGGTTAATTCCAAAACTGGGGTTTGACCTAAAGGCAAACACCCAATCCAAAATCATTTTCCTCTCTTTTTTGTGTGTAGGTTGTAGGTGCATAGTTGTACTTTTGGATTTAGGCTCCATTTGCAGAGGCGGAAAAACCCTTTTTATTTCACGGATTTTTTGAAGGACCATGTACATTCCCGCCATGGTCCGGGCAACTTTTCCTCAAATTCGCAGGGCGACTTCATCTCAACATATTACTACTAGTTTCAGGTGCACAACTTCATCCCATATCCCGATCTTAAGTTATAACCAGTTCTTTGTCACTTTTTCACTACATAATTCAATCAAATCCTTTCCATTTCAAATAGGAAGAGGGGATTAGCTTATCATTCCCATTTCACTCAAAATTCTATCATCTTCTTTGAATGTTGAATCTAGTGAATTCTCCTCTCCTCTTCCAAAGTAACTAGGTGAAAAGTGTTTGAAAGGGAATCCGTAGTGAAACTCCCATCTCTCCTTGGAGGGAAAGGGTAGTTCTCCTCTTGATATCTCATTCACATATTTCACCACATTACAGTTAGATTATTTCTTTCTTATGTTGCTTACAAATATCTCAAAGTTTATCAAATGGATGTCAAGTCCGCCTTTCTTAATGGTGAGCTAGAAGAAGTCTTTATTGAGAAACTAGATGGATTTCAGTTGACAAATCAGAAGGATATGGTTTGCAAGTTGAAGAAAGCACTATATGTATTGAAGCAAGACACAAAAGCTTGGTATGCCAAATTGGAT
This sequence comes from Cryptomeria japonica, assembly GCF_030272615.1. Lineage (NCBI taxonomy): Eukaryota > Viridiplantae > Streptophyta > Pinopsida > Cupressales > Cupressaceae > Cryptomeria > Cryptomeria japonica. The sequence goes on from NC_081411.1 coordinate 211,676,414, forward strand.
AAGTATTTGATGAATCTCAAATTCAATAAAGGTACTGTTGATAGTAGTTTGTACTTTAAGATTGATGATTATACCATCTTGATTGTTGAAGTTTTTGTTGATGATATTATTTTTGGTGGAAATGATTGTTTGTGCAAGAAGTTTGTTGATGATATGCAGAATGAATTTGAGATGTCTATGACTGGTGAAATGAAATTCTTTTTGGGATTGAAAATTATTCAGTTGGATAAAGGCATTTTTATATCACAGTCTAAGTATGTGAAAGAATTGTTGAAGAAGTTTGGTTTAGAGGAAACAAAGCTAGTTGGTACACCTATGGTGATCGAATGTAATTTGACTAAGGATGATGATTCTTTGAAAGCAAATGAGACTAGATACAGATCTATGATTGGTGGATTGTTGTATTTGACTCAAACTAGACCAGATATTATGAATCTTGTTTGTCTTGTTGATATATTTCAAGTTGATCCTAAGGAATCTCATGTTGTTGTTGTGAAGAGAATTTTCAGATATTTGAAAGAGACAGTTGATTTAGGTTTGTGGTATCCTAAAGATGATGATTTTACTTTGAGTGCTTTTACAGATGTTGATTGGGTAGGTGATGTGGATGACAAAAAGAGTACTAGTGGTGGTGCATTTTTCTTGGGTAAGAGATTGGTTTCATGGATGAGTAAGAAGTGGAATGATATTTCTTTATCTACTGCAAAAGCTAAATACATTATTGTTGCTAGTAGTCGTACTCGGGTGGTATGGATTAAGCAGATGTGGAAGGATATTAGAGTTATTTTTTATAAGCCTACTGCTATATACTATGATAAGTCAAGTGTTATTAACATTTCTAAGAATCCAGTGTTGCATTCTAAGACCAAGCATATATCAATCAAGTTTCATATCTTGAGAGAGAAGTTGAATGAGAAGCAAGTCAGATTGGAGTATATATCTACAAAGGAACAAATCGCAGATATCTTGATGAAGTCCTTGCCTAAAGATATTTTTGAGTATCTCAGAGAGAAGATAGGGGTGATTGATCCTCCTAGTGAGAACTAAGATGCATGGATTTGCATCAATCTGGTGGACTTCACAAAGATATCTTGTGATCCAGGTTGATGAGTGAGGCTGCTACTCAAGGGGATTAGTTAGTGTTGTGGTTTAGTTGTTCATATGAGTTTGTTTGGCCAAAAGGGGGGTGATATTCAAACTTGTGAGATAGTTCTAAGATTGAGAGAATCGTGATTTGTATGTGCCTTTTGCGTTGATGTCAAAGGGGGAGAAGAGTGTGTGAAAAACTGCCATATTATGTGCTACATCTTAGAGGGAGATTGTTAAGAGTTATGAGAGATTGTTGGTTGTTGAATTCTTTTTTTGCATTGATTGTTTTTCACATTCATATGTTTTCATAAATTCCAAAGGGGGAGATTGTTGGATATTGTTGAGAATTTTGTTGGAATGATGTGTTGTCATTGATGTCAACATATTTATCTATGTATTCTAGTGTTGCAGTCAGATTAAATGAGTTGATTTGGCTAGTGTGTTGCAGATTCAAGTTGTTGTGGATTAAATTGGGCTATGAAATAAGTATCTCTAGTTGACTCAACTAAGGTTTGAAAGGTCCGCATGATGTTTTGATCGAGTTATGAGATCCGATATTGAGGTTGGTTTTTAGTTGTTTGTGTTGATCAGTGTTTAAGATTCTACTCCAGAATTGCAATATCTTGGTTTGTGGATTTGGAAGAGTGTTTGGGATGCTCATATGTATCCTTAATTCAGATGGTTCATGATTTGGAGGTCCACAAGTGAATCTTTTAGTTTTTCAGTCAGTACAGTAAGTGTTCTTGAGGTTCGGTATAATGTTCATGGAGATTCTAGTAAGTGGTGATGTTGCGGTTGTTTTTGTGGTAACTCATGATGCTTGTGGATGTTTCTAGATCTATTTCTATCCATATTGATGGTCTACATTGATCATTGCGTGCACTATTGATTATTTTCTTGATCTGGTGGTGTTCTTCATGTTATGCAACATTTATGATGATTGTAGCGTGTTCTGGATGATCATGGTGTAATTATTGATGGTGTTGGTTTAGGTTCATACTATATCTTAGCCAACATTGTTTTGGTCTGCATGTAATGTTGCAACATGTGTGGTTATATTCTTTGTAATATGTGATGAGTGTTGAGCCCGACCTTGAAATATAGGTTGATGATTTGTATAAATAAATGTAATAATCACGTGAGAGTTGTATCTACATGTGCGAACAATGATTTTATCTTTCAGTGGTAGAGGAGAAGTGTGAAGAAGTGTGAAAATAGAAGAGTTTGTGATTGTGTACTTAACCAGAACTATAACCAGGCATGAGGAGATTCTATTCTATCAGTTCATGATCTTCCAAATGTAATCCAAATGTTTTTGTAAGGAAGTGAGCCTTCCCAAGGGTTGTAGCCCTTCTTCTTATGTGATTTGACCAGTGAGCTCTAGGCAGTCTGCTTGAATGCATGTGCATTCCCCATTGTAATATTTTATTTACTCCTAGCAGGATATTATCTCATTGTGGTTAGGTTCCCACCATGGTGTTTACCTTAAACGAGTTTTGCACGTAAAAAATCTTGGTGTTATGTGTGATATTGATGTGGTTTTGATTTGTGCTTTCATTGTTAATCAGATTTGAAATTGTGTTTGAGTTAAGTAAAGTTTTGTGAGCAAACTGATTCACCCCCACTCTCTCAGTTTATTGCATTGTTTCCAACAACTATTTTATGTGAAGTTTAGCCATTTCCCTGTGCTTTTCATCTTTGATAGATTTTATTGCTTGATCAGACCATTATAGTCTGCCATTTATTTGGTTGGTCTATATCTATTAGGTGTGATCTTTGGCATCAAGGACATGCTTATTATCTATTGACTAGAGGTGGCTCTCATATATTATAAGTTGGTGGATCATGTTTCATGATTGACATTAGTATTTGTGGCTCTGTGTCCATTAGTGCTAGATGAAGGTCATTGACAAGTGAATCTTTTAGTTGGCTTCTAATAGTGAAATGCATTGATTCATTAGGGAACCCAATCATCCTATCAACTATTATAATAGGATACACTCTATCTATGATATACTATTGGCACATCTAATCATTGTTTGGTTGTAATCCGAGGCAGTGTTGGTTGGTGCATTATCCACTCGCTCCACACATGGAGGTATTTGCAGAGATCATTGGCTCATGGTACCTATGGTTAGTGCCACCTTCTAACTATATTTGTTCATATAATAAGGGGTTGTGTTGTTTTATACCGATGATATTATTTTGTGCAAGTAAATCAATAGTCTTAAGGTTGGCGGGTTTGTGAATTATTCATTGAAACTTTAGTCTCTATGTAGATATCTATAGGGAGGACATTATTGTTGTGCAAGCAGAAGTAAAAGCCCCAGATAATTAAATATTGCAGAACAAGTTAGATGCAAATAAATTTTAAAGAAAAGAAAAGAACATCAAAATAACACACAACACACGAATTTACGTGGTAAAACCTTGAAAAATGCCAAGGAAACATCCACGAGGCAAGATATCGATATTCTTATTGCTCATAAGAAAAACATTACAAACTTCACATCTGCTACTCTCTTGCAATCTAAATTTACAAAATACAACAACAATTATTACATCACATTTTCCCTTATAGGAAACATAGATATATACAAAAATTCTTCTAAATGCAACTGCCACCAACATATAAATATCCCACTCAACTCCTTAAGAGAAAGTAGGAACTTTCTCACAAAGAAGAACTCCTTAAAAGAAAGTAGAAACTTTCTCACAAAGAAGTCCTATTCTGAAGGTGAGAAGAAATTAGGAATTTCTCTTTTCTATTGTTTCCATGTTTCTAATTATTGTCACTATCCAACATTTTCCATCTTGACAAGAATTTACCTAATACTTGCCCAAAACCATCTTCACCCCTTTTGCAAGCCAAGAGAAGCTGCAATCCATTTCAGCTTCTCTACCATAATTGGTTTAGTAAACATGTCTACACAATTTTTAGGTGTGTGAACTTTCTCAAGGATTACTCCACCTCCATCAATAACCTGTCTTACAAAATGGTACTTAATTTCAATATGCTCGGTTCTATTGTGATAAGATGGATTTTTAGCCAAATGAATAGCACTTTGACTATCACAGAAAACAATCACTTTGTCCTACACCTTTCCAAGATCACCCAAAAAACCCTTCAACTAAATTGCCTCTTTACATGCATGTGAGACAGCCATATACTCAGTCTCAGTTGTGGATAAAGAAATTATTTCTTGAAGCTTTGACATCCAAGAAATAGCTCCACCTGCAAGAGTAAATACATAACCAGATGTAGATCTCCTTTTGTCCAAATCACTTGTAAATTTAGAATCAACATAACCACACACTGAACCACTGCAACTATCATAGGTGATACAATAATCACTTGTGCCTCTGAGATACCAAAGCACCCATTTCACTTCTTCCCATCGCTCTTTAGCTGGATTTGCCATGTATCTATTGACAAAACCAGCAACATGTGAAATATCAGGTCTTGTACATACCATCACATTCATTAAACTTCCTACTGCATTAGCATATGATTCACAAGACATATAATCCTTTTCTTCCTTAGTACTAGGACATAAAATTGAAGAAATCTTAAAATTGGAAGCCAAAGGGATATTTATAGGTTTCACATTTTGCATACCGAATCTTATGAGGATCTTCTCCACATATTTATGTTGTGATAACCAAAGCTTACCATGTTCCCTGTCTCTATGTATCTCTATGCCCAAAATTTGTTTTTTGGTTCCTAGATCCTTCATATCAAATGTCCTAGCCAATTGAGCCTTTAACTTGTTGATTCTGGCCATGCTTTTACTTGTTACAAGCATATCATCAACATATAACACCAAGATAATGAGTAAGCCATTTTCCAAACTTTAAAAGTAAACACAATGGTCATACACTTCTTACAAATTTTTGGCTCACCATGAAGGAATCAAACTTCTTGTACCATTTCCTGGGCGACTGCTTCAGGTCATACAATGACTTCTTGAGTTTGCAAACAAATTTTCTATTGCACTCTTGAACAAACCCTTCCGGTCGTTCCGTATATATCTCATCATCCAAATCTCCATGTAAAAACATTGTTTTAACATCTAGTTGATCTAATTCAAGATCAAATAGTGCAACTAATGATAATACAACTCAAATAGAAACAAGCTTAACAACTAGTAAAAAAACCTCATTAAAATCAATACCTTCTTTCTGAGAATATCCTTTTGCTACCAGTCTTGCCTTGTACCTTACAAATTTATCATCAACACCCTTCTTCAATTTGTAGACCCACTTGCAACCAAAAACTTTCCTTCCCTTTGAAAGTAATACCAAGTCACATGTATTCTTCTTCTTCAAGGCATCCATTTCTTCTTTCATTGCTATTTTCCATTTAGCATTTTTAATGCCATTCACTGCTTCATGATAACAACTTGGTCCCCATCGTTAGATATCAAAACAACTGATGAAATGAAATCATCATATCTTTTAGGATGATTTCTGACTTGTGTAGATCTCCTTAAATAAGGTTATGGTGTTTCCACACTTTCCTATATGTCTTCTAAATCTACATGTTCTTCTTCAGAAGAATTTTCCTCCTCCATCTCTTTTGTAGATGGTTGAGTCTCCAACTGAACTTGTTCCTGTTCCAAATTATTTTCTACAATGTCTAATTTTGGTAGAGAAGATTCATCAAATACTACTTCTCTTTTGATGATGATTTTGTGGGCAAAAGGATCCGATAATCTATATCCCTTAACTCCATCACCACAACCAACAAAGGTTTATTTATTGGATTTAGGATCTAATTTATAATGTTGATCCTTAGAAATAAGAGCATAAGCATCACAACCAAAAAATTTCAGATTTGAATAATTACATGAATGACCTATCCATACCTCTTTAGGAATATTACAATATATTGCAACTAATGGTGACTAATTTACTAGATAGCATGTTGTATTAACTGCTTCCACCCACAACTCTTGCTATAATTTGGCATTACTGAGCATTCTCCTTGCTCTCTCTAGAAGAGTCATATTCATGCATTCAACAACACCATTTTGTTGAGGAGTGTAAACCGTGGTTTTATGCCTTATGATCCCAGCTTCCTTGCAATAATTTTCAAACTCCAAATATGTGAACTCACCTCCATTATCCATTCTTAAACACTTGATTGATCTTCCAACACTATTTTCAACCAAAACTCTAAACTGCTTGAATACACCAAACACAGTAGCTTTGCTTTTAATAAAATAGACCCATGTACCTTTCTATAGTAGTCATCTATAAATGTTACAAAATATGATGCTCCTCCAAAATAAACTACAGGGGATGGACCCCAAACATCTGAATAGATATAGTCTAGAACACATTTGTACTTGTATGACTGATTTAAAATTCTTTAGCATTGCTTCCCAAAGACACAATGCTTGCAAAAATTCAAATTCCAAGATTTTAAGCTTGGAAGTAACTTACGGTTTACCAGTACCTTTAGCCCTTTCTCGCTCATATGACCCAGTCATTGATGTCATAAATGAGTAGATTCATTTTCTTCCTTAGATAACACTATTGCCTCATTTACTTTTGTACTCCCTTCTAGCCTGTAAAGGTTTCTAACTTTTGTAGCCTTCATGACCACTAAAATGCCCTTGGACACTTAAGTACTCCACCTTGACAAGAGAATTTATAACCACTAGAATCCAAAACACCCAAGGAAATCAAATTATTTTTCAGCACTGGTACATGTATTACATTTGTTAACAACTTTACAACACCATCAAACATCTTGATTCTAATACTCCCAATCCCAACAGTCTTACAAGAAGAATTATTTCCCATCAGAACAACACCTCCATCAATAGATTGGTAAATGGAAAACCAACTCCTATGTGGACACATGTGATTAGAAGCACCATAATCCAAAATCCATTCATCATGATGTTGTAAGATATTACAAACAAGTAACACTTCACTAATTATACCTGAACCAATCTCAACATATTTTTCTTCCTTTTTGGATTTATCATTATTCTTCTTTCCTTTTCCAACTATCTTTCTTGAGATACCTTGATTTATTGCAAAAACAACATTTCATACCCTTTTTGCCTCTTTACTTAGATATGGATTTACCTCTCGAACCCTCCCCTTTTTTTGTGGATCGACCTATAGTCACCATTGCTTCCAATGTGGAGGCTTTTGTATTAGACTTCTTTCGCACCTCTTTAGACAACAAAGCTCCCACAAAAAAATAATATTCAAGAGATTCAGTTGTACTAAAGCTAATAGAAGTGACTAAGTGATTCCAAGATTCGGGCAAAGAACATAATAGTGTGACTACTTTGTCTTCATCTTCAATTTTTACATCCATATTACCCAATTGACATATAAGGGTATTGAAAACATTTAAATGGTCGATAATTTTTGTACCTTCCTTCATTTGCAAACTATATAGTTGCCTCTTCAAGTAGATTTAGTTTGTCAAGGATTTTGTCATGTAAAGACTCTTCATTCTACTGCATAAACCTACTATTGTATTTTCTTCAAGAATATTAAAGAGAACTTCATTTTCCAAACACAACCAAATTATGCTTACAACTCTCATATCTAGATCTTCCCAATCCTCATCGGACATATCTATAGGTTTCTTTGATTTTCTAGCCAATGCCTTATGCAATCCTTGTTGCACTAACAAATCTCGTGTCTTGAGTTTCCAATGCTCAAAGTTACTTTTGCCATTAAATTTCTCCACCTCAAACCTAGCATTTAAAGCCTTTGCCATTTGATGTTGGAAAACTCAACACCAAATTCTAACACAACCTCTGAAAAAAATTATTGCTCTGATACCACTTGTTGTGCAAGCAGAAGCAAAAAACCCCAGATAATCAAATATTGCAAAACAAGTTAGATGAAAAGAAATTTTAAAGAAAAGAAACGAACATCAAAACAACACACAAGACATGAATTTACGTGGTAAAACCTTGACAAAATGCCAAGGAAACATCCACGAGGCAACGTATCATTATTCTTATTTCTCAGGAGAAAAACATTACAAACTTCACAGTTGCTACTCTCTTGCAGTTTGAATTTGCAAAATGCAACAACAATTATTACATCATATTTGTCTTCATAGGAAACATAGATATATGCAGAAATTCTTCTAAATGTAACTGCCACCAACATAGAAATATCCTACTCAACTCCTTAAAAGAAAGTAGGAACTTTCTCATAAAGAAGAACTCCTTAAGAGAATGTAGAAACTTTCTCACAAAGAAGAAGTGCTATTCTGAAGGTGAGGAAATTAGGAATTTCTCATTTCTATTATTTCCATGTTTCTAATTGTTGTCACTATCTAACAATTATTTTGGTGGCAAGGGTGTTCACATAGTTAGCTTCTCTCACTCTGTGTCATCTTTCTATTTGATAGCTTATTTCTCTATCAGCCTCCTTCATACTTTGTAGCAGACTTGCGATTTCCTACTTGCTACTAGTGGACTTTCATTGAACCCAAACAAAAGATCTATGATTCCAACATAAAGCTCAATGCTAATGCTAGTCAAGGGCATGTTGGAGGGTAAGAGACTTTATGGAGGGTAAGAGACTTTAGGGTGGCCATTTTTTTTCAATGGATGAGTTCTTCATTGCTTGCACTCGATTCAGCTTCTCCTTGACCAATTTTTTATTGATTGGAGCTGACTTTATAATTGTCTAAAGTCTGAGAAAATATTTGTTTTAAGGTTTTCATATCTTTGAAGTGCTCAACAAGGCGTGGGCTTGAGGAGTTTATTTTGCATATTAGAAGAGACATTCTGTTCCATATTGCTACTGTGAGGAGCTTTCGAGGGCTTTATAGTCTAAAACTAACTTACCACTACTATACCATTTTGTGATCATAAGCTCACATTGTGGATTTGTGTCTTCTTTTCTCATGTGTGTGGGAGCTAGCTTTGGTCTCTCATGAATGTATGGTTGTTTACTTGTTCACTTTGACATAGGATTGGCTTAAAATTTGACTGCCATAGTATTGCCTCTCCACTTCACCATTTCTTTTTAGAAAATTTGGCTATTTTTGGAAGTTATATTATTATGTCTTGGCGCTATATCTCTCTATTTGTCATGTTATCAATCTTTATAGTTGGTTATAGTTTTTTCTTTGTCTTGGAGAGGGGGAACTATCGACAATGGAGTGATTTTATAATCACTCCTTAATGAGTGTCATTTATTGCCATATTTGTATACTCTTGTTCCTTTTCTCAACATACCTTGTGAGAATCTTAGTTGGAAAGGCTATAGGACTCAAGTCTTTAACGTTATTTTTTGTCATATAGATGGTGACATTTTGGAGTCACTTATTCATTTTGAGTGTCCTTATGCTCTTTGGACTCACATTCGAGAGTTATATGGTGATCATGACACTCAAATATTCCTCGAATATCCTTTTTTTGATTCTAATGTGCAACTTCATTCTTCATAGTAGATGATACATGTTTTTGATCTTGCAGAGGTTTTTGAAACTTCAGATGAGGTTGCAGTTGCTTCAAAAGTTCTTGGTTCTTCATCATGTTGGATGTTTGGAGAGACTGTTGGTAGTATGCTGCAAATATGTGCTTGAGAGATATCTGAGATATGTGTTGTCATTGATGAACATATTTCTATGTCTGTGATAGTGTTGTAGTGGATTTCAGTGAGTTGGTTTGTTTTGTATTGTGATGATTAGAGTTTGTGGATTAAAGGGTTTGTAGAAGATTATGTATTGATGATTCAGTGCAATTTTCAGAGGTCTGCATGAAGATTTGATTGGGTTATGGATATTTTTGTTGCGGCAAGTTTTTCTATTGTTTAGTGATGGCAATATTCAGTATTTTGATCTGCAATGCTCCGCATTGTAATATCTTGATTTGTGGATTTGGAGGAATGTTTGGGACATTGATGTGTATCTACAATTCACGTGGTTTGTGATTTGGAGCTCTACAAGTTATTTTTCAAGGTTGACAGTCATTCTAGTTAGTGTTCTTGAAGTTTGATATAATGATGATGGTGATTCTAGTAATTCGTGTTGGTACAGATGTTGCAGTGGTAATTCATGATGCTTGTGGATGTTTCTGGATCGTGTTCCTTTTGTGTTGGTGGTTCACATTGATCTTTGTGCACATAATTGATTATTTTCTCTGGTGTGTTAGTGTTCTTCATATTTGTGGCCGATGGGATGCTTGTAGCCTGTTGCAAATGTTCGATGCATAATTCTTGGAGGTGTTTCATATTCGAAGCGTGTAATATGGGTCTGTGATATGTCTTAGCTGACATTTATTGGTTTGCATGTGATATTGTAGCATGGGTGGTTATAATTTTGTAATTAGTTGATGAGTTTTGAGCTGATCTTGTGTAGAATTGATGTCAGGTATAAATAAATGTAATATCTCTGTAATTGAGTGTGTGTATGGATGAGAATCAGAATGTATGTGCATTGAATGTATACATCTTTCGAAGGAAAAGAAGAAGTGTGAGAATAAGTAAGTTGTTACGTTCTTAACCAGAACTGTAACCAAGCATTAAGGAGATGCTATTCTTTTAGTTCACAATCTTCCAGATGTAGAATCTATTTGTAAGACAGTGAGTCTTCCCTGGGTTGCAGCCCTTATTATTTTTTGAGTAGTGAGCTCTAGGCAGTGTGCTTGAATGCATGTGCATTCCCCATTGTAATATTTCATATACTTCTAACATAGTATCATCATATTGTGGGTAGGTTCCCACCATGGTTTTTCCCTTGACCGGTTTTTCCACATCAAAAATCTTGGTGTTATGTGTGTTCTTGATGTTTTTCTAATTTATGCTTTTATGATTAATTATTATATCTAAGATTAATTTTGATTTGTGTAAGTTTGAGAGACAATTGATTTACCCCCCCCTCTCAGTTGTCTGTAGGTTATCAAAGCTATTTCATCAATTGGTATCAGAGTAGGTTCCTTTGAAGAAGCCTAACCATTTGAGATGATCCAAAATGGTGACTTACAAGAAGGACAATCCAAGATTTGATGGAACTAATTACTCTGTTTGAAAGAGTTGCATGGAGTGTCATCTGAGATGCATTGGCGAAGCTTATTTGACTATTACAAAGAACAAGTATATTGTTCCTGCTAATGGACCTACAACTCTGGATGAGATAAAGGAAGCTGAATGTAATATTATAGCTAAGGAAGCATTGTTGAGTGCCTTGACTAATTTTGAGATGACAAATGCCATGGAATTGCATACTACTCATGAGATATTAAAGAAGTTGGAAACCCTATATGAAGGTGACATTTATGTGAAGATTGCTAAGTTGCAGAGCCTAAAAGGAAAGTATGAGATGTTGAGGATGGGTGAAGATGAGAATATCACTTCTTTTATGTAGAAGGTGAATGAAGTAGTGTGCAATATTAGATGTGCCAGTGGAAAGTTGTAAGAATTAGAGATTGTTGCTAAAGTTCTCAGACCCTTACCTGCATCCTACAAACATAAAGTTGCTGCTATTGAGGAGACCCAAATTGTGACTAATGTGACCACAGACATGTTGATTAGTAAGCTTTAAGCATTTGAGTTAAGAGGATTTTGTGATTCCCTTCCTAAAGTAGAATCTTCATTCAAAGACACTATTTTTGAAAAGGACAAGCAGAGATATGATCCAGGAGAAAATTCTTCAAGAAGGATGTCAAGATATGAGAAAGAGATGAAGGAAATGGAGAAAGAAGAGTGAGAAATTGATGAGTTTGAAGCACTTATTGCCAACAGATTGCCTAAAGGAGCTGGTAAGTATGAAGGAAAGTTGCCTCTTAAATGTTTTTCTTACAATAAGATAGGACATTTTGCCTTCAGGTGTCCTAAAAGAGTTCATAATAAAACTTACAAGCCTAAATTTTAGAAGAGATGTTATTATGCTACTCATGAAGGTGTGTCAGATGATGAATCAGAAAAAGGAAATACAAGTGATAATGAATGGGTGTTTATTGCTATCAAGGAAGATGATTCAATACCTATTGATTTTGCTAGCTGCATGAATGTGGAAAGAGCTTTGGCTACAAAAGATGAAGAGAAAGATGAATGGGTGATTGACAATGGATTCTCTCATCATATGGCAAGTAATAAAAGTAATTTTGTGAGGTTGGAAAAGTTTGAAGGAGTTGTGAAATTTGGTGATGACAAAGCTAGTATAATCCATGGGAGGGGTTCTATTTCTCTTGATGGTAAGCACAATATTGATGATTTCTTGTATGTGGAAGACCTAAATCATAATTTTTTGAGTGTTGGACATATGGTTGACAAGGGATATGATCTTCAACTCAAGAATGGAAAGTGTAGAATCTTGGGTAGCTCCGGAATTGAGATTGCACCAGGTACAAAGACTAAAGGCAATATCTTTCACTTAAACAATGTCAGTAAAAGATGTTTGATTACTTAGGTTGATGAAAGTTGGTTGCAGAATAGGATAATGTGTCATGTAAATTTTAATAATATTGTTAAGATAAGTTCTACTCAAGCTGTGAGAGATCTTCCTAAGTTGATGAAACTTGCTAACCCTATGTGCAAGGAATGTTAGTTAGGGAAACAAACTAGAATATCTTTCAAGAGTAAGAAATTTTTTTTAAATGGATTATTGGATCTTGTGCATATTGATTTGCATGGACCTTCTAGAGTTAGAAGCTTGCAAGGAGACATATATTTCATGTTGTTGATTGATGACTATTATAGGATGATGTGGGTTACTTTCTTGAGGGAGAAATCTGAAAGTTTAAAAAAGTTCAAGATTTTCAAAGCTATGGTTGAGACTGAGACACGTTTGAAGCTATAGTGTCTGAAATATGATAGAGGTGGAGAATTGATTTCCGATGAGTTTAATGCATATTGTGAAGAGAATGAGATAAGAAGACAATTGTCTACTCTGAGAACCCCTCAATAAAATGGAGTTGTGGAAAGGAAGAACAAAACCATTCAAGAAGCTGCTAGGACAATGATGATTGAAGGAAATGTTCTGCATTCCTATTCGAGAGAAGCTGTGAGTACTACTATTTACACCCTTAATTGGGTGCATATCAAAGGTGATATCGGTAAGACTCCTTATGAATTATGGTTTGGTCATGCTCCTATTGTTAAATATTTTAGATTTTTTGGAAGTAAATGTTATATCAGAAGGGATGGAGATTTAGGAAATTTTGATGCTAGATGTGATGAAGGAATATTTCTTTGTTAAATTATAATAAAAGCAAGGCCTACTAGTGTTATAACAAGAGATTGAAAAAGATAGTTGAGAGTGCTAATGTCAAGGTTGATGAAAGCAATGAGAGATAGTACATATCTTGTGGATATGATTCAGATGATCAAAATGATAGTGCAAATAAAGGAAAGCAACCTCTAAGTCATAACCAAGTTCAGATTGTTCTGGTGAATCTAGTGAATCAAGAGGAACGAAATAGTGCAAGTGCAGAAGAAATAAATCAAGAGTTTTAAATTCAAGAAAATTCTAAGACTCCCAAGTATGTAAAGATTGAATCATTTAGAAAATCAGATCATAGGAGATAGAAATAAAGGTGTTCAAACTAGAAGAAGAATCATTGCAGATCAAGTTGAATATTGTTTGATTTCTAAGATTGAACCTAAGGATGTGAATGCAACGTGTAAAGATGAACATTGGGTAAAAAAAAATGGGAGGAGAAATTGAATCAGATTGAGAAAAACAATACATGGATTCTTATTCCTAGACCTAAGAACAAAAATTTAATTGGAACCAAATGGGTCTTCTGGAAAAAATTGAATGAGCAAGGTGAAGTTATTAGAAACAAAGCAAGACTTGTTTGTAAAGGATATTCTCAAATGGAAGGAATTGATTTTGAGGAAACTTTTTCTCTGGTGGAAAGAATTGAACCTGTTAGATTGTTTCTTGCTTATGTTGCTTACAAAAATTTCAAATTTTATCAGATGGATGTCAAGTCAACATTCCTAAATGGCAAATTGGAAGAAGAGGTGTACATAGAGCAACCAGATGGATTTCTATTGACTAATCAAAGTGATATGGTTTATCAATTGAAGAAACCATTGTATGGATTGAAGCAAGTGCCTAGAGCATGGTATGCCAGATTGGAAAAGTATCTGTTGAAGCTTGGATTTAACAAAGGTATTGCTGATTGTAATCTGTATTTCAAGATTGATCATGATGATATTTTGATTATTGAAGTTTTTGTTGCTGATATTAAATTTGGAGGAAATGATAGTTTGTGCAAATAGTTTGCTAATGAAATGTAGAGTGAATTTGAGATGTCTATGATTGGGGAGATGAAATTCTTTTTGGGATTGCAAATTATACAGTCAACAAAAGGGATTTTTATATCACAATCCAAGTATGTGAAAGAGTTGTTGAAGAAGTTTGGTTTGGATGATACAAAGCCAATTCAAACTCCTATGGTGACTAGATGTAAGTTGACCAAAGATAATGATTCCCCTAAAGAAAATCAAACCAGATACAGATCTATGATTGGTGGATTACTTTATTTGACTGAGACCGGACTTGATATCATGAATGATGTTTATCTTGTTGCTAAATTTCAAGTTGATCCGAAGGAATCTCATGTTGTAGTTGTTAAAAGAATTTTTAGATATTTGAAGGGAATTGTTGATTTTAGTTTATGGTATCCTAAAGATGACGGTTTTACTTTGAGTGCTTTTATTGATGTTGATTGGGCAGGAGATGTTGATGACCGAAAGAGTACTAGTGGTGGTGCATTTTTCTTGGGAAGAAGGTTCATTTTTTGGTTGAGTAAAAAACAAAATTCAATTTCTCTATTTACTGCAGAGGCATAGTATATTGTTGTTGCTAACAATTGCACATAGGTTGTATGGATGAAGAAAATGTTGAAAGATGTTGGAGTAGTGTATGATGAGCCTATTGCTATCTATTGTGACAATTCAAGTGCAATTGACATTTATAAGAATTCAGTGTTGCATTCAAAGACTCAACATATATCAATCAAGTTTCACTTTTTGAGAGACAAGGTAAATGAAAAGGAAATCAGATTGGAGTATGTGCCTACAAAGGAATAGATTGCAGACATTTTCATGAAGCCTTTGTATAAAGATACTTTTGAGTATCTTAGAGAGAAGCTAGGGGCACTTTCCCCTCCTGATCAGAACTAAGATGCATTGGTATGCATCAGCCTAGTGCATTCCACAGTCATATCTTGTGATCTAGATTGATGAGTGGAGGTTGTTACTCAGGGGGAGTAGTCACTAAGTCAATTTTGTGATTCAGTTATTGTGTTTTGTGGTACAAATATGTGCCTTTTTCATTGATGTCAAAGGGGAGAGAGAGTCATGTGAAAAACTATGTTAGGAGAGTGTATCATAAGAGATTTGGGGGAGAGACATTTTTCTTTTCTTTTTCATTTATTGTTTTTCACATCATATGTTGCCATCAATGCCAAAGGGGGAGATTGTTGGTAGTATGCTGCAAATATGTGCTCTAGAGATATCTGAGAGATATGTTGTCATTGATGTCAACATATTTCTCTGTTTGTGACAGTATTGCAGTGGAGTTTAGTGAATTGGTTTATTTTGTATTGTGATAAAGTTTATGAATTAAAGGGTTTGTAGAAGATTTTGTATCGATGATTCAGTGCAATTTTTGGAGGTCCGAATGAAGATTTGATTGAGTTATGTATATTCTTGTTGTGGTTTATTTTTCTGTTGTTCAGTGATGGTAGTGTTCAGTATTTTGATCTACATTACTTCGTATTGTAATATCTTGATCTGCGGATTTGGAGGAATGTTTGGGACATTGATGTGTATCTTCAATTCAAGTGGTTTGTGATTTGGAGCTCCACAAGTTATTTTTCAAGGTTGATAGGCATTCCAGATAGTGTTCTTGAAGTTTGATATAATGATGATGGTGATTTTAGTAATTCATGTTGATATGGATGTTGCGGTGGTAATTCATGATGCTTGTGGATGTTCTAGATCGTGTGGCTTTTGTGTTGGTGGTTCACATTGATTTTTGTGTGTGTAATTGATTATTTTCTTCGTTGTGTTAGTGTTCTTCATATTTGTGGCTGACAAGATGATTGTAGCGTGTTGTGGATGTTCAATGCATAATTCTTGTAGGTGTTTAATATTCAAAGCATGTAATATGGATCTATGCTATGTCTTGGTCGATATTTATTGGTTCGCATGTGATATTGTAGCGTGTGTTATAATTTTGTAATTAGGTGATGAGTGTGAGATGACCTTGTGTAGAGTTGATGTCATGTATAAATAAATGTAATATATTTTTAATTGAGCATGTATATGGATGAGAATTATCATAATGTATACATCTTTCGGAGGTAGAGAAGAAGTGTGAGAAGAAGTAAGTTATTATGTGCCTAACTGGAACTATAACCAAGCATTAAGGAGATGCTATTATTTAAGTTCATGATCTTTCAGATGTAATCTGTATCTATTTGTAAGAAGATGAGTCTTACCTAGGTTTTAGCCCTTATTGTTTTTGAGTAGTGAGCTCTAGGAAATGTGCTTGAATGCATGTGTTTTCCCCATTGTAATATTTCATATACTTGTAATAGATTATCATTATATTGTGGGTAGGTTCCCACCATGCTTTTTTCTATGACTGGGTTTTCCACATCAAAAATCTTGGTGTTATGTGTGATGAAATGATTTGATAATCGACAAACAACTGAGAGGGGGGGTGAATCAATTGTCACCAAATTTCAAATCTGATATTTAATAGTGAAAGCATAAATCAACAACATAGCATGAACACACATAACACCAAGATTTTTTACGTGTAAAACACAGTCAAGGGAAAAACCACAGTGGGAACCTACCCACGATAAGATGATACCCTGTTAGACTTATATGAAATATTACAATGGGAAATGCACATGCATTTAGGCACACTGTCTAGACATCACTACTCAAAAACAACAAAGGGCAACAACCCTGGGAAGGCTCATTGCCTTACAAACAGATTTGGATCACTTTCAAAAAATCATGAACTAAGAAATATCATCCTCAAGGCCTAGTTATAATTCTAGTAAAGCACATAATATCTCTCACACTTCATGCTTATACTCTACTTTCGAATGATTAATACATTATTTGCATGTACCACACACCTCTCTCAATGATTATTACATTTATTTATACATGACATCAACCTTGGATCAATATCATCAAGGACAGCTCAACACATATCTCCTAATTGCAAAAATATAACCATACACGCTACAATATCATATGCAGACCAAAACAATATCAGCTAAGATATAGCATGGACCAAAATCACCACCTCAAATATGAAAGACCTCCAATAATTATGTATCAAACATTAGCAACACGCTACAATCAACATGTTGGCCAAGAACATGAAGAACACTACTGAACTAAATAAAATAATCAATAACATGCACACTGATCAATGCAGACCACCAACATGAATAACACACGATCTAGAAACATCCACAAGAACCATTAATTACCACAACAATATCCACACCAACTCAAATTACTAGAATTATCATTATCATTATACCATAACTGAACTAACCGTCAACCTGGAAAAATCACTTACAGAGCTCCAAACCACAAACCACTTGAATTAAGGACACAAACCAACATCCCAAACATATTTCCAAATCCGCAAACCAAGATATTAAAATGCGGAGCAATTCATATCAAAATAATGAATACTGGCAATACTGAACAATAGAAAAACTGGCCACAACACAGATACTCATAACTCACTCAAATCTTCATGCGGACCTCTGACACTTACACTAAATCAACTAGATATATCACTCTACAAACCCTTTAATCCGCAAATACTGAAAAATTAATGTACAACATAAACAAACTAATTGAACTCCACTGCATCATTGCACTAGACAGAGAAAATAGGTTGACATCAATGACAACACATTTCTCAAATATCATTAGAGCACATATTTTCAGCATACCAACAACAATATCCAACAATCTCCCCCTTTGGCATTTATGTCAACATATGATGTGAAAAACATTCAATGCCAAATAAATCAATAACTCTCACAGATAACTCTCTCCCACTATACAAACATTCTCTCCCCTTAGACCATTAAATAGTTTTTCATATGAATCTCTCCCCCTTTGAAATCAATGAAAAAAACACATATTTACAAACACATAATCTCACAAATATGAACATCTGACTACTCCCCTTGAGTATTAGCCACCTCATCAATCCAAATCACAAAATTTATGACTGTGAAATGCACCAGACTGATGCATACCAATGCACCTTAGTTCTGATCAGGAAGGGAAATCACCCCTAGCTTCTCTCTGAGATAATCAAAAGTATCCTTAGGCAAAGGCTTCGTGAAAATATCTGCAATCTGTTCCTTTGTGGATACATATTACAACCTAATTTCTTTCTCATTTACCTTCTCTTTCAGAAAATAAAACTTGATAGATATATGCTTAGTCTTTGAATGCAACACCGGATTCTTACAAATGTTAATAGCACTTGAATTGTCACAATAAATAGTAATAGGCTTATCATACATAATTCCAATATCCTTCAAAATATGCTTCATCCAAACTACCTGTGTACAATTGTTAGCAACAACAATATATTCTACCCCTGCAGTAGATAAATAAATGGAATTCTGCTTCTTACTCAACCATGAAACCAATCTCTTACCCAAGAAAAATGCACCACCACTAGTACTCTTTCAGTCATCAACATCTCTTGCCCATTCAACATCAATAAAGGCACTCAAAGTAAAATCATTATCCTTAGGGTACCATAAACCAAAATCAATAGTTCCTTTTGATATCTAAAGATTATTTTAACAACAACAACATGAGATTCCTTAGGATCAACTTGAAATCTAGCAACAAGACAAACAACATTCATGATATCTGGTCTAGTCTGAGTCAAATATAACAATCAACCAATCACAGATCTATATCTAGTTTGATTTGCTTTAGGGAAATCATCATCCTTAGTCAACTAACATCCAGTCATAATAGGGGTTCCAACTAGCTTTGAATCATCTAATCCAAACTTCTTCAACAATTCCTTCACATACTTTGACTGAGATATGAAGATACCTTTTTTTGACTGAGTAATTTTCAATCCTAAAAAGAATTTCATCTCACCAATCACAGACATCTTAAATTCATTCTGCATTTCATCAGCAAACTTCATGCACAAACTATCATTCCCTCTAAAAATAATATCATCAACAAAAATTTCAACAATCAAAATGTTATCATTATCAATCTTGAAATATAGATTACTATAATTAGTACCTTTATTGAATCCAAGCTTCATCAGATACTTATCCAATCTGCCATACCAAGCTCTGGGCGCTCTCTTCAATCCATACAATGCTTTCTTCAATCGACAAACCATATCTTTTTCATTGGTCAACTGAAATCCATCTAGTTTCTCAATGTACACTTCCTCTTCCAACTCACCATTTAGAAATGTTAACTTGACATCCATTTGATATACCATGAAACCCTTGTAAGCAACATAAGCAAGAAATAATCTTACAACCCCAATTCTTTCCACCAGAGCAAAAGTATCCTCAAAATTAATTTCTTCCATCTGTAAATATCCTTTACAAACAAGTCTTTCTTTATTCCTAATAAATTCACCTTCCTCATTCAATTTATTTCAAAAAACCCATTTAGTTCCAATTACATTTTTGTCTTTCAGTCTGGATACCAAAATCCATGTATTATTCTTTTCAATCTGATTCAATTCTTCTTCCATCGCTTTTACCCAATGTTCATCTTTACATGTTTCACTCACATCCTTAGGGTCAATCTTAGAAATCAAACAATACTCAACTTGATCTTCTGTAATTCTTCTCCTAGTCTAAACACCTTTATTTTTATCTCCTATAATCTGATTTTCTGAATGATTCAATCTCACATACCTGGGAGTCTTAGGATTTTCTTGTTTTTCAGACTTGACCTTTTTCTTCAACTCTTGCACTATTTCCTTCTCCTTGAGTCACTGGATTCATCGGAGCAATATAAACTTGATTTAGGATCTGAACTTGCTTTCCTTTATTTTTACTGTCATTTTGATCATTTGAATCATATCTACAAGATCTGGGTTGTCTCTCCATACCTTCATCAACTTTGACATTAGCACTCTCAACTATCTTCATCAATCTCTTATTATAGCATCAGTAGGCCTTTCTTTTAGTAGAATAACTAAGAAATATTCCTTCATCACATCTACCATCAAACTTCCCTAAATCTTCATTCCTTTTGATAAAGCATTTACTTCCAATTTTTTTGAAATATCTAATAGTAGGAGTATAACCAAGCCATAATTCATAAGGTGTCTTACTAATATCACCTTTTATATTCACCTGATTAAGAGTATAAACAACGGTACTCATAGCTTCTCTCGAATAGACATGCAAAACGTTTCTTTTAATTATAATTGTCCTAGCAATTTCCTAAATGGTTATGTTCTTCATTTCCACAACTCCATTTTGTTGAGGGTTCTTAGAGAAGATAACTGTCTCTTTATCTTATGCTCTTCAAAAAATATATTGAACTCACCGGAGATGAATTCACCACCTCTGTCAGATCTTAGACACTTCAAATTGAACCTATCTCAGTCTCAACCATAGCTTTAAAAATCTTGAATTTCTCTAAAGCTTCAGAATTTTCCCTTAAGAATGTAACCCACATCATCCTCGAATAATCATCAATCAACAATATGGAACATCTATCTCCTTGCAAACTTCTGACTCTAGAGGGACCACACAAATCAATATGTACAAGATCCAACAATCCATTAAAAAAATGCTTTTTACTTTTGAAAGAAACTCTAGTTAGCTTCCCCAATTGACATTCTTTGCATATAGAGTTAGTAGGATTCTTCAATTTAGGAAGATCCCTTACTACCTGAGTAGAACTTATCTTAATCATGCTATCAAAATTTACATGACACATCCTTCTATACCACAACCAACTTTCATCAATTTGAGCAATCAAACAAATTTTACCAGCAACATTCAAGTGAAAGATATTACCTTTTGTCTTTGTACCCGATGCAATCTCATTTCCAAAACTACTCAAGATTCTACACTTCCCATTCTTGAATTGAAGAACATATCTCTTGTCAACCATCTATCCAAAACTCATAAGATTATGCTTTAGGCCATCTACATACAAGACATCATCAGTATTATGCTTACCATCAAAAGAAATAAAATCTCTACCACGGATTATACCAACTTTGTCATCACCAAACCTAAAAACACCACCATCATACTTTTCCAAGCTCACAAAATTTTCCTTATCACCTATCATATGATGAGAGTATCCACTATCAATCACCCATTCATCTTTTTCTTCAACTTGTGCAACCAAATCTCTTTTCTAATTAATGCAGCTAGTAGAATTAGTAGGTATTGGATCATCTTCCTTGATAGCTATAAACACCCATTCATTATTACTTGAATTTCCTTTATCAGATTCATAATATGTCACACCTTCATAAGAAGCATAATAACATCTCTTTTAGAATTTAGGCTTGTAAGTTTTCTTAGGAAGAGAATCACCAAAATCACTTAGTTCAAAGGCTGATAGCTTACTAATCAACATGTCTCTGTTCACATCAGTCAAAGTCCGGATCTCCTCAATAGCATCAACTTTGTGTTCGTAGGATGCAGGTAAGGATCTGAGCACTTTAACAACAATATCTGATTCTTCCAACTTTCCACCAACACATCTAATGTTGCACACTAGTTCATTCACCTTCTGCATAAAAGAAGTAATGTTCTCATCTTCATCCATCTTCAACATCTCGTACTTCCCTTTCAAGCTCTACAACTTAGCAATCTTCACATAGTTGTCACCTTCATATAGGGTTTCCAACTTCTTCCAGATCTCACGAGAGGTCTGCAATTCCATAACATTTGTCATTTCTAAATCAGCAAAGCACTCACCAATGCTTCCTTAGCTCTGATATTGTGTTCAACATCCTTAATCTCATCTGGAGTTGAAGGACCATTTTTTGGAACATTATATTTGTCTTTAGTAACTTTCCAGTAATATTCACCAATGCATCTCAAGTGACACTTTATCTGGTTCTTCCAAAGAGAATAATTTGTTCCATCAAATCTCGGACTCTCCTTCTTGTAAGTCACCATCTCAAATCACCTCAAGTGGTTAAGCTTCTCTTAAGGAACCTTCTTTGATAACAATTGATGAAATGACTTGATAACCGACGGACAACTGAGGGGGGGGGGGGGGGTGAATCAGTTGTCACCAAATTTCAGATCTGATAATTAACAGTGAAAGCATAAATCAACAACACAACATGAACACAAATAACACCAATATTTTTGATGTGAAAAACCCAGTCAAGAGAAAAACCATGATGGGAACCTACCCACAATATGATGATACCCTGTTATAAGTATATGAAATATTACAATGGGGAATGCACATGCATTTAGGCACATTGTCTAGAGCTCACTAGTCAAAAACAACAAAGGGAAACAACCTTGGGAAGCCTCACTGCCTTACAAAAAAATTCGGATCACTTCCAAAAAATCATGAATTGAGAAATAACATACTCAATGCCTGGTAACAGTTCCAATTAAGCACATAACATCTCTCGCACTTCTCCACACTTTTGCTTTTCTTTTGAATAACTAATACATTATGTGCACACCACACACCTCTCACAATAATTATTATATTTATTTATACATGACATCAACCTTGGATCAATATCATCAAGGTCAGCTCAACACATATCTCCTAATTATAAAAATATAAGTATACACGCTACAATATCATATGCAGACCAAAACAATGTTAGTTAAGACATAGCATAGACCAAAATCACCACCTCAAATATGAAACACCTTCAAGAATTATGCATCAAACATCCGTAACACACTACAATCATCATGTCGGCCAAGAACATGAAGAATACCATCAAACCAAAGAAAATCATGAATAACACACTCACCGATCAATGAGAACCACCAACACGAATAGCACACGATCTAGAAACATCAACAAGCATCATAATTACCACATCAACATCTACACCAACTCAAATTACTAGAATCATCGTTATCATCATACCAAACTTCAAGAACAATAAATGAACAATGTCAACTTGGAAAAATCACTTGCGGAAATCCAAACCATGAACCACTTGAATTAAGGACACAAACCAACGTCCCAAACTTATTTCCAAATCTGCAAACCAAGATATTACAATGCGGAGCAATGCAAATCAAAATACTGAACACTGGCAATAATGAACAACAAAAAAACTGGCCACTACAAAGATACTCATAACACTCAAATCTTCATGTGGACCTCTGACACTTCCACCGAATCAACTAGAGATATCACTCTATAAAGCCTTTAATCCGCAAACAGTGATCATCAATATATAACATAAACCAACTAACCGAACTTCATTGCATCATTGCACTAGATAGAGAAAATTTTTTGACATCAATGACAACACATTTCTCAGGTGACAAGTATCATTAGAGCACATATTTGCAGCATACCAATAACAATATCCAACAATGTGTGTTCTTGATGTGTTGTAAATTTATGCTTTAATGTTTAATTATCAGATCTAAGAATAAATTTGATTTGTGTAACTTTGAGAGACAATTGATTCACCCCCCCCCCCCCCCCTCTCAGTCGTCTACCAGTTATCAAAGTTATTTCATCACCTCAAAGATAGTTGATCAGCCTTCCCTTTCATTGACTCCTTCTACAAAGTCATTTGAGACTTCTATCATTCTTGATCAGTATGATTATCATTATCTTTTAGATTTGGAGGACACATTTGAAGGTTTATCTTTCTTATTTGTTGATAATTGTGACACATCAATTTTCACTTTATCTTTGTTTTTAGAGTTTGTTCAAAATCAATTTCCATTGGTCCCTTGTTTGTCACCTTCTATTTTGATTGGGTGATTGGGGTTGTGGCATTTTCATCTAAGAGCTTGGCAACATATGAGCATATTTCAAAGACGTCATTGAATCTTCATACATTTGGATTCCACTTCTTAATTTCTATCCAGAATGGGAAGCATTCTTGCATTTGTACTCAGTGTATCTTCTTCCCAAGGGGACAAATGTTGTTTGTAAGCATTTAACTATGTTATGTCTTCTGAGAGTTATATAGCAATCATGATACTCAAATATTCCATGATGACCCTATTTTTTATTTTAATGTGTCTTGTCATTCTTAAAAGTAGATGATCTTTTGGAGGTTCTTGAAACTTTAGATGAGGTTTTAGTTGCTTCAAAAGTTCTTGATTCTTCATCAAAGATAGTTGATCAACCTTCCCTTTCATCGACTCCTTCTCCAGAGTCATTTGAGACTTCTATTATATTTGATCAGTAGGATTATCATTATCTTTCAAATTTGGAGGATACATTTGAAGGTTTATCTCTCCTATTTGTTGATAGTTGTGACACATCAGTTGTCACTTCATATTTCTATAAGGAGCTTGTTCAAAATCAGTTTCCATTGGTCCCTTGTTTGTCACCTTCTACTATGGTTGGGTATGCACCTAATTGGTCTGTGGCATCTTCATCCAAGAGATTAGCAACATATGAGCATATTTCGGAGACAACATTTAATCTTCATACATTTGGATTCCACTTTCTAATTCCTATCTATAATGAGAAGCATTCTTGCATTTTTAGTTGGTGTATCTTCTTCCCAACAGGGGAAATGTTGTTTGTGGCATTGGACTCTGGTTTGTCTTCAAGTAGTCACCATCTTGGAATGACATTATTCAATATGGCAGAAGGGCTATGTTGTCTCATTTATTCCTTCTTATTGGGGGATATTTGATTCTATATACATGATGTATGCAGTCCTTAGGGGTGCGATTAAGTCTTCCATCCATGCATCTTGGTTCTTTTTTGTCTTTTGGAGATATTTTTCTCCCATGTGGTTTTCTCATTTTCTATGGTTGTGAGAGCTTTATTTTCATTGCATTGCATTTTTAGTATACATAGGTGGCTAAAATGGTTTCTAGTCGAGACCCATATTGCATAATAATCTTCTCCTAAGTTTCATTTAACGGGGGTATTGGAGTAAATATGGTTTATCCTATTTTACGCTATGCTTAAGATTAGTTAGGCAATAATCATTCTAGGATTGCATTTGATATTTCCTAAGTGCATGGATATTTGTAGTGGGATAGTTGGATATTACCTATGCTCTACCTACCCTCTCATCTTATTGAGACATGAAAATATCTTGTGCTCTCTGTTGGCTTGATGATGATTGTAATGAATGACTTTATATGTTGTCATTAATGGAACATGTACACACACATATGTTTGTCTACCGATGTTACTTCAAAGTTATTTATATTATATTGGTACCGGTATTAGAAATTTTTCTTATGATGGTGTCAAACTGGTACATGTCGTCAACCGGTATATACAGGAATGTCCTGACACCAACTTGAAGATCCAACAAAGATTATCAAAGAAGCAATGAAGGACAATCGGTTTAAATGTTGATAGAGGTTAATTCCAACCGGTATCAATGTTCCGACTGGTATTCATTGATTGTGTGATGAGTTATCATCGGTCCTGATGAGTTATCCTAACTGACAAATTCTGGCAGTAATTTATGATGAGTTATGTTTGATTGTCCAGATACACTGCACCTAGGAAATTGTGATATAATTTCTAAGGCCGACATGAAATCTAAATGTTTATATAATGATATATGATAGGATATGATATGAGATTATTTGATGTGAAGACAAAAGTGTTAAGTTGCAAAGTATGTTGGTAATGTAGTTCTGAGTGCGCAGAAGACGACCTATTCAAGAAAGTTGTGCTACTTCTATATCACACCACCTATTGTTTTCTAATCACTACAATAGTCAAATATCCTAACCGGGTAAGCTCCAACAAGTTTCATTGTACAAATCCTCTAACCAGGTGATCCATTAGTTTGGATTCAGAAATCCTCTACCGAGGTTACTCCTAACAAGGTAATATCTTTAACAAGGAATAGCTCCTAACGGAACTTTAGGATCTTTAACAAGATTTGCTCCTAGCAAAACACTTTAGTAGACCTTAACCGATACTGCAGATAGTTAACTTGTGAGTCCCATCTCATTGTGGTTTTTCCCATCTGGGTTTTCCATGTATAAACACTTGTGTTATGGTGGATGTTTTACTTATTGTGGATTCATTAATATCATTTTGGATTGCATGCATATTGTTTAACAAACTTGTTAAGTATATCTACCGGTCAGTGTTTAAAGTAGTATTATTTTTGGTGTCACTGATTCATCCCCCCTCTCAGTGCTTTATAAGTCTACCAATTGGTATCAAAGCCTAACTTCTTTAAGGCTTAATCGCTTGGAAGGAAACCCTAAAGCCACCATGGGGGATATGAGCTACTTTGAGATGGCTAGAGTTCTTGAAGCTACTAAGGATGAGCTTGAAACCCTAAGGGTCAGATTCAAAGCTTCACAAGTAAAAAGGAGAGAACTAACTGAACAACTATTGGAAATATCTGATAATAGTTCTTCAGATGAAGCCAACATTGATGCATTAGCTGAAGAAGTTGAAAAACTGAATGGTGAAAAACTAAATCTAAGAAGAGAGTTAGAAGACCTAACTATCTACATGAGTCAAGAGCTAGAAGCTAGGAGGGTAGCTAAAGACCTTGTCAAAGAGAGAGATCATGAGATTGCCAAGATCAAATGAGAGAATGCTACTTTGTATGAGCATTGGCATGCGGAGAAAGAAGAAAAAGAGGCCTTGGAGCTAGATCTTGAAATGGCATCATCTCTAAAAGAGACTCTTTCAAAACACAATGAAGATCTTACCAGAGAACTCACTGAGGCTAATGGAAAGCTGGAAAAGTTCAATAGAAGTTCTACCATGCTGGATGAGCAGATTCAATCACAAAGGATGAAAGGTGATAGTTCTAGACTTGGTTTTAACACATCTGAGAAAGGAGAGTCTTCCAGAACCAAGAGCAACATTCACAAGGATAAAACTGCTCCCAAGACTAACAAGCCTACCGGTAATAAAGTTTTTAAACCTGTTTGCTTTGTCTGTCATAAGCCTGGACATATTGAAAATGTGTGTAGAAACAAACCCAATGGAAATACAAGCTACAATGCAAATACTAGGTATGTATCTAAGAGATTTGAAGGTCATTGTTTCACATGCAAAATGTATAGACATAGATCAATTGAATGCAAATATGGAACAAATAATCCAGTACCTCACATGAGTCCAAGACCTAATGGCAACTAGATAAGAACCTATGATAACCAGGGTAACATAAACTAGTAGAAGCCCTATGTCAACCGGTTTAGTCCATTTGAGATGGAAAAGGTAACTAATTTCATTTGCACCATTTGTAACAATTATGGTCATGTGGCTATGAATTGCAGAAGGAGAACTAGAAGAGGCAATGCAGGAGCTTGGAGATCATCTGTAATGGCTTGCTATCATTGTCATAAACTGGGAAACATAACAAAGTTTTGTAGATCCAGAAAGAATAAACCGGTTAATCATTCTAAAGATCAAAAAGGAAAGCATAAGGTAAATGTTGAGGAAACCAGAGAAGAGATGAATAGAATCTGGAAAAAGAAGAGTGATGATATACCTACAGAAGAACCTAATCCTTCACCCAGTGTGGAGAATTTTGCACTGGTGAACTGAGCCTTTTAACAGGGCTAAGGGGAGCATAGTAGTAAATCTACTTCTGGACCCCTTGAAGGATAAGTGGTAAGAGAGTTTGAATTTTGAGTGGTTATGTGTGAAATCTTGATATCTTTTGTCAAAGAATTCATATCTTTTGTCAATCAGTTTTACACCTATTAATATTGTACGCATCACTAAGCAGTGTATTAGGGTTTGTAACCCTAATGGTCGAGCATTTAATGTAGTAGGTAAAAAGGATAAATACAAGTTTTACTTTGTTATTTTTACCCTAAATGCATTCCAGAGAGAATTATTGAGCACTTGCAGAGTGAAGAAAGAATTGCTAGCTCATTTTAGTCAAATTCGTGTCGTGATTTGCGTGATTGAAGCTAATTCGAAGGTTAGTAAAGGCTGAACTGGTGTGCATTTGAGTAGTCAACCGGTAACCAAGGCAACATGTGTGAATTGAGGTATTTCTTTGTAAATCTCATTTTGAATCTAGTTTATCTGAAATGGCTTAATTATCTAAGCAAGTAGAGAGGTTAATGATCATATAAGAACCTATGGAGGTTGTGGAATCATAACAAATTGTGTCTTATAATGCTTTATCTCAAGTTCCTGATGGAGACATTGTAAAAGGAGATTTGTCTAGCTACATTGATTGTAAAATTGAAGATTTAGGATCATTGTCGATTTACTCTCAGTTGAAATCCCTTTGCAATAAGAGCGGAAAGATTCAACCCAAGTATATTAGGGTTAATGAGAAGGTTTTCATAATGCAGCTTATTTTCTTGAGGATTTTGAAGAGGAACATATTTAAATTATTCTTAGTCATGTTCATGGTGAGAATATGTATTTGGAAAGGACACACACTATAACCAAAGAAGCTATCCAAGCTATGACTGGTTTTTGGTCAACTGGTGAAGTACCTAAGCTGAGGCAAATTTTGAAAGAGACAATAACTACTTTAACCTCGTCAACCTCTAATTGGCGTGCTTTTTTTGTTAATAACATTAAGGACCCAGTGGTTAAACTGGCTACTATGGTTATAGGTTACCGGATATTCTATTCCAGTAGAATGAACAGTGTACCATCTACAACAGTGCATACTACCTATAAAATGATTATTGAGAATGCAAATTATGACCTTTGCGAGGTCATAAGAAGTCAATTAATATTGAATCTACAGTCAATCAAGAAGGACAACAGTCAGAAGTTCAAGTTTGGTCAGTTACTGATTGGTCTATTCTTTTACTTTCAGAATTTTCTACCAAGAATTGGTGATCTTGAATAGTCCAAAGATCTACCGGTAACCACTCAGATCAAGAACAACATTAAGGCTATTAAGAACACTTTCTCTATTGCAATGAACAAATATTTCAATGAATTTCAGAATAAAATGAGTATGAGGGTAAGGCTACTTGAGGATGTGGTGAAAAACTTTGCTAAGGATATCATTTTTACAGTCACCACTGATTTCTGTTTGATGGAAGCTATTGAACTGAGAGAAGATGAAATGGAAGACATGAGCTATGATTCTAGTTATGACTTATTGATTGGTTATGCCAATAACCTGTTGAAATCTTCAGTGGACATGAAGAAGAAAAGACTAGATACTATTGAGGAGAAAACCGCAAAAGATGAAACTAGTAGTGCTCCAACCAGTAGTGGTAAAGGAAAGAAGAATAAGGTTGAGAAAGTGCCTCTGGTGTCAAAAAGTACTAGAGTGACATGAAGTATCCAAACTAAAAGGAACCGACACCTAAAGTATACATAAAGAAGCAGCCTGCAACAAAGAAAAGAGGTCAGCAACTGATTCTTCAAGAAGAATCTGATGAAACTGATACTGAGGAAGAACCAAAGAAGGTAAAGGCAACTGGCAAGAAGTCCAAACTAGTTGAAGCCACCTCTCAGAAGACTATTCCCATTAATGCTTTGTCTTACAAGCCTATGACTAATTTTGAGAGAACAATAAAGACATTGGGAAGGAATAGATTTGATAATGTCAAAGAATATTTTGATTCATTTTATGAAGATCAGAAGGAACAAATTTTTCAACAAGTAATCATTTATTTGTGTCATTACAATCGATTACCTCATGATCTTGAGAAGGATATTTCTGATTCTTTATATACTATTCTTTTGAATAAATGGGAAGAAGCTGTGAAGAAAGAAAAAGAAATTATTGATGATGTGTTTGTTCAATATTTTCTCGATTTGTCAAAGGATGAGTTAATTGTATTGCTTGATAAACACAAAGCTCAATTTTATTTTAAGTCAAGAAGATTGAAGCTACTTAGTGAGAAGGTGCAACTTGTTGAAGTTGACACTCATCAAATAGCGAAAGAAGTTTAGAATATGTGTAAACTGATAGAGTCCCAATAGGATAATGAGCAAGATACTGTTGATTTAACAGAAATGGATGAGGAAGAAATAGTGCAAGTTGATATTGTCTATCCTATTAAGAAGAAGGATGACAGTACTTCCAAACTAGTAATATTTGTTGATGATATTCAGGATACAATAGATCTATCTGGAAACATCATTGCATCAAATATGCAGCCACCTGAAATTATTGATTCATGGGTTAATACAATAGAGATACCGACAACTCAACTGAATGTGGATATTCCACCCGCACTGGTTTCATAGGCTACTCAGGAGGAACCTACTGAAAACGCTAATGAACAAACCTCTGAACATGAGAAGGAGAAAGAACAAAAGGAAGAGAAAATTGAGAAGGAGAAATCTGCTGAACAGGAAAAGGCATTAGTTAAACAACAAAATAATAATAATGATGACGACTCATTTGGCATCAAAGGGCCAATAAATGTTGATAACATGAGTGCA
Organism: Cryptomeria japonica; assembly: GCF_030272615.1. Classification (NCBI taxonomy): domain Eukaryota; kingdom Viridiplantae; phylum Streptophyta; class Pinopsida; order Cupressales; family Cupressaceae; genus Cryptomeria; species Cryptomeria japonica. The sequence goes on from NC_081411.1 coordinate 211,707,041, forward strand.
TCAAAATTGCTGGAGTTTGCAAATATGATGCAATCTAGAGCTCAGAAGAAGAGGCTTAAGGAACAGAGAATGGAAGCAGAAACCATTCAAAATATTGTAGATATTTTGTCAAGCCTTGTACCGGAAACTGCTATAGGAAACTTGGCAACTCCCATTGGCAAGCTTGGCCAGTTGGTTGTTGATGCCTCTGACCAACTTAAGTCCCTTGAGGAAGCAACACAAACTTATGCAGAGAAGAGCTACAAGAAGAAGTGAGGAGAACAAATCATGAAGGATATTGATACAGGGAGAATTGCCCTATCACTAAATAAAGATCTGCTAAGAAAAGCTATTGAATCAGGAGGGAAAATTATTGCATTTACATCTAATATTTCATTCTTTTATACTGATATCAATCAAAGGTGAACAAAAACCGAGCAAGAAATGGAAAGGATATGTCATGCTTACATAGCTTTACAGGATTCAATTTTAGCTTTTGGCAAATCCATGGATGTTTTACAAAACCGGTTAGATGTCTATGATTGTGAATAGGCAAAAAGACTTTGATCCTTGAAGGAGTTGAAGAATTTACTCAAACCAAAAGTGGACATGTTACAAAGAGCATACAAGAATGCAGAAGCAATTTTGGCTACTCTAGAGATGTGTACACTTGATTCAATGGAAAAATGCTAGAGACATGGGAAAATGATTTCTCTCAATTGAAGCATACTTTTAGTGACATTTTTCTGAGAATTGCAATGAACAATCCTTGATTCAGATTTTCAAGTTTTTGTATATGTAAACTTTTGCTGCAAATTTTTGATATATATGTATATATTTTACTTTTTTAATTTTCTATGTATTGTTAAGGGGGAGTAGGAGTAAAAATATATGTGTACAATTTTTGTTAGCACACTTAGTTGTATAGTATGAAACTTTGCTAAGTGTTGCCATCAATGCCAAAGGGGGAGATTGTTGGCTTGATGATGATTGTAATGAATGACATCATATATCATCATTGATGGAACATGTACACACACATATGTTTGTCTACTGGTGTTACTTCAAAGTTAGGTATTATATTGCTATCGGTATTAGAATTTTTTCTTGTGATGGTGTCAAACCGGTACATGTCATCAACCGATATATACAGGAATGTCCCGACACCAACTTGAAGATCCAGCGAAGATTATCAAAGAAGCAATGGAGGACAATTGGTTTAAATGTTGATAGAGGTTAACTCCAACCAGTATTCATTGATCGTTTGATGAGTTATCATTGTTCGTGATGAGTTATCCTAACCGACAAATTTTGGTGGTAATTTGTGATGAGTTATGTTTGATTGTCCAGATACACTACACCTAGGAAATTATGATATAATTTCTAAGGCCGACATGAAATCTAAATGTCTATATAATGACATTATGATGATATATGATGGGATATGATATGAGATGATTTGATGCGAAGACATAAGTGTTAAGTTCCAGAGTATGCTGGTAATGCAGTTTTGAGTGCACAGAAGAGGATCTATTCAAGCAAGTTGTGCTACTTCTAGATCACACCACCTGTTGTTTTCTAATCACTACAACAGTCAAATCCCCTAACCGGGTAATCTCTAACAAGCTTCATTGTACAAATCCTCTAACCAGGTGATCCATTAGTTTGGATTCAAAAATCCTCTACCGAGGTTACTCCTAACAGGGTACTACCTTTAACAAGGTATAGCTTCTAACAGAGATTTGGGATCTTTAACAGGATTCGCTCCAACTAGAGCACTTTTGTAGACCTTAACCAGTCTGTTACCTATTACTACAGATAGTTAACTTATGAGTCCCATCTCACCATGGTTTTGTTGGCAATCATTATAACAGACAATGAAAGATTGTTGGCATTTCAATAAGGATATTGAGAAGGTTGTTGATGATTATGGATATAACTGATTAAGGATGTTTACTGTCTGGGTATTATTATTTTGTCATTGTTGTCAAGAAATTGATTTTCTAATTCAGTATGATGTTGCCATATCTTGAGAAGTATGATTTAAAAGAGTATAAAGATGTCGGTAAAAGACACAGGAAAGATTATGATGAATAAGGGGATGAATAAGGTTTTCAATGGGCAACTATTACCGAGTCAGACAATGATGAGATCATGATGTTTAGATTGCTTTAACATCATACATATGTTGTAAATTGTAAGGTTAATACTATACTATGTTACCAAGCAAAGAACCTAGTCGGTAAACCCTAAGGTTATCTCTATCGGTTAATGAAGGCGGAATGTCTATTGAGTGAAGTTTAGTATTCACCAAGTTATAACCGAGTTGTAAATGAGCTATAACAAAATGCATTAAATGTTTGCATCCGTTATTTAATGAAGGAAGCTGATGAGCTGGAACTGATTTAATGATTGGCAAGCCGTGGATGAAGTTTGTTAATTAATCTAAGGCAATGGAAAGTCGGCATGAAGATCTATAGTGTAGATTGAACTGCAATACCCTGGCACAAGTTCCAAGAAATGTATGCAAGTTCCAAGGCAGGGTAAAATGTTTTTAGATCGAAAGATGCATTGAACCTAGACAAGATTGAAGATCTGATGGCTATGATTGATCATGGGAAATGTGATCAAGGAGATTAAGCGGTTACCTAATTGTTTATAAATAGGAAACTGTTGATAAACAATGAATGCGAGCAAGTGTATGCACAGGGATGCTACATAGTGATTACTGAGCATAGAAGCTTGAAGACCTGTTTGAATAACAGAGTATAGAAGCCCAGCAGATAGACAAGATTAGTTCTATGTCTAGATTGTATTGAATAAATAGGAATCTGCTTTAGCATTTTAGATGTGAAGTTGCAGATAGATTTTTATTACTGTTATTTTGTGAAAGTGACAGAAAATCTCTTAACCGAGTGGACTTAACAGTCTTATTTGTAAAACCCTCTAGCAAGGTGACATTCTAATTGAGTGTTTGAAATCCTTTAACAAGGTCACTTCTAACAAGGTGAAGATCCTAACAGATTTGAGGGAAATCCCTTAATTGGGTCACATCTAGCAATGTGTTTGTAATCTTTAACAGGATTTTCTTTTAACCGAGCATACTCTAGAAGAGTATATTTCTTAGTGGGTCAGATATCCCACAATGGTTTTTCCCTATTTGGGTTTCCACGTTAAATCTGGTGTTATGAGGTTTATGATGTTTATATGCTTTTGAGCTTGCATGTTTAACAGTTTTGGTTATATTACTGTAGTATATGTTACCAAGGTTGAATCTGATGTTTTTATGGATGATTAAGTTTGTATGATACACCCCCCCCCCCCTCATCTTGTTGGCTATTGGATCTGTACTTATATTAAGTATCAGGACTATCAATTGGTATTAGAGCCTTGGACTCTAGAAGAAAATTTTAAAGGCACTTGAGTTAAAGATCCAAAGATGTATAAGAGGGATGCACCGAAGCTAAACAAGTCAATTTTCTCTACATGGCAAAAAAGGATGAAGTTGCATCTATCAGGAGTTGGATAATATGTTGTATACTATCTGGAATATGATTTTGTTACACCGAGCACCTGTCCATTGACTATGGAAGAGATAAAGGCAAAGTAAGAACATATTCAAGCAATGATTGAAATAACATCTGCATTGACCGATTCAGAGTTTAATGATCTAGAAGGCTGCAATGATGCAAAGGCTATGTGGGATAAGCTCATATCAGTATATGGAGGAGATGAACATGTTCAAAGAGCAAAAGTAGATAGTCTAAGAGGACAACTTGAATCTATGAGGATGAATGAAGGTGAGAACATAACTCAGTACAATACAAGACTAAAGGAGATTGTCAATCAAATCAAAGGAGCAGGTGGAACTATTGAAGAAAAGGATATAACAAGTAAGTTGTTGAGAACCCTTCTACCAGCTTATGTAATCCGAGTCTCTGCAATCAATGAATTGAGGTCTGTACCTAATATGCCAGTTTCTTTAGATGCTACTATTGGTAAGCTACATGCATTTGAGTTAAGTAACTTTGATAACAGTGGTTCTTCGGTAAGTAAAGTTGAATCTGCATTTAGTTCTTTTCATCTTGATGAATCTAATGATTACAATGAAAGATAGTATAAGTACTCTGAAGGAGATCACAGTGGAGCAAGTGAAAGATTTCATAAGAACATGGAAGAAGTACATAAACTGTATGAGGAAATCAGAAAACAAGAAGAGTTTGAAGCACTATTAGCCAAAAGGTTACCGAGAGGCAAAGGTAAGTATAAAGGAAAACTACCTTTGAAATGTTTCAATTGTGATAAAATAGGACATATGGCTTCTAATTGTCCTGACAAAGATTTTACTGAAAAGAGAGATTACCGAGATGACAGACAGAAAGGCAATCATTACAGAGGACACCGAGACTTCAGAAGAAGAGATAGAAAGACATGCTTAATAGCTGATGAGGAATCTAATGATGATAAATTAGATGATACAGATACAGAGGAAGTATTTTATGTGGCTATCAAAGATGGATCAGATGAAGAAAAAGCCTTGATATCTCACATAAACACTAATGATTCTTGGATTATAGATAGTGGATGCTCACATCATATGACAAGAGATAAACACAAGTTTGTTATATTAGAAGATTATGATGGAGGCTATGTTAGATTTGGTAATGATGCACCATGTCCAGTAAAAGGTAAAGGATCTATAACACTTCTTGATAATGCAAGATGCAATGATGTTTATTGGGTTGAAGGTTTGAAATACAATTTGTTGAGTGTAGCACAGCTAAACAACATAGGTTACCGAATATAATTTTAGAAAGGAATTGTCAAAGTTCATGACAAGAATGGAAAGTTAGCTGCTACCAGGACACAAACAAAAGGTAACACATTTTACCTTGACTCAACTCGTAACAAGTGTTTGTATGCAAAGATAGATGATACCTGGTTATGGCATAAAAGGTTTTGTCATGTCAATTTTGATAATCTGATCAAAATAAGTAAGAAGCACCAAGTAAGAGATCTACCAAGTCTTGAAAAACCTGAGAATGCTATGTGCCGAGGATGCCAGATGGGTAAGATGACAAGATCAAGCTATAAAAGTAAGTCTTACACTTCTAAGGGAATTTTAGATCTAGTGCACACTGACCTTTGTGGTCCTATGAAAGTTCAAAGTTATTATGGTGATAAATATTTCATTTTATTTATGGATGACTATTCAAGGATGATGTCAGTAATGTTTTTAAAAGAAAAATCAGAAGCTTTTCAAATGTTTAAATGGTACAAGGCAAGAGTTGAAAATGAAACAGGAAGACAACTGAAATGTCTTAGATCAGATAGAGGAGGATAGTTCACATCTGATGAGTTCAATTTATTCTGCAATGATCATGGTATTAAAAGACAAGTCTCTGCACCGAGAACTCCACAGCAGAATGGAATAGCTAAGAGAAGAAATAGATCTATTGTGGATTGTGCTAGAACACTGATGATTGAAAAGAAGGTGCCACAAACATTTTGGAGAGAAGCAATAAGCACAACAGTTTACACCTTGAACTAAGTACAATTGAAGAAAGGTACTTTGAAGACACCATATGAAATTTGGTATGATAAGAAACCTAATGTAAGTTATTTTAAAATCTTTGGAAGTAGATGCTATGTTCACAAAGATGATAGAAATGGCAAGTTTGATCAGAAAAGTGAAGAAGGAACATTTATAGGTTATTCTTCTAGAAGCAAAGCATTTAAATGTTTGATCAAATCATCTAACAAAATAGTAGAAAGTGCAAATGTGAAAATTGATGAATTTGCAGAAAGAAATGATGAAGGAAATTCCAAGGAACCAGAAGACTATGATGAATTTGTCTATGTTCAACCGAGAAGTCTTACTGAGAAGACTGTTGAAGAAAATGAAGAGAATATCCAGTTACTAAGTGATGAAGAAGATCATACAGAGCCTACCGAGCCTGTATTAGCCAAGTATGTCAGAAGACATCATGCACCAAGTCAGATTATAGGAGATAAGGCTAATCCAGTGATGACAAGGAACAAACTGAGACAGAACACATGTTTGATATCTGAATTTGAACTGAGAATAGTGAAAGAGGCATTTAACAGTGAAGATTGGATAAATGCTATGATAGAAGAGATTGATCAAATCAAGAAAAATGACACATGGACACTAATCCCAAGACCAAAGGACAAAAATGTAATCGATACAAAGTGGATTTTCAAAAACAAACTAAATGAAAAAGGAGAGGTCATTCAAAACAAAGCAAGACTAGTTTGCAAAGGTTATGCTCAAGAAGAAGGAATTGATTATGGTGAAACTTTTGCACCTGTTGCTAGACTTGAAGGAGTAAGAACATTGTTGGCATATGCTGCTTTCAAAAACTTCAAGGTATATCAAATGGATGTCAAATCTGCATTTCTGAATGGAATATTAGAAGAAGAAGTTTTTATTGAACAACCTGAAGGATTTGTTGAAGACAATAATAAAGTTCAGGTATGTAAATTGAACAAAGCTTTATATGGTTTGAAACAAGCACCTAGAGCATGGTATGAAAGATTGCACTCTTATTTGATTAAGATTGGTTTTATAAGGACAAGTGAGAACAACAACATGTACATGAAGAATGATGAAAATGGAATACTGATCTCAGCCATATTTGTTGATGATATTATATTTTATGGAAATAACTCTTTATGCAAGAACTTTGGAAATGAAATGAGCAAAGAATTTGAGATGTTATTAATCGGTTAGATAAAGTATTTTATAGGTTTACAGATACTGCAAATGAAAAATGAGATTTTCATTACTCAATCCAAGTATATAACGGAAATCTTGAAGAAATTTGGAATGGAGGATTCAAAACCAGTAAGTACTCCTATGACTACCAACTATAAATTATCAAAGAATGATGAATCTACATCTGTTGATGAGACACTTTACCAATCCATGATTGGAAAGCTACAATATGTTGTTCACAATAGACCAGACATAGCACATGTAGTAGGTATAGTTGCAAGATTCTCTGTAGATCTTAAGGAAACACACATGACAGCAATCAAAAGAATTTTTAGATACTTGAAAGGAACTGAGGATTATGGCTTAGTATATTAGAAAGGAAATGACTTTGACTTAAAAGTTTATACTGATGCTGATTGGGCAGGCAACATTGATGATAGAAAAAGCACAAGTGGAGGAGCTTTCTTTTTAGGAGAAAGACTAGTGAGTTGGCTTAGCAAGAAACAAGGATGTGTTTCACAGTCAACAACAGAAGCTGAATATGTTGCTACAGCATTGAATTGTACCAACATTGCATGGATCAAACAACTGTTGGAAGGTATAAATGAGAAAGTTGCGGAGCCAATAACTATATTCTGTGACAATACTAGTGCCATTAATATTTCAAAAAATCCTGTTATGCACTCTAAGACATAGCACATATCTATCAAATATCATTATCTTAGAGAAGAAGCTCAAGAGAAGAAAGTGGTTTTGGTGTATGTTAGCATAAAGGAACAAATAGCATATATCTTCACCAAGCCACTACCAAGGGACACTTTTGAATATCTTAGAAGTTAGTTAGGGGTCCTACCCCTATCTTCTACTCACTGACCGAGTTCGGTGAAAGCATCAATCCGATGACTCTATCGAATATCTTTTAGGAGTTGATGCTGCATTACACACTTTAGGATGTTTTCTAAAGGTGTACAGGAAATATTAAAGGAAACAATATAGGGAACAAGAATTAAAGACAAAATGCTTCGGCCGAGACTCAGTTGATACACAACAGCAGGAAATCACTTCATACAGAAAGAAATTATGTTTTAGTTCTTTACTTTTTGGCATTGTTGTCAAAGGGGGAGAAGACTAATATCGGGGGAGAAAACTGAGAAGACTACAGATTGGAAAGAAGACTAAAGAAAAGAGGAGAAGTCTAATGAATGGGGGAGAGCATTTCAGCATTTCAGCATCACAGCAATCCGAATCTTTTAAGGTCAAATCAATTGGTTTTGCCATCAATGCCAAAGGGGGAGATTGTTGGCAATATTGCATTATAACAGACAATGAAAGATTGTTGGTATTTCAATAAGGATATTGAGAAGGCTGTTGATGATTATGGATATAATTGATTAAGGATGTTTATTGTCTTGATATTATTATTTCGTCATTGATGTCAAGAAATTGATTTTCTAATTTAGTATGATGTTGCCATATCTTGAGAAGTATGATTTAAAAGAGTATAAAGATGTCGATAAAAGACACAGGAAAGATTATGATGAATAAGGGGATGAATAAGGTATTCAATGGGCAACTCTTACCAAGTCGGACAATGATGAGATCATGATGTTTAGATTACTTTAACATCATACATATGTTGCAAATTGTAAGGTTAATACTATACTATGTTACCAATCAAAGAACCTAGTCGGTAAACCCTAAGGTTATCGCTATCAGTTAATGAAGGCAGAATGCCTACCAAGTGAAGTTTAGTATTCACTGAGTTATAACCGAGTTGTAACCGAGCTATAACAAAATGCATTAAATGTTTACATGCGTTATTTAATGAAGGAAGCTAATGAGCTGGAACTGATTTAATGATTGCTAAGCCGTGGATGAAGTTTGTTAATTAATCTAAGGCAATGGAAAGTCGGCATGAAGATCTACAGCATAGATTGAACCACAATACCCTGGCACAAGTTCCAAGAAATGTATGCAAGTTCCAAGGTAGGGTAAAACATTTTCAGTTTGAAAGATGCATTGAACCTGGACAAGATTGAACATCTAATGGCTATGATTGATCATGGGAAATGTGATCAAGGAGATTAAGCGGTTACCTAATTGTTTATAAATAGGAAATTGTTGATAAACAATGAATGCGGGCAAGTGTATGCACATGGATGCTACATAGTGATTACCAAGCACAGAAGCTTAAAGATCTGTTTGAATAACAGAGTATAGAAGCCCAGCAGATAGACAAGATTAGTTCTATGTCTAGATTGTATTGAACAAATAGGAATATGCTTTAGCATTTTAGATGTGAAGTTGCAGATAGATTTTTATTACTGTTATTTTGTGAAAGTGACAGAAAATCTCTTAACCAAGTGGGCTTAACAGTCTTATTTGTAAAACCCTCTAGCAAGGTGACATTCTGATTGAGTGTTTGAAATCCTTTAAAAAGGTCACTTCTAACAAGGTGAAGATCCTAACAAATCTGAGAGAAATCCCTTAACTGGGTCACATCTAGCAATGTGTTTGTAATCTTTAACAGTATTTGCTTTTAACCAAGCATACTCTAGAAGAGTATATTTCTTAGTGGGTCCAAAATCCCATAGTGGTTTTTCCCTATTTGGGTTTCCACGTTAAATCTGGTGTTATGAGGTTTATGATGTTTATATGCTTTTGAGTTTGCATGTTTAACAGTTTTGGTTATATTACTGTAGTATATGTTACTGAGGTTGAATCTGATATTTTTATGGATGATTAAGTTTGTATGATTCACCCCCCCCCTCTCTCATCTTGTTGGCTATTGGATCTGTACTTATATTAAGTATCAGGACCATCAGATTTTTCCCATTTGGATTTTCCACATATAAACACGTGTTATGGTGAATGTTTTACTTATTATGGATTCACTAATATTAATTTAGATTGCATGCATAGTGTTTAACAAACTTGTTAAGTATATCTACCGACCAATGTTTAAAGTAGTATTGTTTTTGGTGTCATTGATTCACCCCCCCCCCTCTCAGTGCTTTATAAGTCTATCACTATCACCTCTCTAGCATCTTGCCTTTAGAAGCAAGGATCTTGTACATTGTATAGCATCTCAATACAATCATTGCTTCTGGTAAAATACTTTTCTTGCTATTGCAAAGGTTATATTGTTGTTTGTGGTCCTAGAGTGAAGTCAATACTTCAACATCACTTAGCTCAATATTTGAATGAGAGGACATAATATTCAAGATATTAGAATTGATTCATCATTATTACAAAAAAATAGGGTTATCAAATAAAGAACTCTAAATCTAGAAATTAACTATAATTCATTCAAGTTCGTGTCTATCTCTATAGAACATAGCTATGTACCTACAAAATTTAAACCAATCAAATAGAAATGAATTGGGATCATGAAATTAAACTAGTAGAAAATTGCACCTTATCTTATTGTACTCATGCTTGTAGAGGACTGGATTTTAAAAACATGTTTTGGTTCCTATTTGAGAAATTACATAAAATTAGGGCATTATTAGATCAATGGCTTTGAATCTGAAAATTCACTATAACACATTTTAGTTAAGATCCATGCTTACAAAATTCAGTGGTAATTAATTTATGATCTTATGAAGTTAAACAATGTGCACAGATCAAATGGAATTGGTTTCACAACATTGAAGTAGTAGAAAATTAACGAGTATCATAGATGTGTCTTATCCTATTATGCTTGTGTTTGTAGAAGGGTGGTATGTGTAGATATTGTTTGGGAACTTTGTTGAGGTAAATATTATTCTTCTTTGGTCAAGCTCTTTAGTAAATTGATCCAACAAGTTTGGAACAATACAATCAAAGATAAAAAGCAAGCATGCAATAATGTTTTATATGATGTAAGTTGGTGTAATATTGTTGTAAATAGTCTATGATATTCTCATGTGAATGTTCTTCAATTGATATTTGATTTTTCATTGATGTTTTTGATATTAGAAGCAACAAAACAAGAGTGTTGGCTCATCATATTAACAATCCATTCATATCATTAACAACTGACAACACACTTACAACATATCAAAAAATAGCTTAAAAGTCTTAGCAAAATAAGTATGATGATAAAAAGTCCTAGCAAAATATAACATAAGACCTTAAAAACTAAAACCAACCAACTAGTGGCTACTTGAGCACATTGCTCTAGTATTTAGTGAGGAACTTAAAAGCCTCCTTATAGTTCCCCTCCTTCTCAATTTCCTTTCCTAAAACTTTATTTTTCATCAGGCACAAGGAGGTGGCCAAGATATGCATCACATGTAGGATGAACCAAGAGATACTAATCATCTTCTATTCTATCTCTAACACTTTTCTCTTCAAAGACCTTTGAATATATCATGTTAATCTTGCAGTCAACACAAGTACTCGTACTCCCCCCTTGGTGAGTGTCATCTTATTTCAGCACGGCCTCCTAAGTCAGGTCTACAGGTTTAGTTTTACCACTATAACTCTACCTTGAACTATCACTAGTGGACTTGGCCAAACTCTCATCCTTCCTGGTGTCATCCATAATATTATCCTCATCCTCAACAACATCACCATCATCATCAATGTTATCCTCCTCTAATTCCTCATCATAATCCACCATTTCTTTCCTTCCATTTTGCCAATTGTACACCCAACCAGCCTATTAGAGAATCTATGATTGGCACTCCCACTTTTTGTATCATCTTCACACATCTCCACCTTTGCATCATTGACAACCTCTTGGATGATTATATTAGGCTTTTTTTCTAGTGGGGAAGGTTTCTTAAGTTTCCTTTTCTTGTTCACAATGAAGGTGGTAGCAAACTACTTTAGGACATCAAGGCCTTCAGTCACCATATCATGGGTTGGGGTAGCAGGGGAAGGTTTCTTAAGTTTCCTTTTCTTGTTCACAACGAAGGTGGTAGAAAACTACTTTAGGACATCAAGGCCTTCAGTCACCATATCATGGGTTGGGGTAGCAGGGGAACTAGGGGGATATGGTTTTAGTGGCATTTGAGATTTCTAGGTGTTTCTTATTGCTAGAGCAACAAGAATCAATGATACTAGCAGTCAAGAGCAAATCAAAGCAAGGGGCTCATGTAACCACCAATTGCATGGGAGGGAATAGCGCTCAGTGGAAATTGTAGAGGTGAAAGATAAGGCTTGGATGGAGAGGGAGGGGGATTCGACCTTGGGTTTTGGCCATCTCAAAAGCATCATTGACCAAATTTTGAAGAGAATATAGTAGAAAAATGGAAAGGAAAGAAAATCATGATTTCAAAAATGGTTAAGCAGGGGTAGGTAATAATAGTAATAAACTTTGAACCTTCCCTTTAAAGAGACTAATGCCATGATCATAGGGAAAACCTAGTTCTATGGTTATGATAGGTCAGGTCTAGCAAATCCTCTATTAAACTTTACAAGCTCCTCATTCTCCTAAAATAATTGGGACAAATATTCATCATCCACCACCTTGCTCTATTTTTTCTATTTTCTCCCTTTAATGGAAAGGCCTATCACTTTCGTTATGACCTTCTCATTGATTTCAAATGAGACACCCCCATCTTGACTCTTCTATTATCCCATGACCTGGTGAACTAGACATACAATTTTTCATCATACCCATTTATATACTTAATAAATTGTGCAACCCCTCCCTCATTACAAATATGGCACATTGTGGTATAGCCTTTCAATTTAGCATGAGTACTAAGTTCAATTCTCACCCTATCCCCACCCATGGCCTAGACTATTACAATAAACACAATAGTAGAAAGCACCCAAACTAGAGACTTAGCCCTATCTTTCACTAACTATCTAAAAGATAGCTGATAAAAAACCCTTAAGGCTTTGGCTTTAATAAATAGAGTTAAATTCTTTCTAACATGAAGATAATAATTATTTGGCATCCACATTAAATGTTGAGCATGCCAACCATCACTCATTGTACACAATGAAAGATTACACAAGGTTTCCCATGCATAAAATATAACATAGCATAAAAAATAATAAAAAAATATTGTTCTTTCTCTTTAGTGTCATATCATTGGTAAGGTTATGCAAAAAATTATGACATCACATCATCATTAAATGGCCCTCAAAATTGTCCATGCATAGAAAGGTCACATCATCACCCCAACCCATTGAATTGTCCTATTGTATTGGGTGCCTCACCTTTTCCTCAACTTGGTCTTGTTATTCTATGAGCAAGACATCCATGTTAGTTTAGCAACCTTCACCCCCCTGATGGTGTAATAGGGAATCTCATTGTCATGTCTATTCAACAAGAAATTCAAATCCTTCTCCTGCCTAAAAAAAATAAAATTGCATCCATTGCCTCCTAGCCTCTATTCCAAAATTAGCGAGTAGAGAAAGGTCCAAAGAAGCCAATCCCATCGATTGTTCAACATCTCGTGTGTAGATTAATCTACTCTCCTTCGAGAGGAGTCTTTGGACATTAATAGGTTGGCAATCCAAATTTCTCCAACATTTGAAGTTCCCAAGTCTTGGACCAAGAGAAGCCATGGCACTTGCCACTTTTTTCCTTCCCTATACATGTGCTTTATTTCAAAAGTGTTGAGCTCTAGGAGTCGTCTATAAGTATCAATAATTATCCCTTTAATAGTCCATCCCACCATGTTGAGGCCTTTGATAGTGTCCACAATTAGATTGGGATCTCTTTCAATTTCAAATATCTAAATCCCAATCAACAGAGAAATATTTAACCCTGTAGCATCGTAAATTGTACACCCTTAATTGGGTGGTACAATTCCACGTTTAGGTTAGCACCCGCCTTAGTGTGTTTGCATCTTGCATTTCAATTTCTCTTTAAGCATTTAATTAATTAATTTAATTAAAACTAAAGTCTTCTTTCATCACTTTACACATCATAAAACGGGGGCCTTAACCCTAAGTGTGCCCCTTTTTATTCATCGCATCCATCTGGAATTGACTTTAGAATCACGATACCTTGCTTCTCTAAAAATTTGGGAAAAAGTTGGTCAAACAAGGATGATGCCTCTTGGTCCCTACTTTTTCTCCCCAAATTTAGGGAGCATGATTTGGTGGTATTTTAATGTTTAAATCCAAAGGATTGCAAAATTATATTGATTCTAGGTCAGCCTATTATCAAAAACAAAGTTAGGGTTTCATACATATAGCCTTTTGTTTCCTCATTTGAAGGATCCATCTACAAGAAATTGAAGGAGCCTCTCATGAAGTGAAATTACAGGTTATGTGGAGTCTTCAATCAATAAATCAAGCGTCTATCAAGTCTACATCAACCATTTTCATCATCAATTCGAGCTTTCAAGACATTGAAGAATAATAAGAGATCACCAAGTGTTGATTGGATTGTACCTCTCCCTTACGGTTTGGTATGGTTTCATGTTATTTTCATGTCTTTATATGAGTTTCATAACACTTATTTTCAGATTTACATTCATGCTTTAGATCCATTATTGCATTTGTGATTTGAAGAATTTACATTTATATTTACACTCATTTAGGGTTTGCTTTCCAAGCGTAGGTTAAAACTCTAGATTTACTTTCTTGTTCATTTAGGATCTTGCATACACACAAGGTTCTTGCACGTACATTTTCAATACATTATTGACTATTTATGGAGGTGGAAATCACAAAAAAAAGGGGTTTGACTAAGGTAAAACTCCATATAGCCACCCATACACCATTTTCTATCTTGTAGGCACATTTGCAGAAATCTGACGGATGCACGATCTTCAAAACCAACAAAACACCTAGGTGCAGACTCAAGGCTAGAGGCAGGTCTCAGTTTTCTAGGACCAGGGCATGGCACCTCGGTCTAGGGCCAAGGTGTGATGCCCTGGTCCTCTAGGTTTTTCTTCTTTGTGTGATAGGTTTGTAGCTCAGAATCTCAGGTTTCAGATCCCAACTCAGCATAGTATCAGGGACCATGGTATAGTACCTTGGTCCAGATCAGTTAGACCTAATTTCTAGTGACAGGTACACATCTGAGTTTGATTTCCATTTTTGTGCTTTGTGTTAATTTTAGATCTGCAGTTTTCTATATTTTCAGTTTATATTAGCATCTCTAGTTATCTCCTTAGCCTAGTTGATCACACTATCAAATTTTGCACACTTCCTATCATTGTATCAAAGGAATAAAAACCCTAAAGATATTCCTTGAATCTCTTTTGCAAGAAGTAGTCAAAGTGAATCATCTCCTTAGTCTCTTTCGTATTCCAATGTGTGCATGAGAGTGGGATTAGGTCTTAGTTTGCTTGGTTCCATTTTCATCCTACACATTTTGGTGAACCTGATGTGAATCCAAACTTCTTAGATCTGCATTTTTTATTAGATCTTATTATTGCATGTTTCTTTTCTATCAAAAACATAAAAAAACTCAAAAATATTGGCATGCATTGTGTTCATTTCTTAAACATATAGCTCATGCACTTTTTGCACTTAGTTAATCACATAACTGCTTCATTTCTTAGACATTTAGTTTACTTTCTTTGCTTGCATTGTTTCTTTCATTATATTTATTAAAAAAAATGATATTTTTAAATATTTTCATGCCAATGTTTTTTTGAGGCATTGCCCCAAACCCCATTTTACCTACATCGGCCTTCGGTCGACTTGTCTATGCATCATAATAGTTTCTTACACCTTGTTATAACACTTCACCCCCTTCCTAATGACCCTATTAAGGAAATATTGAGGAAAGAGGATGATTTCAATACCACCTTTATTAATGCTCTCCCTCCTAGAGATGAAGCATTAATAAATAGTGCTATTCCCTCTCCCAAAATTGACCCTATTCATGAGGACAACATTGTTCAAGAAGATATTTTTAATACTCCCCTAAATGATCTCCCTATTTGGGATGAACCATTGGATAATGATGTTGATTATTCTCTTAATTTGTTTCTCTCCAATGAGAGTACCTTGGTGAAAGAAAATGATATTATGGTAAAAGCGGGTGATATGACTGACCAATCCCTTAATAACACTTACCCTCCCCAAATTGGCTCTACTCATGAGGATAATTTAGTTCAAAAAGAGATTGTTAACATTTATTTCAAATATCTCCCTCTCAAGGATAATCTTTGAAGAATAATGTTGATCCTTCTCCTAGAGCATACTCCCCCCATGTAGATCCTTTAGTGATAGAGGAAGATATTCTATAGATACCTTTCTTAGTCATATTATGCCTTCTTTAAATAACCTTCCCTCTAGGGATGAATCATTAATTCCTACTCCTAGTCCATCTCCAAAAATTGATCATATCCATTATAACATTTTGATGTAAGAAGAGACTATCAACAATTATATGAATAATTCCCATCATATGAATAATGTTGACCCTTCTTCTAAAATGTACACCCCTTGTAAGGATACTTTGGAGCAAGAGAATGATCTTAGGTTAGAAGGGCTTGAAATCCTTAATACTCCTTTCTATGATGATTTCCCTTTCATCCAATCCAAAGAAAAACCTATTCATGAAGAAATGTTTAAGGTTGATAATCCTCTTTATGAATCACCTCATAATTTTATCTCTAGTAGACCTTCTTTACATGTTCCCAAACCTTCTTCAATCAATATGACACATGTTAATGGTTATGAAACACCTAATAAAAATCTCTTCATGGTTCAAGGTGCTATTCTTTCCCCAAATTCTCAATCTCTTAACAAGCCTCTCTTTGTGGTTCAAGGTGGTTATAATAATGATCCATTTTTCACTCCTAACAAACCAGTTATTACTGTGCAAGGAGGATATCCAACTAAGAGTCCTTATGAGTATGCTAAACAAATACCTTGAGAGGGTTACAATTCAATGGCCCACACATTTAATACAAGGAACAATAGGCAACCTAATCCTTCTCTAGTTATCCCTTCTTCCCTTCCTACCTCTCAACCTATTCTTCCACCAGCACCTCGTATCTCACAAACACTTGGCAAGGAGTATGATCTTATTAAACAATTTAAAAGTACTCCAACCAAGATATCTCTTTGGGATTTGATTCAAACTTCATCAACACATCATGGAATATTACAAGCTGCTTTAAAGAACTTAGATGTCCCACCTTCCATGACACTTAATAACATGGCCTCTTGGATTGATCCTATGAAATAATATAATGCTCAAATTGTGTTAACACAAGATGAGTTACCCTCCCATTATATTCAACACCAACATGATCCTCTTATGATTTTTGTTCTTATCAATGGTAATGCTATAAGAAGAACCTTAGTGGACAATGGATCTGGCCTTAATATTTGTAGCATGGAATTATTGTGTAAGATTAAGGTGGATCCTTCTTATACTCAACCTAATTCTCTTACTATTTGTGGCTTTGACAATATTTCTAAACAATCTTTGGGTACTATAACCTTGCCAATTAAGGTGGGACCTTTTATTTTACCTACACTTATTCATGTCATGCCCAATAATCTCACCTAGAATCTTATATTAGGATGACCTTGGCTTGCACCTCTCATTTAGGGTTTGTGATAGGAGCTTTGAAGATATTCAAGAATAATAAGAGATCACCGAATGTTGGGTTTGGTATGGTTTCATGTTATTTTAATTTCTTTATATGAGCTTCATAACACTTATTTTCAGATTTACATTCAAGATTTAGATCCATTATTGCATTTGTGATTTGAAGCATTTAAATTTACATTTACACTCATTTAGGGTTTACTCTCCAAGCGTAAGGTAGAACTCTAGATTTACTTTCTTGTTCATTTAGGATCTTGCATACACACAAGGTTTAGATTGTACACACATTTTTAGTACATTATCAACTATTTGTGAAGGTCAAAATCACCAAAAAAGGGGCTTGACTAAGGCAAAACCCCATATAGCAACCCATACACCAATTTTCAGCTTGCATACACATTTACAGGAATCCAATAGACGCACGATCTTTAGAACTGATAAAATACACAGGTATAGACTCAAGGCTAGAAGAAGGTCTCATTTTTCTGGGACTAGGGCATGGTGCCCTGGTCCTCTATGTTTTTCTTCTTTCTGTGGCAATTTTGTAGCTCAGAATATCAGGTTTCAAATCCCAGCTCGGCATAGTATCAAGGACCATGGCGTAGCACCCTAGTCCAACTCAGTTAGACCTAATTTCTGATGACAGGTACACATCTAAGTTTGATTTCCATTTTTTCACTTGTGTCTTAGTTTTAGATCTACACTTTTATGTATTTTTTAGTTTATATTAGCATCTCTAGTTATCTCCTTAGCCTATTTGATCACACTATCACATTTTTCACACTTCCTATCATTGTAGCAAAGAAATAGAAAACCTAAAGATATTCCTTGACTCTCATTTGTAAGAATTAGTCAAAGTGAATCATTTCCTTAGGCTCTTTTGTATTCTAATTTGTGCATGAGAGTGAGATTAGGTCTTAGTTTGCTTGGTTCCATTTTCATCCTACACAAACCCCCAAAGCAGGTCCATACCCTCAACCTAATTATTAGTGCCCCCATCAAAGTTGCCTATGTAAGACGCCACAATACTAGACCATATGACTCATCCAACAATAGTTATTCCCTGCCTAGTTACCCCATCAAAATTGAATTTTTGCCATTCAGGCAGTGGGAGGTGCCACCTAGTATTTAGCATTTTCATCCTTTTTGAGTTGTCAAATCTAGTGTAGGAATTTGGAAGGTTCCAATTCTTGGCCATTTTATCATCAAAGGGTGAGGGAGATACAAAGGGTGTCCTCATCTACAAACTGATAAATTATCCATCAAGAGTTTAATAAGGCTAAGAAACACCTCCTCCACAGGTTTCTCCTCTTTCCTAAAGATTCTCTTATTTCTTTCCTTCCAGATACTCTAACATAGGTGTGACAAAATCTTCCTCTAGATCTCTCTAGATAAGTGGATGCTAAGAAGGGATCGCCCAATCAAGGGTGAGGGTTGGGAGAGCTTTATTCACAGACCAATATATTTCCAGCTTCTACAAAAACCTACTCCAAAGGTAATCTTGGCAACTTGACAATGTAACAAGATGTGGGAAATGGATTCTTCCTCTTTCTTGCAAAGGATGTTGGACATTGATGCTGCTAAGATATGTTGTCATTGATGTCAAAGTATTCCTTCTCCGATGATTGTAAATTGGTTTATTGGGATCATGGTTTGGTGTATGGAGTATTTATAGTATCATTATATTCTTTTGTATTGGTTTTGATGTTCTGGGAAGCTTAATTGATCATATCAGATGATTCGATTTTGAAGTTTATTTTTTTTATCAGTGCTTTACATAGTTCAGTATTTCCTCTGGTATATTCCAGTGTGATAAACTCATGATCTGATATTTTGGGAGACTATTTGGGATGGTCTTGTGTAACTTCATTTCAGATGGTTCATGATTTGGTACTCTACAAGTTATCTTTTCTTCATAACAGTTGTCGTTGTTTGTGTATTCTTGAGGTTTCAAAGGTTGATCGATGAAGATTTGATAAGTGGTGTTGGTACAACTATTACTGATGATTCTAACATGCTTGATGGTGTTGTTTAAGTATGTCCTATTTTTTTTTATGATCTGTATTGATCGTTGTGCATGTTCTTGGTGATTTTGTTGAATCGGTG
Source organism: Cryptomeria japonica (assembly GCF_030272615.1). Classification (NCBI taxonomy): domain Eukaryota; kingdom Viridiplantae; phylum Streptophyta; class Pinopsida; order Cupressales; family Cupressaceae; genus Cryptomeria; species Cryptomeria japonica. Next base: position 211,726,336 of record NC_081411.1, read on the forward strand.
ATGTTCTTCGTGTTATGCAGTTTTCTTGGTGGTGTAGTGTGTTGTAGTTGATCTTGGCATGATTACCGGTGGAGTTGAGCATTTGGGAATTTGGTTTAGGACCATGTTATCTCATGTATATCATTATATTGGTCTGGTGGTCGATATTTGTATCATGTGATGTAATTTTGTAATTGTGAGTTGAGGGTTAACCAACATTGTTGTGAATGTTGATGATTTGTATAAATAGGTGATATTGTCATACAATTTAGATATAAGTGTTGTGTCTGCATTATCAGAGAGTGGTATATGTGTGAATAAGGATTCATCTTTCAGTATGATGTACTAAGCAGAGATTTGTGTTGCAGAGAAGCCAATTGTGCTTAACTGGAACTGTGATTAGGCATTTGGAGATGCTATTCTTTTAGTTCATTCCTTCTGGATTGTAGTTTAAATCTTGTGGTAAGTCAGTGAGACTTCCCTGAGGGTTGTAGCCTTCTGGGTCATCATCTTTTGAGAAGTGAGCTCTAGGCAGTGTGCTTGAATGCATGTGCATTCCCCATTGTCATATTTTCACATACTACTGCAGAGTATCATCTTATTGTGGGTAGGTTCCCACCGTGGTTTTCCCTTAACTGGGTTTTCCACATCAAAATCTTGGTGTTGTGTGTTATGTTGTTTATTTGATTATCTTTGTTATTGTTTTAGTTTCTTAGATTTGTTTTTGTGGTTAAGTTTGTAGATCTGGTGAAAACTGATTCACCCCCTCTCTCAGTTTTCCTTCATTGTTGTTTTCAACAATTGGTATCAAAGATAGATCCTTTGAAAGAAGCTCAACAACTTGAGGAGATCCGAGATGGCAACTGGAAGTAGAAGTGTTATCTTTAGGAAGGAGAGTTTGAGATTTGATGGTAGTAACTATGCTATATGGAAGAACCAGATGGAAGTGCACTTGAGGTGTCTTGGAGAAGATTATTGGGAGATTACAAATAATGTCTATGTTGTTCCTCAAAACCGGTTATTGCTGATGAGATCAAGGAAGCTGAAAATAACATTAGAGAAAAGGAAGCATTGTTGATTGCCCTGACTGATTTAGAGAAGACTAATGTAATGGGACTTCAAACCACACATGAGATCTGAGAGAAGCTTGAAACCCTGTATGAAGGAGATAAAAAAGTCAAAGTTGCAAAGTTGCAGAGTTTGAAAGGAAAAAATGTGATGCTGAAGATGGGAGAAGATGAGAACATAAACACCTTTATGGCTAAGGTGAATGATCTTGTCCTAGGTATCAAATGTGTCGGGGGAACCCTTGAAGAAGATAAAATTGTTGCTAAGGTGCTGAGATCTTTGCCTCCTTACAAACATAAGGTAGCTTCTATTGATGAGATCCAAAGTGTGACTACTGTAACAAGAGATATGTTGGTTGGAAAGATTGCTACATTTGAGCTAAGCGAATTTGGTGAATCACATGGAAAGTTTGAGACAACCTTTAGAGAATATGTATCCAGAAAGTAGAAGTATGATCCTAAAGAATGCAGAATATCTAGATATGAAAGAGAAAGGAGAGAGATGGAAGAGAAAGAAAGAGAACTTGATGATCTTGAAGCATTGATTGCTCGGAGATTTCCTAAGGGAGTTGGTAAGTATGATGGAAAATTGCCTTTGAAATATTTCTCTTGCGATAAGGTAGGACATTTTTCTTCTAGATGCTTGGAGAGAATGTCTAAGTATAATAGGAATGATAGATATGAGAAGCATGAGAAGTATGATAAGCCTTACAAGTCTAACTGGAAGTATGATGAGCCTTAGAAGTGCTATTATGCTACTGATGAAGGTGTTACAAATGAAGAATCAAAATGAGATGAAGTTGTGTTTATTGCTATTAAAGAAGATGGACTAGTGCCTGTTGATTCTACTAGCTATACTATTGAGAAGAAAGCTTTGGCTACCAAAGTTGAAGAGAAAGATGAATGGGTAATTGACAACAGTTGTTCACATCATATGACCGGCGATAAAAGAAAATTTGTGAGTATGGAAAGGTATGATGGTGGAATAGTGAGATTTGGAGATGAAAAAGCCTATGTGATTCGTGGTAGAGGTTCTATTTCATTTGATGGTAAGCATACTATAGATGATGTCTTGTATGTTGAAGATTTGAAGCATAATCATCTAAGTGTTGGATAGATGGTTGACAAAGTTTATGATTTGCAATTCAAGAATGGTAAATGCAAGATCCTAAATGCCTCTGGTATAGAGATTGCATCAGGAACTAAGACTGAAGGTAATATATTTCATTTGAATGCTGGTGAGAAAAGTTGTTTGATTGCTCAGATTGATGAAAGTTGGTTGTGGCATAGGAGAATGTGTCATGTTAATTTTGATTCGATGATTAAGATTAGTTTTACTCAAGCTATCAGAGATTTGCCTAAGATTGTTAAGTCTGGTAATCCGATATGTTAGGAATGTCAATTGGGTAAGCAAACAAGGATTTCTTTCAAGAGAAAATAGTATACATCTGATGGATTGCTAGATCCTGTGCATACTGACCTATGTGGACCTACAAATGTTAGAAGTGTGCAAGGTGACAGATATTTTATGTTTCTAATTGATGATTATTCTAGGATGACGTGGGTTATCTTTTTGAAGGAAAAATATGAAGAATTAGACAAGTTCAAGATATTCAAAGCAAAGGTTGAGACTGAGTCAAGATTGAATGTGAAATGTCTGAGATCTGACAGAGGAGGAGAATTCTATTTTGATGAGTTTGATTCATTCTATGAGAAGCATGAGATTAGAAGACAATTATCTGCTCCTAGAACCCCATAGTAGAATGGAGTTGTTGAAAGGAAGAACATAACTATTTTGGATGCTGCAAGGACTATGCTGATTGAAGGGAATGTTCTGAAGATCTACTAGAGAGAATCTATTAGTACTATTGTTTATAGATTCAACTAAGTTCATATAAAAGCTGATACCAGTAAGACACCTTATGAGTTATGGTTTGGTCATGTTCCTATAGTGAGATATTTCAGAACATTTCATAGAAAATGTTAGATCAAGAGAGATGGGGACATAGGAAAGTTTGATGCAAGTGATGAAGGAATTTTATTGGGATATTCTACATAGAGAAAAGCCTATTGATGCTACAATAAGAGACTAAGAAAGATAGTGGAAAGTGAAAATGTGAAGGTTGATTAGAACCTTCAAAAAGATATCAGAGCATGTGGATATGATGATGGTCAACATGTTGTTATAACTCATACTCAGACTAAAGAATTAAAGTAGACTGATCTCGTAGAGATAGTTGATCTGGATGTTTTTGCTAGTGGTGGAGAGGTGCAGGAACCTGAGAATCAGAAGACTCCAAAGTATGTAAGATTGAATCATTCAGAAAATTAAATTATTGGAGATAAAAATAAAGGTGTGATGACAAGAAGAAGGCTAGTTGCTAAAGAGGCATGTTTGATTTCTAAAATTGAACCTAAAGATGTTGTTGAATCTTGTAAAGATGAAAATTGGATGAGAGCTATGGAATAAGAATTAGACCAGTTTGAAAAGAATAACACATGGGAGCTTGTGCCTAGACCTAAAGATAAGAATATTATTGGTACTAAATGGGTACTCAGAAATGAATTGAATGAAGTTGGTGAAGTTGTCAGAAATAAAGAAAGACTAGTATGCAAAGGATATTCACAGAAAGAAGGAATTGATTATGAGGAGACTTTTGCTTTGGTAGCCAGAATTGAAGCTGATAGACTACTTCTTGCATATGTTGCTTATAAAGATTTCAAAGTGTATTAGATGGATGTCAAATATGCCTTTTTGAATGGTGATCTTGAGGAATAAGTCTAGATTGAGAAACCTAATGGATTTTCATTATACGATGATGGAGACATGGTATGTAAACTGAAGAAATCTCTTTATGGATTGAAACAAGCCCCTAGAGCCTGATATGCTAGATTGGCTAAGTACTTGTTGAAATTGGGATTTAATAAAGCTACCGTTGATAGTAATATGTACTTTAAGATTGAGAATGATAACATCTTGATTGTTGAAGTCTTTGTTGATGACATTATTTTTGGAGGTGATAATAACTTGAGCATGAAGTTTTTTGATGATCTCCAGATTGAATTTGAGATATCTATGATAGGCGAGATGAAATTTTTCTTAGGTTTGCAGATTTCATAGACTCGGAAAGGTATTTTTATATCTCAAACTAAATATGTGAAGGAATTTTTGAACAAGTTTGGGTTGGATGACTCCAAACCGGTTGGAACTCCTATGGTGACTGGCTGCAAATTGTCTAAAAATGATGAATCTCCAAAAGCTAATCAGAGCTTATACAAATCTATGGTTGGTGGATTGCTATGTCTTACTCAGACTAGGCCAAACATTATGCATGTTGTGTGCCTGGCCACTAGATATCAAGTTGATCCAAAAGAGAGTCATGTCACTGATGTTAAGAGGATATTCATATATTTAAAGGGGACTGTGGATTATGGTTTGTGGTAACCAAAGAATGATGACTTCATGTTATGTGCTTACACTGATGCTGATTGGGCTGATGATGTTGATGACCGGAAGAGAACCACTAGTGGAGCATTCTTCTTAGGTAAGAAATTGGTTTCATGGGTTAGCAAGAAATAAGATTCAGTGTCCTTATCTACGGTTGAAGTTGAGTACATTGTTGCTGCTAGTAATTGCATTCAATTAGTTTGGATGAAGCAAATGTTAAAGGATATCAGAGTTATCTATGATGAGCTTGTTGTCATATGTTGTGATAATTCTAGTGCTATTAACATGTCAAATATTCTGGTGCAACATTCAAAGACTAGATGAACCATGGTTTGGATGTTGAATAAGTTGTGATTGTGTAAAGACTTTGTAAACATGTATCAATCAAATATCATTAATTGAGAGAAAAATTCAGTGAAGAGGAAGGAACAGATGAGCTTGTTTCATGGGCTAGCAAGAAACAAGATTCACTGTCCTTATCTACTGTTAAAGTTGAATACATTGTTCATTCCAGTAACTGCACTCAAGTAGTTTGGATGAAGCAAATGTTGAAGGATATCAGAGTTATCTATGATGATCCTGCTATCATATATTGTGATGATTCCAGTACTATTAACATGTCAAATAATCCGGTGCAACATTCAAAGCCTAAACATGTGTCAATCAAATATCATTAATTGAGAGAAAAAGTCAGTGAAGAGGAAGGAACAAATGATCTTGTTTCATGGGCTAGCAAGAAACAAAATTTTGTGTCCTTATCTATTGTTGAAGCTAAGTACATTATTGTTGCTAGTAACTGCACTCAAGTAGTTCGGATGGAGCAAATATTGAAGGATATCAGAGTTATCTATGATGAGCCTGGTGTCATATATTGTGGTAATTCTAGTGCTATTAACATGTTGAATAATTCAGTGCAACATTCAAAGACTAAACATGTGTCAATCACATATCATTAATTGAGAGAAAAAGTTGGAGTATGTATCTACAAAGGAACAAATTGCTAATATATTCACTAAGCCTTTGCCTATAGATACATTTTTCTATTTGAGGGACAAGTTAGGGGTATCCACCCCTCCTGATGAGAACTAGATGCATTGATTTGCATCAATCTAGTGGACTTTACAATATTATCTCTTTATCTGGATTGATGGGTTGGTGCAACTCCTCTGGTGGAGTAGTCTAGTTATGTATTTCATATGGGGATAGTAAGTTTGGTTTTTTGTTTTGAGATCTTTGGCATTGCTATCAAAAGGGGAGGAGAAGTATGTGAAAAACTGTTTTATCTGTTTTATCTTAGGGGGAATTTGTTGGAGACATTTTATTTCTTTGTATTGGTTGTTTATCACATTCATATACTGCCATCAATGCCAAAGGGGGAGATTGTTGGACATTGTTGCTACTAGGATATGTTGTTGTCATTGATGTCAACATATTCCTGCTCCGGTGATTGCAGATTGGTTTATTGGGATCATGGTTTGGTGCATGGAGTATTTATAGTATCATTATATTCTCCTATATTGGTTTTGATGTTCTGGAAAGCTTAATTGATCATATCAGATTTAGATACTTGATCAGTCCCAGAGACACTGAGAGGAGGGGGGGGGGGGTGAATTAGTGTCTAATCGGTAGATGAAAGATTTAAACTTGTTTGCAACTTTATAACCCAAATTAATATATTGGTAAGCAAATAATAATGCAGTAAAGAGAAACAAAAGTATAACCATCAATACACACCATAACACAAATATTTTTGGCGAGGAAACCCGGTAAGGGAAAAACCTCAGTGGGATTTGTGATCCATAATATTTACTTACTGGCTAATATAAATAAATATATCTTGTACAATAGGGGCCTGCACATGCATGAAGGCCAACAACCTAGAGCTCACTGCTCAACAACAAAATGGAGTCCCACTGACTACAAGTGTATGGTTAGATCCAATAATAATGTACTGCTTCAAAATAGCATCTGCAATGCTGGATTCAATTCCGGTTTAGGCTCTGTCTGATACCTTTTCTATAAACCCTTCTTTTCTCTTCTCTGCTCTTATTCACTCATAAGATAATTAAATCAAAATGCATAAACAGTTCATTCACTATCATAACCTATCACATCTCATATATCGCTTCCTTACATTGCCTAATTACCTTTTATAATGACCTACAAGATCTCATACATATATGAGTCTTTACAATACATCATGTCGTCTATACAAATATAATTACAATACAAAACAATATTATTTCGAGTCAGCTTAGAGTGTCGGTATGATCTGTTGGTGTAGACTAGATGCTGGTATGAATAACCTTTGTTGTAACTGTCGGTGCCGATGTAACCTGTGAACCATGCTGCTAGTTGGTTTCCATCAATGACAACATCAACTATTCTCATCTAAGTGTATAATACCAACAATCAGATGATCCAATTTTACAGTTTATTTTTCTGATCAGTTCTTTGCAGAGTTCAGTATTTCCTCCAGTATATTCCAGTGTGATGAACTCATGATTTGAGATTTTGGGAGACTATTTGGGATGGTCTTGTATATATTTTTTTTAGAAGGTTCATGATTTGGTGCTCCATAAGTTATCTTTTCTTCCTAACAGTTGATGTTGTTTGTGTATTCTTGAGGTTTTAGATGTTGATTGATGAAGATTTGATAAGTGGTGTTGGTACAGTTGTTACTGATGATTCTAATGTGCTTGTTGGTGTTTCCTAAGTATGTCCTATTTGTTTTGATGATCCACATTGATCGTTGTGCATTTTCTTGGTGATTTTTCTGAACTGATGATGTTCTTTGTGTTATGTGGCTTTCTTGGTGGTGTAGCATGTTGCGGTTGATCTTGGCATGATTACCAATGGAGTTTAGTGTTTGGGTATTTGGTTTAGGACCATGTTATGTCATGTATATCATTATATTGGTCAGGTGGTCTATCTTTGTATTGTGTGATGTAATTTTGTAATTGTGAGTTGAGGGTTAGCTGGCCTTATTATGAAGGTTGATGATTTGTATAAATAGGTGATATTGTCATGTAATTTAGATATAAGTGTTATTTATGCATTATCAGAGAGTGGTATATGTGTGAATAAGGATTCATCTTTCAATATGATGTATTGAGCAGAGATTGGTGTTGCAAAGCAGATAATTGTGCTTAACCGGAACCTTCATCGGGCATTTGGAGATGCTATCCTTTCAGTTCATTCCTTCCAGATTGTAGTCTAAATCTTGTTGTAAGTTAGTGAGACTTCCCTGAGGGTTGTAGCCTTCCAGGTCATTATATTTTGAGAAGTGAGATCTAGGAAGTGTGCCTGAATGCATGTGCATTCCCCAATGTAATATTTTCACATGCTACTACAGAGTATCATCTTATTGTGGGTAGGTTGCCATCGTGGTTTTTCCCTTAACTAGGTTTTCTACGTCAAAATCTTGGTGTTGTGTGTTGTGTTGTTTATGTGCTTATCTTTATTATTGCTAAAGTTTCTTAGATTTGTTTTTGTGGTTATTTTTGTAGATCCAATGAAAACTGATTCATCCCTCTCCCCCCCTCTCAGTTTTCCTTCATTGTTATTGCCAACAAAGGATACATATGTTGGGTAGTTGAAATCCACATTTAATGAGGTTATATTGAGTTAGGATTTTATTATGCATCATCATTATTGGTCCTCACAACTGGAATGACAACTAGGTAATGAAACACAATTCATAGATTGGACATCCTTGAATAGCTAGATTTCTTGTAGCAAAGGCTCATTTACTTATCGACCAGGGACGTAAATTTGAAATGGGCCAACATTGTATGTGCACCAAGTTCATATTGTGCAAATATTTTATCCTACTGCAGGAAAGGAAATTCTTTGAAGTAAACATGCAAAATCATAATGAACTAATACTTAATCAGAATTCACAACTAGAACTAACTTAAGAAGCTACTACCAAATGATAATGTTCTGGCAAGCGAATAGAAACTACTCTATCATTGTGGCTGTAGGAACAAACACAAGAACTGTTTCAAGTGGCTACAGGAATAGACAATTGCCAAAACAAAAACTATTGCAAGATGGAAACTAACTGGAAAACACGAAAGAGACCCTCGGTTGTTGGATTCAAGGAGAGAAAGATAGCCTTGTAGGATGGGAGGATTAAGACTAATGGGGGAGCTGATGGAGATGGGGGAGATGCGGACGGAGATGGAGAACCAACAACCATCAACCAATCAGAAAACAGAGGGATTCGACCAAGCCCGGCTTAGTGGTGTTACCACCCATGCTCTAAATACAAGTTAGAGTAAAAAGAAAAGGTAGGTTGTTACCCTCAAATAAACAAGGTAGGCCTAGACCGATCTATGAAAGATAGGACTAGACCTTCCTCTCCCTAGTGACCAAGTAAGGATTACTCACCAAGTGGGCCCCCTTGAGTGAGTATATCCAGAACTTTTAGATTACAATTGTTAAGCTTAAAATCACATTGATCTCTTTATTCCAAATCGACTGTGAAAATACATGAGTATCAAAAGACTCAGTATTACAAATACTATGGTCGTTCTCTTGTGTCCCCGAGAGGATAGAGACCCCTTTATTTATATGGAAACTTATAACAGATTCCTAACTGATCAACCACATTCCTATGGAATAGGCGAACAGGTTTTATTAAACTAAAGAAGAAGTTAGTGCAGAAAAATAGAACATCTATCCTGCAGCTGAGAAAATATAGCATGACTTGCTTCCTAGATCTAAGCTCCACTAAGAACAATTATAAATGTCTCATAAATCATTCTGCTAAAGAACCAGTCAAGTGACTTTGATCTCCTTTAATGTTTCTTTTCTTTGACTGGGTCTGCATTGTGGCTACATGCTTGGTGCTCCTTTAAACTGCCACTTAGTCTTTCCTTCTCCTTTGTCAACCCTGCACCATGATGTTAATGTGCACAACAAACATGTGTATATACTAATTCTAACATGACATAAATTAAACCATACTTAAGATTGATTTAGATATTTGCATAGATAAACCATTTAAAAACCATTATATGACAACCTTAAGTATCAAACAAATCAGTTCCAGAAACACTTAAAAGGTATCAACTAGGAGAGTATCTTGATCTAAATATCATCTAATCACAAGACCTAGGCATGAATATTATAACAAAAATCTATCAAAATAGAGTCATTATTTAGGCTCATCATCTCCCCCTAACCTAACTTCTTGTTGATCCTCCAGCAACAGGAAAATTTTGAATTCTGGCATTGATTCTGAAATTTCCAAGAGTAACCTACCCAGAACCTCCTGTAGACAAACTCCAATAGAATCCTTTCATTTTCTCCAATCTCATCCACCTGGTATGTTCTTCTACTTCACTATATGGTGGATCATTATCCCTACATCCCATTAGTGGCCATAGGAGGATTGGAGGCTAAAAATTGAGAGGCAACCAATGTCTTCCCTTTGTTCTTCCCAAGTGCATATATTTGGGTGCTCTCTTTAGTGTTGCATGGTAGTTTTGTAAGGAGTGTAGCTCAGATTGCTTCAACTCATCTGGTAGGCTATTCCAACGCTGGACCAAATGTCCTATTGCTACCTATCCTTCCCTTGTAGCCATTTGTTCATATTCTTTATACACCTCTTCTCTTAAAGGTAGAATATATTTTGCATAATCTGGCTGATATACAATCTTTTGCCAGTCAAAATAAAGTATTCTAGGCTCTCTTGATTCATCCCTCAATGGTAGTGAAAGGTCAAATTCTTCCTTTCTATGTATCTGGAACTACTCTCCTCTTTCTATTTCATTTTGCATCCATGAAATGAGAGCTCTCAATTGGATATCTCCAATGTAGAGGAGAGGGTTCCAATCAACATCATCAGGAACAACGTAGTTATGTAAATAAAATTCACAAAGTAGATTCTTAATGGTTGTAGGAGATGTCTGATAAACATGATAGAATTTCTTAGGTGTCTACAATGAGGGACTTAGATCCCTAACAATTCTCATCATCTGGAAATAGATATGCTATTCCTTTAAATATAGAGAGTAAACACGAGGAGGTGCTTAGCATTGCATTAGTTGTGGTACCATAGTGGCTACCGTTTCCACCTTATTTTTAAGCTGAGCAATCTCCTCATCTTTTTATTCAATAATCTTCTTTTTCTAGTTAATTATCCTTTCCATTTCTGCTTTCTCCAATTCCTATTCTTGGTAAAGGGAAAGTGCCACTACATGACTGGTAAGGGAAGTAGGTGGTCTATGAATAGGTGCCCTAGGTTTCATGTTTTCAACTCTGCTCCCTGCTTCAATTACCTGTTCTACAACGGATGCTAAACTATCAAGCCTATCAAAACCTACTTCTCCCTATAGCTACTCATCAATGTTATGCAGATCTTCCTCTTCATGTAGCTACACATCAATGTCCTGCAGTTCTTCTTCTTTATCATTTTCTTCTTCCCTTTGAAGTTCCCTAGGTGGAGGAGAAGGAACATCATTGTGGGGTGGACTGTGTGGCTCTTGTTCTGGAGAATCAACCAGAATGGTGACATTTGGCTCCACTGATTGGTCCTAATTTTTAAGATTTTTATGGAGCCTACCACTGCTTCTCTAAGATTTTCCTTTGGCGGCTGTAGGATTGCTTCCTGTAGCTAATTCCTCAAATACTTTAGTGGTTATAGGAGAAACTATTTTTGTAACTTTCATTTTCTTCGCAATAGGAGAGGGTAAATTCTCAATTTTACTTTTCTCCTCCTTTTCCATGTCAACCTATTTTCCTTTGCCTTTTTCCTTTCGTGTGGCAACCCTAGTTTTCATTAGGCTTTGAGAAGGAACCCCTATTGTAGCTTTTCTTGTGAGGGTTCCTCTGCTACAGGAATGTTTTGCTTTGGTGATATTCTGGAGGATGAGGGTTCAATAGGGGAACAAGTTTTTTCAAAATTTTCAAAATTTTCCCACTCTTGAGATGGAAGTGGTTCCACTGAACCCACATTTTCTACCCTAAACCTTTTAATTTTCAACAAATTCATTCTAAGACATTGGAGAGACATCTCTCAAAGATCTTTCAACCAACAACTTAATTAGACAGTGATGAGAAATAGAGTGAGGCCTACCTTTCTGGGTTTCTACTGCACTTATGGAAAGAAGGTTGTACAATATGTTCAAAACATTCATCCTTTTTGTGTGGCATAGATGACTCGGAAGCTTGAAATGATGGGAATGTAGACACGAGAACCTTCCTTCACAAGCTAAATACTTCAAAACATACAATGCTACTTCTCTCTATTCAAGCGGAAGAGTTTCTCGTCTATCTCCCTATCTATCTATTACTAAGGGTGGGCCTCCCTGTCGTGTAAGCTCTACTCTTGCACTATGTGCATCCTTAGATTTTGGGTACTTTTCTCCATCTGTTGGCAACCTAGTTACTTCTGCAATTCATTCCTCTGTCACCACAACTCTCAAACTTTTTACCTGGGCTTCTCCATTTGAAAGTGTATGGGTAAATTCCCTTGCAATTTCCTCATTAAACTCAGTCAGCTTCAGAAAATAATCCAACCACCCACTATTGCAGAATACTGGCTCACAATCTTGGTCCTGGAGAAGGACTTCATGAACTGTCAGTTCAGGATGAACAAGTGGACCACCCATTGCAGCAATAGCACTTTATAATCACTAATAGCATAAATTTTCCCAATTATGCAACTGAAATATACTCAATATGCTCTTATTTGGTCAGAACCCAGCTACAATTGAAATAACTCTAGGCAGAAAAAAGGACGGAGTACAAAATATCACCTCAAACCAAAAATTTGAAAAATTAAAAATCAATATGTGATGACATAAGAATTATTTGCTAGAGTAATTCTTAGTGTACTTCCCCTCCAACCTAAGGTTTAACAGGTGTCCACACATGCGGAGGAGGATTGTACAGGACACTATGCAGAATATCATAATGATAGCTAATATGGTTTAATTATATACATGTAATAAAAATAAATACACACGAGCGTACCTAACATCATGCAATAATGACTACAGTTGAAGAAATTTATTATAAAAGACATTGAGCCATCATGCACGGAAAACTAGGTGAAAACAAATGAAGAGAGTGGAAAGAAATGAGTGAATACATAATGGAACATTTATTGCGCAAAAATGTACTTCCACTGGATATGGAAGTATTTATTATGAGCATGCAACAAAGATTTAGGATGGAGAGGTAACAAAAAATCCATCGCCAGTTGTTGCAGGAATCTTGACATTTTTTGGCATAGAGAACTGCTGTAGGAATTTGTCCTTGTTAAGAGGCTTGTGGTATAGGTGCAGACGATGACCATTGACTAACAATTTAAATTTGATAGGATCAATTGTAGATAATCAGATGACACCATTAGAGAATGTTTCAATTATCTCATAAGGTCCTAACCAACATGTCTGTAATTTTCCCAAGTTGTCTTTATACCTTGAATCATAGAGAAGGGCCCAATCACCTGGCTTGAATGATTTGTCTTTGATATAGAGATCATGCCACTTCATGTGCTGATTTTGAATTGTTTTTATGTGCTACAGGGCTGACTTTCTTATTTCATCTAAGGCATTAAGCTACAGGAGCCTTTCCTTTTGTGCTGCAGAAAGAGTCATATCCAATGCAATGCCTGTTCTCAAGGTTTTATGCTCAAATTCCACAGGCATCATAGCTTTTGTCCTATACACCATTTCAAAGGGTGTAAACCCTGTAGTGGTTTTCCAAGTGGTTCGATAAGCCCATACTACTTCAAATAACCTGCTAGACCAATCCTTACGGTTAAGAGCTACTATTTTGGTCAATATAGATTCAAGTTATCTATTAGTGATCTATGCTTGTCCATTCGCTTGAGGATGATAGGGAGTGGATTTTCTATGCCTTACATTGTATTCATTAACCAGGGTGGTGATCAAAGTGGAAGTGAATTGTGCCCCTTGATCTGTCACAATTTCTCTGGGAACTCCATACCGAGTAAAGATCTCTTCATATAAAAATTATGCTACCTTATTATCCCTACAATGCTTGAATGCTTTGACCTCAACCCACTTTGTGACATAGTCGGTACAAACAAGGATGTACGAGCAACCATTTGATGATGGATCAATTAGCCCAACAAATTCTAAGCCCCATTTTTCAAATGGTGTAACAACCACTTATGGATATAAAGGAATTTCATCAGACCGAGTTGGTCTTCCCATTCCCTGACATCTATCACATTTTCTGGTATATTTGACTGCATCCTTGTGCAAAGTTGGCCAATAATACCCTATAGTCAATATCTTGAGAGTTGTTCTCTTAGAAGCAAATAGACCTCCACAAGGCTCATCATCATGAAGCATTTTTCACTGTTTAGGGATAAATTATGATCCTCACACCACTGCAACACTTTGGCAAGATTTTTCAATGCTTCCTTAAAGTTGGCTCCATAAACAGTAAAATCATCCATGTAAATTTCCATACAATCATGGGATATATCTGAGAATATACTGAGGACATCCCTTTGAAAGGTTGCAGGAGCATTACATAAACCAAAAGGGAGAACTAAATAGGCATATGTTCCCTAGGGGCGAGTAAAGGTGGTCTTTTTCTGGTCTTTCGGAGCTATTTTGATCTGATTATAACCACTAAACCCATCTAAGAATGAAAAGTAATGCTGACCTTTTAGAGAGTCTAATACTTGATCTATGAATTCAAGTGGAAAGTGATCCTTTTTGGTAGTAGTGTTAAGCTCCCTATAGTTCACACAAAGTCTCCATTTCCCTCCTTTCTTTGGAACTATAACCGGGGGAGAAACCCATTGACTATCTGAAATAGGGTAAATGAATCCTACATTAAGCAACTTTTGTAGTTCCTCCTTAACTATTTCCCTTAGGGCAGGATTAATCCTTCGCTGGGGTTGTCTAATTGGTTTAAAATCTTCTCTGATATAAATCCTATGGGTACATAATGTAGGACTTAATCCCCTCATGTCATGATAATCCCATGCAAAGGCTTGTTTATGGGCTTTGAGTAATTCTATTAATGATAGCCTTTGATCTGTTGTCAGTTGATTATTGACATTCAGATTCATTCCTGGGGCAACCTCTATTTGAGTGACTGACTCAACATTAGATATTTCAGATAAACAAGAGGTTTGGATTTTATGTGGTAATAGTGTATGAAATATGTCTATGACTGTGGGAGAATCTGAAGATCTTGCAGACAGAAGAAGGGTATGCAAAGGACTTGCTTGTATACTTGATGACTGTTGAGCTACTCCATAATGATTTCTGATGCTCTGCAAAAAGGATTAGAAAATCTGTTTGATGGCAACACACACAAGAGCACAAGAAACAAACGTTAGTGTTAGCAACAAAAGATTATCCTAAACAGGCATATCAAGAGAGATATTAAGCATGAAATAGAAAGCATATAAACATAAAATGAAATAGCTAATCAAGATGCTCATAGTTGCTCCTCCCTTGTTCCTCTCCTCTCCAAGTCCCAAATGAGTGTAGCTCTCAGCAGCTTTTTGCACTATGGATGCTTATGGAGGATTGAGATTTAATACTAAGCTTCAAATATGAAATGAAAAGCTAAATACTATGCTAGAGTAGATAGTGATGCTATGAAAAAGCTCTATGCTAATGCCAGTATAACAACAATACTCTAAAATGCTTCTCCTTTTGCTTGAGGAGAAGGGTTCTATTTATAGAAGAAATAGGGAAATGAAGGGTTAAGATTGAGCAATCTTAACAAGGGTTAGGATTGAAAGTTGGGGATCCATGTGCACAATTGGCACCAATAAAATGGTGACAAGTTTCAACATAGGATTGGGTTGAGAGAAGAGGTTGGAGGCATTAAAGGCCTGAGAAGACCTCATGGTTATCTAGAAGGTAAGGGTCAAGTCTAAATTAAGATTACCCACTGGATTAAGAGTTAATCCAAGGATAAACCTTTGTGCAAATGTTTAAGAGATAATCATGGTCAAAGCATTAATGGCCTGATGAGACCTTTGGGTTGGGTAGAGGTTGAGTCAAAACAAATGTTTTAACCATGTGGGAGGGTTTGAGGTAACCATTAATGGTTATTGGAGACTTTGGGGATTAAGTGGTTGAAGGTTGAAAGCCTTCAATGGTTATCAAAGACTTTGAGCCATTTAGTGGTTGAAGGTTGGAAGCTTTCAAAGGTTATCCAAGACTTTGAGGGTTAATTTGTTGAACACACAAAGCATTAATTGTTTTTCAAAGACTTTGGAGTCTTTGAGAAGTGACTCCAATTTGCTTAGGAATGTGACAATATTTAGGGGATGGATTAGGCTAATTAGGAAGGGTTTAGAAGAATCTAGAAGGGGTTTAGGCATACAAGTGGATTTTGTAGGAAAATGCAAGTGGGAGAAATTTTGGTATTTTCAATTAAAATAAAATCATTTATTTCAATTAAATGGTGTAAGTTGCATTTGGATAAATATTCAAATAAATATTAATTTATTTAAATGAGAAAAATGAAGATAAAGCATTTAAAATGCTTGAAGACTTTGAGGGAAACCATTAAAGGCTTGAAGACTTTAAGGAAAACCATTAAAGTCTTAAGAAGACTATAGAAGGAAGCCATCAAGTTTGAAGACTTTAAAGCCATCAAGTTTGACTACTTTAAGGGAAACCATTAAAGGTTTCAAGTGGGTGAGGATAAATAGGATTTTAAATAAATAATTTATTTAAAATAGTTGTGCAACTTGCTTTTGTAGGAAAATACAAGTGGGTGGAGGATAAAGGTGATTTAAATAAATTATTTATTTAAAATAATTGTGCAACTTGCTTTTGTAGGAAAATACAAGTGGGTGGAGGATAAAGGTGATTTAAATAAATGATTTATTTATTTAAATGTGAGAGGTGGGATTTTGGGGGATTTAAATAAATATTAATTTATTTAAATGTGAGAGGTGGGATTTTGGGGGATTTAAATAAATATTTATTTATTTAAATGTGAGAGAAGATTTAATTAAACAAATATGATTTATTTATTTAATTAATGGTATGAATTTGGTTAAGTGAATTAAATCAAATAAATTGAATAATTTATTTAATTAATAGGAGAAGAGGGTTAAGATGAATTAATTAAATATTAATTTAATTAATTATTAATTGATGGTTAAATAATCAAATAAATACTAAGTATTCATTTAATTAAGTGGACAGATTTATGTGACTACATTTGCCCCTCTTTGAGATGGTGCGGTTTATCGCGTCGTTTCAAAGAAAGAAAAATAGGTGTGAAGAAATGCCCCATAAAATGTAAATTTAATGGGTGGTATGCCCCCTCGAGAGATGGGCCAAATTTTTTGTTGAAAAATCGGGCGATCTCTCGAAAAAGAATGAAAAGCGGAGGGGAGGTAGAATAGAAGAAATTAGAACTAATGATGAAAGAATGGGAGAAAATGGAGTGAATATGAAGAAACAACAAGCCAGCGAGTACCCTGAGGTCATGTAAGAGATACATAGCAGATGTAGTGTGGGGTTTTGATTGATGCTATACAATTGATCAAAATTGTTTGGACAATCTGGTGCAATCGGTTGAATTGCCCCGGTCAAGTCAAAGCGTGACAGTTGATGTCAGTTGGTCGCTTGGACATGATAAAGTCTGAGTAAGTGAATCAAAGTGACCTGATGTGACTTAGACAATTGATGTAATTGCCCGATGAAGTCAAGGTATATGAAGCAAAATACTCGTTGAGACTTAGACAATTGATGTAATTGTCCGTTGGATTGTGTTTGATTGGCTAATCAATTGATAGGATGTGCGTGTGATGGATGGTTGTGGGGAATCATGGCAACCCCGTTGAGACTAGGTCATTATGATAAATGCCTGATGTAGTCTAGGATTACCATAATCGATTACCTGTTGAGACCCGAAGATACGTGATCAAAGTATCTGTTGATAGTCTAGGTTTGTGGGAGTCGATGTATCTGTGTAGATAGAGTAACTGGCTTAATTTTGTGGATGAGTGAGGATGGGAAGTGATGAAGGGATTAGGATGATGTTGATGATCAAGATAGGGAGGGTGAGGGGGGATTTGATGTTAGATAGAAGATATGGAGGACTAGGATCGATTCCTATGGAAGAAGATGAGTAAAATAGAGTATGCATTATTATGACTACGTATGCATGATATGCAGCTATTATGAATGTATGGATGGGTGGAATGCAACGAAATGCAATATATACAAATGAGATGGAATGACGATCCATGGTGCTTTATTTTTCATCATTGAGCTTTAAAATGTTGTAAGAAAATACAAGCAACTTGACATAAAGATTCAAGATGACCAGAGTATTTCTTACATGGATTTTTATATAGCAAGTTAATACAAGCAACTTGATATAATGGATCAAGTTGACCTGAGTATTGCTTGCGGAACAGACAAGGATTATCTCCATTCATGCATGACTTGGATCGTCCTCCTTGATCTTAGGCTGATCATATCCTGAGACAAGTGCATACCGTAATAAGAGATAAAAACCTTTATCCAAATTGGATGAGGAGGAACCAAAGAATGAGCATTGTACCTATAAACAAACAATATATACATAAAGAATAAAGAATAAGGATCCTTGGTAATGGTTCATGCTCATATGGTCGAGGTATACGCTGTAGTCAGCAAGCCGTAATGATCTATGACTACATTTGGCATAAGATCACGTAGCTTGGTGAACTTCCCACGTAGACACCATTAGTACATGCCCCAGAACTTCATCGGAAATAATGCACAAACGATACAAAACAATGTTGAAAAGATCCCGATACAGATAAACAAATGAATTACTCACAAATCAACCAAGTATTTGACAGCTTAACATAATTTTCTTGTCAAAGAAAATGTCATCTTGTCTTTGTTTTGGTAAGGAAGGATGCATCCTTGTTTTTAAAGACAGGTTTGGATTGTTAATGTCGATTGTGTGGTTTGATTGGTAAATGGTCAGTGTGTGAGTAGTTGTCAATGTTTATTTTGTATCTGAGCGGATGAATATGTACAAGGTGTTGCCATGTTTTTGTGTGATTTTTCAATGGTTTTGTCGATGTTTTTGGATTTTGAATTGTTTTGAATGTTTTTGGTATTTTTGCGAGATATTTTTGAATGTTTTTGGATTTTTGATGATTGTTTGAATGAAGAACTTAATGAATCATAAGACAATGTAGAATCCACTTCCATCAATAGGTTAAAGGCATTGCCCCCAGTTTTAGACATGACTATGAAAAAGCGGGATGCAAGATGTATGGAGTACTATCATAATTGCAGAGGATTAACAAGCCATGGTTGATGGATGGATGGATGTATGTATGAAGTAGATGTGATCGCCACAAGTCTGAAAGATAATGGAGCCATAGCCTTTACGAGTGGCGCCTGTTTGCCAGGTTTTCACCATCGTTCTTACCCAAGGTGCCACCGGAGTGGTTGTTCACCGTTTGGATGCATGATTTTTCTTTACTTTTTTGAATGTTTTTATATTTTCTTCAGGACATTTTTCTGAATGTTTTTTGGTATTTTCTGATAGGCAGGGGAGCCTGATGCTCTGTACAGCTTATGTGTAAAACCGTTTGAGGTGCATGCTGTTGATTGGATCTGCGAGTGGTTCTCCGTCTGGTGTAGCCAACTGATATGCCCTGGACCCAAATATAGCAGTGACAACATATGGGCCTAGCCAATTTGATTCAAACTTGCCTTGATGTTCTCTGTTTGGTTGGTTGCGAGGATTCTCTCGAAGAACAAGATCACCTACCTCAAATGTACGAGGTCTAACTCGGTGATTGTAGCTTCTACTCATGCGCTTCTGATAGGCTTTGAGGTGATTGTATGCAGCTTGTCGCTTCTCATCAAGTAACTCTAAGTCCTGAAGACGGGATACTCTGTAGGCTTCATCATCGATGAGATTATGCAAGGAAACTCGTAAGGATGGTATCTCGACCTCAATAGGTAAGATAGCTTCAGCACCATAGACCAATGAATAAGGAGTTGCACCTGTAGGGGTTCGAATGCTAGTTCGATATGCCCATAATGCTGGATTCAATTGAACATGCCAATCACGACCGGCATCATTGACTGTCTTCTTTAGGATTCTCAATATGTTTTTATTGGATGCTTCGGCCTGACCATTGCCTTGTGGGTAATAGGGAGTGGAAAAGCGGTGTTGGATATGAAATTTATCACAAAGCTCACGGACATCCTGATTTTTGAAAGGAAGACCGTTATCTGTGACAATGGACATGGGCACACCATACCGACAGATGATGTAATTGAGGATGAATGAGGCGATCTGCTTGCCGGTGACTTGGGTAAGTGGAACAGCTTCGATCCACTTGGTGAAATATTCGGTGGTGGTAATAATGAATTTATGGCCATTGGATGAAGATGGATGGATTTTACCCACAAGATCAAGACCCCATTGACAAAAAGGCCATGGTGTTGTGATTGGTTGCAGTTCTTGAGCTGGTGCATGTATTAGGTCGCCATGAACTTGACATTTTTTGCACTTCCTAACAAAGTAGTAGGAATCCTTTTCCATAGATGGCCAATAGTATCCAGCTCGCATGATCTTCTTGGCTAGTGATGGACCACTTGAGTGAGTCCCGCAAATTCCTTCATGTACCTCTTCCAAAGCCTTTGTTATCTCACCTTGTTCTAGACATCGAAGGAGAGTACCATCAAGACTGCGTCGGTATAGGGTTTTGGCAATAATGGTATATCGAGCAGTTTGGCGAATGAAGGTTTTACGTTGGTTATTTGATTGGTTGGGAGGAAGGGTGTGATCGCGGAGATAGGTGTAGAACTCACCGTACCATGGGGATTCAGAACCAACAAGGCAACATATCATTTCAGATTCAGGGATATCATAAGCGGGGATCCAAAGCTGTTCTACCAAGAACTCGTAGCGTGTTGAATTCTGTGGAAGATCTAAGAGAGATGCGATGGTAGCCATGGCGTCAGCAGCTCGATTCTGATCTCTTGGTATCTGCTCAAAAGTGATAGTAGTAAATGATGTCTTTAGAGTGTCCACCATTTGCTTATATGGCATGAGTTTATCATCCTTGGTCTGATACTCATCTGTTGCTTGGCGAATGACTAGTTGGGAATCGCCATATACTTGCAATTCTTTTAATTTCCATTGTATGGCTAATCTGAGTCCTGTGATCAAGGCCTCATACTCTGCTATGTTGTTTGTGCATGGAAATGTGAGCTTGTAAGACTTCGGGATGCTATCACCTTGAGGTGTGATAAACAGAATGCCTGCCCCCGAGCCGTGCCTAGTGTATGAACCATCAAAATATAGTTTCCATGGTTGTGCTTCTGTGATCATGAATATCTCTTCATCTGGAAAATTGGAAATGAGAGGATGATCGCCTATGAGTGGTGCATCGGCCAACTGATCTGCAATAACTTGCCCTTTGATAGCCTTACGGTCCACATACTCAATGTCGAATTCACTTAGAATCATTACCCATTTGGCCAAACGACCTGTCAATGCTGCTTTGCTGAGTAAATACTTGAGTGGATCAATTTTTGCGATGAGTTGTACCTTGTGTGTTAACAGATAGTGCCGCAATTTAGTGGCTGCTAAGATTACTGCTAGGCAAGCTCGCTCAATAGGTGTGTAATTGAGTTCATAGCCCACCAGTGTGCGAGAGATGTAGTAAATAGCACACTCTTTTCCTTCTGCATTATGTTGTGCCAGTAGTACACCCAATGCTGTACTTGTTGCTGAGATATAGAGCAATAATGGTCTACTTGGATCTGGTGGCGTCAACAAGGGTGGATTCATGAGATAGTCTTTAAGTGCCTGAAATGCTTGCTGGCATCTGTCATCCCATTGGAAGCGTATGTTCTTGTGTAGCAGGTGTGTGAATGGGTGACACTTATCAGCCAATTGTGCAATGAATCTGCGGATAGATTGAAGCCGTCCTTGTAGTGTTCTTAGCTGACTGATATTCTTTGGAGGTGGCATGTCCATTATTGCCTTAACCTTTGCTGGATCGACCTCAATACCTTTGCTTGAGACAATGTATCCTAGAAGCTTCCCGGAGGTCACGCCGAAGACACATTTCTTTGGGTTGAGTCGAACATGGTACTGTTCCAGTCTATCAAAGATTTTATCTAAGATGTGAAGATGTCCTTCTCTAGTAAGTGATTTTGCTATTAAATCATCCACATAATCTTCCATTATAGTATGCATCATGTCATGGAAGATGGTGGTCATTGCTCTTTGATAGGTCGCTCCTGCATTCTTTAGACCAAAAGGCATTACATTCCAGCAGTATGTGCCCCATGGACATGTGAAGGCTGTCTTATGTTGGTCCTCTGGTGCGATCTTTATTTGATTGTATCCTGAAAAGCCATCCATGAGTGAAAGCATGGCATGTCCTGCTGTCAAATCTACTATGATGTCGATATTTGGTAGAGGGAAGTCATCCTTAGGACATGCCTTATTCAGATCTCTGAAGTCTGTACAAATGCGGATGCCCCCTTTTGGTTTGCCAACTGGTACAATGTTGGAGATCCATTCTGCATAATCAATTGGTCTAATGAAACCAACATCCAGGAGTTTCTTGAGTTCTGTTTTGACTAGCACGGCAATTTGAGGATGCATCTTACGAAGCTTCTGCTTGACAGGTTTGGCTCCTTTTGCTACTGTGAGATGATGCATGACTAAATCAGGATCAAGCCCAGGCATGTCTGCATATGACCATGCAAAGTTGATCTGACGCTGTTGGAAGAACTCTATAAATTGAGGTTGTTCCTCTGGAGTGAGAAGAGATGCCAGATGTATGATATGAGGGTTTTCAGGAGTCCCCACATTGTATTCTTTGGTCTCCTCAATGAGGATCGTTGATCGTTCCTGTTGTGTATTAGCAGGGAGAATGTCAAACCCTTCATCCTCAGGCGCCTCAGAGAGGTTTTCACCGTTGGATACGCTCTTTCTTTTTACTTTTGTTGGATCAAACAGTGCCACAGTGTGGTTTTCACTAGAAGATCCATGTTTTAATGTTATATTTTTGCAGCTGAAGGGTTTGGCATCCGCCCCGAAGTATGCTGCGCTATTAAGTTCAATGGCGAATCCAGCTTTGTGATCCCCGCTTGGTAGATTATCCCTTAATTCCAAAAAGTCAATGATAGCCTCATCATTTTGGAAGAGGTCAAGACATGGGGGATTTGGTTGATTCCATTCAATGAGTTCAGGGTGGATAATGGGCATTACTTCATCGATTAAGTTAAGTGCGGGAGATGTATCAGTGAGGGTTAAGACGGTGTGGTGAAGGTCGTTGATGGTACTCTCCCTGTCAGAATCAGGCGTAGGATGAGACGTAGGGTCTGTGGAAGATGTTTCCAGCTCAGGTACCCAAGTGGTCTTTATCTGTGCTTCTCCGTAAACAGGGATGTCTTTGCGGGGTGGAGGTGGTGATGTGTCTTCCTCATCTGAAGTGTTAAGTTGCACTGAATCGAATTCCCACTCATGTGAGTCGGTCTCTGAATCACTCTCCAGCATCCGATTGCTATACCATACTGGGATGTCTTTGGAGTTAAACACAGCAGGTGTGATTGGTTTATGTATCCTTGTAGTGATCGGTGCTGCAGGAATTGTGATGGGGTTTAATGGATTTGTCACTGGAAGTATCGGTAATGGTGACTCAGTGGCTTCTGCTGGAACTACTGGTGCCATAGATGCTGCTGCGGGTTCCAATATAGTTGCTGCTACAAATGGTGTTGCTGATAGGATTACTGGTTCATTTGATGGGATGAGTGACATTGGTGATGGTGGAGTTGTGAGCCTTGAGGGGGCAGTGGGGATAGTGTTTGATGGTGCTTTGATTATGAAAGGTGTCCTCTTTACAGTAGGTGGGCAAAATGGTTTGCTAGGTTTTCCTTTAAATCTGAGTTTAGGAAGGATCTCTTTTTCAAAGCCTAGGCCTGTATTACCTTTGGGCTTGAACTCTGGCAGCAACGGTTCATGTCGTCCTTGTTTGCAGTATCCCAAAGCACTCTGACCATCATATCCCATTCTTTGCATAATGAGGAGGCCTTTGCCATACTGTTCTGTAGGAAGTGTAACTCGCGGTTTGTCAGTGGTGATGGGATCTTTATAGATCCATTCCGCTAGGTCCTTATCTTGTGTCTCTTCCTCTTGACTCTTTCCAAGAATGAAAGGCGTTAAGGCACATGGAGGCGTGATTAGTGGTTGCTGGAGCAACTGCTGTGGTTTACCATGTGTTCTAGGAGAAGTGGGCATTTGTCCCACACAAAAGAGCTGACTCAAGTTGTATTCTCCAGGACCTTCCTCTGCGATTTTCATCTTAAGCTTTTCTTGCTTGGGTATAGGGGTGTTTGAACTAGCAAGAGAGGCGGGATTTACATATGATGTGGAGGAAATGGCTTCCCTATTATTAGGAACAGTAATTTCTGGTTGATGGCTGATATTATGGCAAAATGCAAAGGGATTTGCATCGCCCAGGATTGTGATCTCTGCACCATTATGTGGGAACTTGATACATTGATGGTAGGTAGATGGAACAGCTTGCATGGCATGTATCCAAGGTCTCCCTAATAATAGATTATATGGCAGAGGAAGGTCCAGAACCTAACAAATGATATGCTTTACCACAGGGCCCACTCGGATTGGTAGTACCACAGCTCCTTTGGATGAACGCTCTGCATCATCATAGGCTTTGATGGTGATCTTCTTACGAGGATCCACTGATTCTATTGCATATCCCAATGCTGTGACCAACTGTAGTGTGCAAATGTTTAGGCCTGCTCCATTATCGATCAAGACTCGCTTGATCCTGTGTTGGTTGACGAAGCCTTCAATGTGGAGTGAGGCGTTATGAGGTTGCTGGAAGGAAGAGTTGTCACTTTCAGAAAAAGTGAGACAAGGTGATGACTTTAGACTTCCAACCATGGCTTGAAATTGGTCCGTATTTAGATTTGCAGGGACTGACGCCTCTTGGAGTGCTTGATCCAAGATTGTTTTATGAGAGGGTGACAGACGCAAAAGCTCCAAAATGGATATAAGTGCAGGGGTTTTGTCTAATTGTTCCACAAGATTGTACTGCTTTGGGACGGAGGTGGTGCCTTGTGGAGCTGCCTTGATGGTGACTTTGCCGCGACGCGTAACAACATTGCAATTTGAGGTGGGATTTTTGAAGGTTATGGTTGCAATTTGTTCACTGGCATCATACAGGTGATTGACAGTGTAATTATACGCAGCTTGCGTATAATCAGTGGTATCAGGACCTTGTCTGGACGTCGAAGGACCCCTTTGATCTTGCGATGGAAGTGGATTCTTGAACATCTGATGATCATTATTGGTTGTTTTTGGGTCATGTCCTTCAATTTCAATTTCTCCTCGGTCAATAAGATCCTGAATGAGATCTTTCAATCGGTGACAATTACTTGTTTTGTGTCCTCTTCCTTGATGGAATTCACAATGTTCAGTATCTCTCCACCATGCTGGTTTGACCTGAGGCTCATAGTTGGATAGTTTAGGTAGAGTGACCAAATTCTGAGAAAGGAGTTGTCGCAACACTGTTTCAATGGGTTCCCCTAAGGGAGTGTATGTGCGTTTTTGTTTTTGTGGACGAGGTCTTGGTTCATCCTGAGATGTGATGCGACCTTGATTAGGAGGAACATTTGTGTTATTTTGAGGTGGAGGATTTTGTCCTGCAAACCGAACCACAGGTTGTGCATTTTGGATAGTTCGAGCATCCACAACCCCATTGTTGACGATATTCTTATTCTTGTTCCAGAAGTTCGGTTTATCGCTATTGAAGCGCGGGCGAGGACCATCTTTTGGTTCATTAAAGATTTTGATGAGTCCTTTTTTGATGAGTGCCCTTTCACATTTTAAACCCTTGGTGATCATATCGTTAAAAGAGTCTGTGTCTTTGACATCCAAGTGAAATTCCATTTCTTCGTTTAAGTTGGAAATGAAAATTTCCACTAGTTCTCGTTCAGGTAACTGAAGAGAACGTCTGCTAGACATTTGGCGCCATCGTTGCAGGAATACTGCGAATAATTCACCTGGTTTTTGTTTGGTGTTGCATAGATCAGCCATGGTGATGTCGCGTTCAATATTATAAGAGTAATGAGATAGGAACTTCTGGATGAGTTCCTCAAATGTTCTAATGCCACCTGGAAGTCGGGAAAACCATGATGTGGTTGTTCCTCCCAAGCTTTGGGGAAAAAGGCGCATTAGGTATGTGTCCTCATAAGCTACTTCAAGACAAGCAGAATGAAATTCTCGGACATGATCACGGGGATCCCCCTTTCCTCTATATTTTTCAAATTTGGGTGTTTCAAACCCGCGTGGAAAGGGTGGCATATAAATATTCCTATCAAACGGATAGGGACAGATGTCGTTAAGTGAAAATTGATTGGTCTTAACACCACTATGAAGTTGTTGGGCGAAATTCGCGACTTGTTGCCGCAACATCTCCATTTCATTTGGAGGAGGAGGTGGTGGGTTACCTCGAGGGATGTTATATCTGATGGGATCTCTACGTCTTTCCTCCTCATGGCGACTTTGTCTTTCTGATGCTTGTCTTAATTGGGCAAGATCAAAGTCTGAGGGGAGTTTGGCTCCTTCTTGAGCAAGTCTTAAGAAGTGAGCATCCGCATTGCTCCTGAGAATTTCATCAAATAATCTGTTAAAGTGAGGGTTATGCTGAACCCTTTCGATTGTTGAAGGAGTGGGACTACTTGGGTTTTCATCATTTACATTTCCTCCAAGTGCTTCTTGAAATTCATTGAGGTTGTCCTCTTCTTCCTCAATTTCTATTTCTCGTTGCCTTGATCGCGATCGGGTTTGAGCCATTTTGTTTGCAAGTTTGTGTTGAAGTTGATTGAAGATGATGATGAGTTGTTCGATGAAAGATGGATGATTAGTGGATTGTAGATCTCTAGCACTCTAAAGGTAAATGTAACCAGAATTCTTTCTTTGAATTGCTTGTTTGTTTTGATGAGTTTGGATGTGATAAGGTGTAGAGAAATCTGAGATGTGTTACAGATTTTGACTACCTAGCAATGAGAGGATTCACTCATGAACTAGTTTTAACCTGCGTAGATGTGTCTCTTAGGATGAGCTTATCCTAGATGTAGAAACAATCTAAAAGTGATGTGATGTGTTTGATTTCAAGCAATATCTAAAAAAGGAATCTTGGGACAAGAACCTCTTAATGTTTTGAGAGTTTTGGGATGAATTGATGATGGAAAAATGATGTATGAATGAGATGATGGATGTTTTGTTTTCAACTTTAATAAAAACTTTGTGTTACAAATGGAACAAACTCTACTTCTTCCCTTTCAGGCGTTGGTGGCATTTCTCGAGCTGTGTTGTAGGTGATACAGATGTTTGGGAAGAAGTTGGGATTAATCTTTCCTCCTTGATTTTTGTGATAACTCAGAGCTTTATATTGCATAAAAGCTCTGCGGTTCAATGATTCGGAATCAAACTCGTTTGTTTTACCTTGAAGGTATAGACGCATGCGATGTAGAAAGACTCTATGTGAGACAAAGATTTGTCTATTGAGATAGAAGAATTTCCTCCTTTTGATCAAAGCCTTTGAGCTTAATGGTTTTCTTTTCAAGGTAATATTCTGATGACACTTCTTCTTTCGCAAGATGTGAAGAATGGTCATAAATTTTGTCTCTTTGTTGTTTGTACTTTGTTTTTGGTATTTTTGTTTGTTTTTGAGAAATGTTGGATGAATACTGTGTTTTTGGGATTGATTTTCTGATTTTTCTTTGACAAGGAAACAAAGCAAGCACACAAACACAAGAATGTTGCCTCAAAGACACAAATGAGTATGGGTCTAGATCAACCCAATCCTTGGACTTGTTTTTGACCCTTCCTTTAGATGTATTTTAAGGTGTATTTCCAAAGCCTGAAGTCGGCTCAATTCGCACTAGGTCTGTAAAACGAACACACTTCAAACACTTTTTATCCCTAAGGTCAAATGGCCAGTTGTGATAAATTTAGCCCACATCTTGACATTTCTTCGACTTTGGTACTACATACCTTATGAATCCCGTCGTGGCAGGTAAGGATGTGATATACTAAGTCTTGCACGAGCATAACAAATAGATGATCCCTATGATGGGGGAGTCACCACTTTTATCAAGCCACAAGTGACCTTTCAAAAAGCTATGTTTCTACTCAAGGAAATATGTATGGTGAGTATCTTGGGAGCAAAACCATCTATGCTCTTGCACTAAATTATACCTCAAATATCCTCAATCAATAGAATGGGTGGGCTACTACTTAAAGGTGTTTAGTCATGTTTGATGTTTTTGGACATAAGTTCATTCTGCAGTGACTCACTTAAGAGCCTTGTAACTGGTGGTGGGGCCCATTTGTCCTTTCGGCCAGTTACACTGTAGGAACAGCTATACCCAAGGCTACAGCTTTCGCTCACACCTGATTTCTATAGCGGCTCGAAGGATTTACCGCTCGAGGTCGTTCCCAAGAGTGATGTGTCTCTTGGCAGGCCTCTCTTAAAAAGATAAAATTTTGAGTGTTACTAACACCTTTCTCTTGCACCTAGGACCACGAAAGCCAAGGGAGAGGATAGTGTGTGTTAGAAGTAGGACCACTCGACCAACTCTTTGCACAAGTGTGCCAAGCACGAAAAACACTTGTTCTTTTTAATCTGTCATTGCAATGTGATCTAACTATTTGGAGATGTTGCTCCAACAATCATGGTGTTATTTTTAATTTTCAAAGGCAATTGTTTGAATAAACTAGAATTTGAAATCCTGGTCAACTTAATGAAAAACACGTTTGCATGAAGTAAAATTGCTTTGAAAATGAGACAAGTTGATTGTGAATTTTATTTGCACCAAAAATGGAAGTGTGGATTGTGAGTTTTATCTTGATGCAAGAAATAAAATTTGCCTTGTTGATTTTAAGCACCAAAACGAAGTTTGTTTCCTAACTTGCAAAAAAAATAAAGTTGTTTTTGTATAAGTTTGTGGTTCTTTTTACCTTTGAACAATGAAATTCTTTTTAAGAGCCCCAAACAAATGTGTGATTCTTTTTTAAAAGCCCAAACTTGAAATGTGAAGTTAATTTTAAACCGAAATAAAAAGTGAATTCATTTTTAAAACCAACTTCAAAAACAAGTTAGTAAAAAATATAAATCTACTCTTTAATCTAATTTAAATCTGCACAAAAGAGAAAAATAGTTAGTAAAATCCACCTATTTGGTGGGCTTCTACAAGCCTAAATTTTTTTTATTTTTTTTGGTTTTTTATTTTTTTTGGTTACAAAGTGATTTGTACAACGTTTTGTTACAATAGCGCTAGTCTGCGTTTGAACAGAGGCACTATTTAACACAAACGTATTAAAAGAAAGGGAAAGACAGAGAAGGGAAAAGCACTGAAACAGGGGGAATAGCGCCAAAATAATGCCAAACGCACCAAAACAGTGTCAAAATCGCAACCTGTGTGACATTTTCAACATTCAAACATGTTATTGGTTAAAAAAAAAAAGTTGATCTTTTTGGTGTTTGGATTCACGTCGGGTTCACCAAATGATGCTCATGGAAATGGGGACAAGGCAACAACAAAGTTCAATGTTAATAAGTTAGTTTCAACCATAAAAACAAAACAAAGAACTAAAAACCATTCCAAACATATCAAGAGAGATTTCAAAAAGCATGAAAGAAGTTTAACAAAATAAAAGAAAGGAGAAGAGCCTCCCTAAGATGCTTCCATGAAGGGTGCGTGTTCGATTCAC
Source organism: Cryptomeria japonica (assembly GCF_030272615.1). Lineage (NCBI taxonomy): Eukaryota > Viridiplantae > Streptophyta > Pinopsida > Cupressales > Cupressaceae > Cryptomeria > Cryptomeria japonica. The sequence continues at coordinate 211,755,592 of NC_081411.1, forward strand.
GTCAGGTTCACCAAATGATGCTCTGCAAAAAGGATTAGAAAATCTGTTTGATGGCAACACACACAAGAGCACAAGAAACAAACGTTAGTGTTAGCAACAAAAGATTATCCTAAACAGGCATATCAAGAGAGATATTAAGCATGAAATAGAAAGCATATAAACATAAAATGAAATAGCTAATCAAGATGCTCATAGTTGCTCCTCCCTTGTTCCTCTCCTCTCCAAGTCCCAAATGAGTGTAGCTCTCAGCAGCTTTTTGCACTATGGATGCTTATGGAGGATTGAGATTTAATACTAAGCTTCAAATATGAAATGAAAAGCTAAATACTATGCTAGAGTAGATAGTGATGCTATGAAAAAGCTCTATGCTAATGCCAGTATAACAACAATACTCTAAAATGCTTCTCCTTTTGCTTGAGGAGAAGGGTTCTATTTATAGAAGAAATAGGGAAATGAAGGGTTAAGATTGAGCAATCTTAACAAGGGTTAGGATTGAAAGTTGGGGATCCATGTGCACAATTGGCACCAATAAAATGGTGACAAGTTTCAACATAGGATTGGGTTGAGAGAAGAGGTTGGAGGCATTAAAGGCCTGAGAAGACCTCATGGTTATCTAGAAGGTAAGGGTCAAGTCTAAATTAAGATTACCCACTGGATTAAGAGTTAATCCAAGGATAAACCTTTGTGCAAATGTTTAAGAGATAATCATGGTCAAAGCATTAATGGCCTGATGAGACCTTTGGGTTGGGTAGAGGTTGAGTCAAAACAAATGTTTTAACCATGTGGGAGGGTTTGAGGTAACCATTAATGGTTATTGGAGACTTTGGGGATTAAGTGGTTGAAGGTTGAAAGCCTTCAATGGTTATCAAAGACTTTGAGCCATTTAGTGGTTGAAGGTTGGAAGCTTTCAAAGGTTATCCAAGACTTTGAGGGTTAATTTGTTGAACACACAAAGCATTAATTGCTTTTCAAAGACTTTGGAGTCTTTGAGAAGTGACTCCAATTTGCTTAGGAATGTGACAATATTTAGGGGATGGATTAGGCTAATTAGGAAGGGTTTAGAAGAATCTAGAAGGGGTTTAGGCATACAAGTGGATTTTGTAGGAAAATGCAAGTGGGAGAAATTTTGGTATTTTCAATTAAAATAAAATCATTTATTTCAATTAAATGGTGTAAGTTGCATTTGGATAAATATTCAAATAAATATTAATTTATTTAAATGAGAAAAATGAAGATAAAGCATTTAAAATGCTTGAAGACTTTGAGGGAAACCATTAAAGGCTTGAAGACTTTAAGGAAAACCATTAAAGTCTTAAGAAGACTATAGAAGGAAGCCATCAAGTTTGAAGACTTTAAAGCCATCAAGTTTGACTACTTTAAGGGAAACCATTAAAGGTTTCAAGTGGGTGAGGATAAATAGGATTTTAAATAAATAATTTATTTAAAATAGTTGTGCAACTTGCTTTTGTAGGAAAATACAAGTGGGTGGAGGATAAAGGTGATTTAAATAAATTATTTATTTAAAATAATTGTGCAACTTGCTTTTGTAGGAAAATACAAGTGGGTGGAGGATAAAGGTGATTTAAATAAATGATTTATTTATTTAAATGTGAGAGGTGGGATTTTGGGGGATTTAAATAAATATTAATTTATTTAAATGTGAGAGGTGGGATTTTGGGGGATTTAAATAAATATTTATTTATTTAAATGTGAGAGAAGATTTAATTAAACAAATATGATTTATTTATTTAATTAATGGTATGAATTTGGTTAAGTGAATTAAATCAAATAAATTGAATAATTTATTTAATTAATAGGAGAAGAGGGTTAAGATGAATTAATTAAATATTAATTTAATTAATTATTAATTGATGGTTAAATAATCAAATAAATACTAAGTATTCATTTAATTAAGTGGACAGATTTATGTGACTACAATTTCTTATGATGTTAGAGAGTACCGTATCATCTTCTTGAAGTTCTATGAATGGTTCCCTGGTTAACATTATTAGTTGTTGAACAAAATTAACTTCCTCTACTTATTTTCCTATATCTGGCCATACTACTTGCTCTTGATCAAGTTGTGGTTATGTTGGAGAATAAAGTTCAAGAGTTTTAGTAGTAATGCCATCTGAAATGGTCATGTCCCCTGATCTACAACCTATGTATGCATCAGCTGTAGCAAGCCAAGGTCTTCCCAAAATGATTGGATATCCCCCCAATATTACCTTAGGAGAGATTATTATAAAATCAGCCATGTATTCCCAAGAATCTAATGTGACAACAATATCTTCAACCATCCCTTCAAGTCGGACAATAGAGCTAGCTGCGGGACCATTGGGGTAGATCTAAGACTAGTAATGCTGAGTTGCTGCATGACATCCTTAGTCATCACATTTATGGCTACTCCTAAGTCTATCAAGGCATTTTTAATTTGAGTTCCATTAATAACTACCTTCACAATAGGACTACCTAAGTCAGAATATTTAGGGACGACAATTTTTCCTAACATAATATCAGCCAATTGTCCTACTACATGCACTGTTTTTGGGTCCTTTTTCTTTCACTCAAGTTTCTTTAGACATGCCTCTTTAATAGCTTTTCCATATATGGCAATCTCCTCAATATCTTGAAATAGTGAAATCTTTACACATATATGTTTGAATTGATCAATAAGATCAAAAGCTATGTCATCTTGTTGCCTAGACACTTTTACCTGTAATCTTTGAGGAAATGGGGGAGTTCTTACATGTGTGCCTAGAGTCTCGAACTGATGAACCTTCTCAGGGTTTCCAGGTTGATCAGGTGTAGTGTCTCGAGAAATATCCTTAGATGGTAATTATGTTATGACTGGAGGAGATGGAGTAGGCAGAGTTGTCCCCGATCGTAAGTGAATATCACTTATATCGAGAAAATATACAGGATACTGATTAGGATAAGTTGAAAAAACTTGTTGTTGTTGTTGGGGTTTGTTATTTGAATTTGGCACAGGATGTGTTGGTAGTTCAGTTGGCTTGGGTGGAGTAGCATTAGGAGATGGTGGCATTAAAGCCGTCTATTGGGACTGTTGTTGTGGCTGCAGGAAACTTGATGATTGGTTTGCCCATTCTTGTCCTCCCCTACATTGTGGTGACTGTTGCTAGTTACCTTAAGGTGGTGACCAATTCCCTTGTGGTTGCTTCCATTGAGAGGAAGGACTCTGATAATTAGGCCAAGGATTTTGAGAGTTATTCCAAGACTAAGTATAATTTCCAAAATTTTGGGAGTATGGAGGTTGCCACTGACTATTTTGTGCATTGAAGTTCATATAAGGATTTAAAAATGACACTGGATCTTGTGGCATACCTTGTCTTGGAGGCCAAGGCCTTCGTTGTGCAACGTAAAAGAGTTGTTCATCATCTTCATAGACTAGCTTGAAATCTAGGGAAGCTTGTTGGCTATCAATTTTAGCTAGGAGTTTACATTTATAGTCCTTCTTCTTTTGTCGACAGTGAGGACAAAATTCAGCAATCATGGCCTCTGCCTCCTCATGCTTCTTTCTTGCTTGAAGTGTATCCAACTGAGTAGCCATATTGTTAATAATATCCTCCTTAAAGTCCTTTAATAAATGAATTATCTCCATTCTTGAAACTGTTGTAGATGCCTTTGCAATTGAAGAACCAAGCCTATAGTGTCTTCTCTTCTTGACTGAGACTCTGGAATATTTTTGACAAATTTGTCTGATGTCATCCCATTGAACTTGAGTAATGTCTCCTCCTCCCATAAGGTCGAAGGAGTCAACACAGTCTTCATTGATTCCCCTTAAAAAGATAAACTTCATGGATTCTTCACTCAAGGTGCTATGCTTGGATTTTCTGACACTAAACAGAAACCTCTCCAAATAATCTTCTAGACTTTCATCTTCTTTTTGTGTCATCTAGAAGATATCATCACCATGTCGGTCCATTCCCCTACAATAATCTTTATACTTATCCAAGAAGTTTTTCTTCATCTCCTCCCAGGTAGTGATTACATCTCTACCTAGACTCATAAACCATCTCAAAGCAGTTTCTTTCAGAGTACCAGGGAATAACTTGAGTTTATGGGCATCAGTGGTATATTCATAACTTCTACAAAGGATGTCAAATTCAAATAGAAAGGTATCTGGATCTTCTATTACCAAACCATGAAATTTTGGAAGAGAAGAAGCTGGTATATTCTTCAAGTTTACATTATCATGCTAGTCAAGAATGGGAAACTCAAATGTTGGGTTTACAGGAGGAGGTGGAGGATTTGTTGTCATTAGTCTCTAATAAAGAACTAAAGGTAAGTTTTTTTACTCAGGGGGTTCATTTAAGAAGTCTAGGTCTCCTTCTGACAAATTAAAAATACCTCTATTTTGCAAAAAAGTTTCTGCAAAACGGTTTACTTCAGGTGCTTGATCTGATCTTATGTCTTAAGTGGAATGTGAGGGAATAAATCTTCCTAATGCATCTCTTCTCCTCCTATGCATGCAGATTTAATGAAGAAATTCAAAGAGCTAACTAAAAAACTTGAAACTAATGGTTACAACAAGTTCTTAGTTTGGCAACATCCCCGACAATGACACTAAAAATGTTGGTCCTCACAACTGGAATAACAACTAGGTAATGAAACACAATTCAAAGATTGGACATCCTTGAATAACTAGCTTTCCTTTAGCAAAGGCTCATTTAATTATCGACCAAGGATGTAAACTTGAAATGGGCCAGCACTGTATGTGCACCAAGTTCATATCGCAACCATTCTATCCTACTGCAGGAAAGGAAATTCTTTGAAGTAAACATGCAAAATCATAATGAAATAACACTTAATCAGAATTCACAACTAGAACTAACTTAAGCAACTACTACCAAACGATAATGTTTTGGCAAGCGAATAGAAACTACTTTGCTGTTGTGGCTGCAAGAACTGTTCCCAGTCGCTGTAGAAACTGACAATTGCTGAAACAACAACTATTGCGAGATGGAAACTAACTGGGAAACATAAAGGATTACTCACCAAGTGGGACCCCTTGAGTGAGTATATCCAAAACTTTCAGATTACAATTGTTAACCTTAAAATCACATTGATCTCTTTATTCCAAATCGGTTGTGAAAATACATGAGTATCAAAAGATTCAGTATTACAAATAGTATGGTTGTTCTCTTCTATCCTCGAGAGGAGAAAGAGACCCCTTTATTTATATGGAAACTTATAACAAATTCCTAATTGATCAACCACATTCCTACGGAATAGGCGAACATGTTTCATTAAACTATCTCCTTTAATGCTGCTTTTCTTTGATTGGTTCTACATTGTGGCTACATGCTTGGTTCTCCTTTAAACTACCACTTAGTCTTTCCTTCTCCTTTTCTAGCCCTGCACCATGATGTTAACATGCACAACAAACATATGTATATACTAATGCTAACATGACATAAATTAAACCATACTTAAGATTGATTTAGATATTTGCATAGATAAACCATTTAAAAACTATTATATGACAACCTTAAGTATCAGACAAATAAGTTCAAGAAACACTTAAAAGGTATCAACTAGGAGAGTATCCTAATCCAAATATCATATAATCACAAGACCTAGAAAGGAATATTATAACAAAAATCTATCAAAATAGAACCATTATTTAGGCTCATCAATCATCCACCAAAAAAAGTTGATTTTGGGGAGTGGGGGTTCCAAACTTTCCACTAAAGTCCTATAGAACTATCCTCATTTAACAGTTGATGGTAACCCGATATGATCAAGAAGTTTCCTTTTGGGTTTTTGGTCCAGAAAAACTTATGAATAGTAGGATTGTAATTCATTGGATGAGCTCCTACAAGGAAGCCTTGTGTAATAAGTGTGGTTGATTTTGATAGTATTGAGTTAGGTTTGTCCATGAGTTGTGAGGTGATATTTAATAGGTAACTAGGGATCCAAACAAGTCTTGAGCCCTTTCCTTAATGTCTTTGAAGTTCAGGTGTATATCAAGGGTCATATCCCACAACCATTTGTCCTCTAAGAAGCAAATGAGAAGCCTATTTCCAATTTTCCACTTTATGCCCATAGAAATTAAACCTCTACTTTATAGGATATTATTTTAGATTCTAGAGCCATTTGGATATCTAGAGGTGGAGAGAGCTCTATACAAGTTTTATGAGCCTTAACACTCATAATACAACTCCTCCAATCAGTTCTATAAAGTGAAATATTTCATCCCATTTTGGATGAGAGAGCTTTGTTGAGGAGGTTATCGCCTTATACCTAGTCCTCCAAACTTCTTAGGGTAGAAAATCATATCCAAGTTATCCAATGCCCTTCTTTTATTTTCCCAATCCTAGTCGACAAGAAGTTTCTTTGAATTCTTTCAAGCTAATCGACAATTATAAATAGGATTTTAAAGAGGGAAAGGAACTACGCTGGGATACCCTATTTTATTAATGAAGTTAGCCAAGTTCGACATGTTGTCAGAGTGGTCCACCAACCCTCCCTATTTTTTTCAAGGGGAAAAGAGGGGTGTTGAAGTTTCCCACAATAATCTAATGGTATTCTAGATCTACTAAGACTTGAGTAGAAATATCCTCTTAGTCATCTTTTTGGCTAGAGTGGGTGTTAAGAGCATAAACATTCACCAAACATGATGAGTCATAAGGAGAAGTAGGCTTTATAGTCAAATTGTTAGCAGAGATAGAGAGAAGTTTTCCCCTTAGATTTCTAGGGTCCCACATGGTGACAACACCACCCAAGGCACCAGTAGCATTACTAATGAAGAAGCAAGAGCCCGACCAAATATAGTCAACAATGTTATAAAAAAATAACAGTAGTCATTTTAACTTCCTAAAGTAACATGTCAATTTTCTTCTCAAGAAGGCAATTCCTGAGAGTATATTGTTGTTGAGGGCTGAGTAAAAGTATAAACCCGTATCACACTTTTACAAAGGAAAAGGTTAACACAACAATAACTATTGAATTTTGTCACCATAAAAGTGTCATTTGCATTTTGAATTTGAAAATGATGTAAACTTATGAAATGTGTAAAATTTGTTGAAGTTTAAGTCTACTATTTTTCAAAAAAAAATTGTCAATCATTTATATGTTTTTTTAGCTTTAAAGTCCATTTTTTTATTGCTGAAAAACGTTGAAAATCAGGGAGTTTAGTTCCCACCACAAAAGAAAATGTAAATCAACTTATTTTTTTCCGATTTTGATATCCGTTAAAGATGACATATATATACAGTGCATGAAAAAAAAATTAATTTTTGATGTATAATTTCTTTGTTATAGCATTTGGAAGTCAAATTTACCATAATTTGATAGTTTTTGTCTCCCACCACAATTTGTCTATTCAATTAATGATAATCAAAAGACTAAAAATACCCTTTTGGAGAAGACTCTCTTTTAGTGAACCATATTTTTTTTTTTTTTTTTTGAATTGATTCGATATCTATTTTTGTTTTTCAAACCAGCCTGTTATCGAACAAAAGAATACCTAGTTGTAGTATTTTTAATTTTTTATATATTAAATGTAATCAAAACATTATAAAAATTATATGAGTAGAATAGTGACTTCGATCCCTACAAAAGGGTATTTTTTTTTTTTTAATAAGTTTAATTTACCTATTGAATTTTGTTGCAAAAGTGACAAGTTTCAGAAAATCATCATTTTGGTTGATATGGCTGCCACTTGGCATTCCACATAAACAGTTCCGACCAGAACTGTGAGGGCCGACACGACCGGTCGTACAAGCGACCGATCGCTTCAACCACATATAAAAAAATATTTTGTTTCCCATTAAAAAATCCAAAACAATCAAGTGCAAAAATAATAAGAGTGATTTTTGCATAGGGTGGCTGCAAGAAGTTGAGTCCCACTTTTGGGCAAAAAGTGGAGTGTTTTCTCTATTTTTCAATTTTTTTATCGATTGATGTCAAAATTTTGATGCACTTAGAGATTGAATCTAAAAACACTTCAGTAATAGGAAATGTAGTGCTTGGAGTCTACTTTTCAAATATGTAATTTATTTTAATACCCACATGGTAGAAATTTCTTTTTAGTAAGCATGTTTAAAAACCGGTTTTTCAAAATGTCTGTTTCAGGACCATTCCACACGTGTATGACCACCCTTTTTTGATAAAAACAAATGAATTTTTGCAAATCCTTCTGGGAAATGATACCTAAGATACCAAATATTGATGAGAATATTTTTTTTAAATTTTTTATTGAATATATTTTTTTTAATTAATTTTTAACTGACAATAAAGTATGTTTTCAAAACATCGGGTGTACAACCACCATAATTTGATGAAAATTTCATATTTTTCAATTTTTTTTTAATATTCAAAAGAATTGTATGTAGATTGATGTCATATAATTTATTTTTCTAAAAACCTAAAAACAAAAAAGTTATTAAAGTTTCATTGAACCTTGGTATTTTAGGTTTAGATACCACTTTTGATTAATAAATAATACAAAAATAGTAAAAAAAATCTAATCACTATGAAATTTACATATTTGAAATCAGGACGCTGAGAACTCTAATGGGTTTTCATTTCGTCAAAATATTCAATCAGGAAGGCCCTCAAAAAATTAGGCCAAGGTAGAAATCTGATGGCGTTTTACCCTAGCCATTTTTTTGGAGGTCCAAGCATAGGCTTAGACCAAGCCTATCCCGTAGCAAAAAACAAGGTTAAGGGTTGTTTCCTACCCCTAATTTTAAAAAAAGGGTGCCCATTTTGCTTTGTACCGTTGAAATCGAAATGGGCGCCCATTTTTAGAAACGAGCACCCATTTCTAAAATAGGCACCTGTTTCATTAAATAAAGGGGAACCGGCTTCTGAAGAGATCCATTTGGCCAAAATCTAGCCCACAAGCACAAATCCCAATGATTGAATGATTTTTCAATCATTGCCTGACATGTACGATCTGCAAAGAGAATTTTTTGATTAATCATTCTCTTTTCTTGTCTTATTATCGATTTGGTAAGGAGATTGATTCGAATTCAAAATTTGGTGCAGCCATGGGATCAAATCAATGCAGGAAGAGGCAAAGGAAGGTTTTGATAGCTGAGGAGATTGCAGAAAATAGGGATAAGGAGGTAATACGTCAATGAGACAGAAGAGCAATAATGAGACAAGGAGCTTAAGGTTCCACAATCATTTCAGAAGAGGAGAACATCAATGAGACCATAAATACTGATGAAGGAAACACAATAGAACCATTTAATTCACGTGCATCTTCTAATCCATTATTGGATACAGGTATGTCTTCACAGCCCTATATTTTTTCTCATGAAGAAATTGGTGATTTAGTAGAAGCAGATTACTTATTAAATCAAACGCCAATTGAAAATCAAACCCCAAATGAAATTAGAACTCAAGTTGAAACTAAAATTGAAATCCAAATTGAAACCCCAAATGAAACTAGATCTCAACTTGAAACTAAAATTGAAACTCCAAATGAAATTGAAAATCCACCTGCAAACTAAAACCAATAATGTGGATGTAGACATGGAAACACCAATTGAAAATGAAACATGTTTGAATGATAATCAAATGAATGAAATTTTCTAAATTAAAAGTGATGTAATAGACAATCTTCTTGGCTTGGTTTCATGGAATCAGATTAGGACACATGCAAATAGATTGTTTAGACATTTTTTTTATAATAAGAAATTTGGGTTTCAATGTCAATTAATGGTACAACTAATTAAAATGACTAAAATGCGAAAAGTGATGAAGAAGTTAAGCTTTTATGTCAAACCCAAGAAGAAGGATGAGTCTTTAAAACAAGTTGTATCGACTATTGCTAGCACCTTCAATACAATCAGAAAGAAAAGTTGTTCAAAAGATAAAAATGCGGCACAACTGGCAATAACAACAGCTTTGGTAAGCCAAACAACTTCTGATAAAAGAATGATGAGTAACATAAGTGGATATCTTAATATTCATCGTAAAACTTTGTCAAGAGTTGTAAAAAGAAGAGTTAACTTTGAAAGTGATCCGAAAAACAATTTGTGGACTTTTAGTGGTAGACTACCAAGGTTTGATATGAAACTTACTGGTGAAGTCAAAACTTTGATCGAAAAAATTTGGCACGATAATACGAGAGTATCACCTAATGCTAGAGATGTTCTTAAATGAAGAGTTGGGTCAAAAATTTGTGATCCACATCCAAAACACCTATTGGACATGACTCAAACTGAATTGTACAAAAAAAAATTGGATGATAAGGTGTTGACTATTAGCATTTGTCAAAGGTCTTTTGAAAAGTGTAAACCTTGGTATGTTCTAATTAACAAGGAAAGAGTCGGATGTTGCAAAACTCATGTTCAATTTCACTACCATTATGATGTATTTCGATATATACATGTTATCATGCATAGTAATGGAATGTTGCAAGAATGTGGTATAAATATACCACCTGAAACTATAAAGGAGTTTATATCAAGTTTTTTTTGCAACCCACCAAATGAGCAAAATTTTATTTTCAATGCATGTGTTTTCAGTGTATGTGATATATGTGACAATCTTGCATTGTTGGATGAATGTTTGCATGAAAATATTTCAATTTCTTTTGGACAACAATTAGTTGATGTTAAATTATTTAAAACTATTGAGTATCCACTGAAGGATGGGAAGGTTGGAAGACGGTGCGATCTAATCATTGAAAACGTTAGTGTTCATGCATTTATGAATGGATTTAAGAGTAAGATCGTACCTAAATATGTTAAACACTCTCAAAATGCTAGATGGCACGATGGTAAGTTTTGAATATGTAAGGATACATTTCCTGTTGCTAGTATACTTTTGGTCATTGACTTTGTAGAGAACTACATGCTTGCACCACAAGATGAGGTCCACTCACAATACTACAATTCAGTGCAAGTATCAATTTTTCTCCATATTGTCTATAGGCACGCACCAGATGGTACAGAAGAGGATCATAAAATTTTGAGAGTACCATTTCTATATGAGTGATAATAAATTACACTCATCTGATTTTGTCCAATATTGCTTCAAGACCTTTTTTGAGAATTTGAGGGAGAGATAAATTCAGATGACACAACATCTAATATGGTCAGATAATTGCACAAGGCAATTCAAGAATGCTAGAATATTTTATTGGTTGAGTAGGATTCATAAGCAAACTAATATCGAACACATGTGGATTTTTTTTAGGCTAGACACAGGAAAGGAGAACATGATGGTGCTAGTGCATGTGTTAAGAGAGCCCTTTGCAGAGAGAAACTCAAATTTGAGGAAAAGGCTAAATTTAAAAATGCAAGTGCAATTGTGGATTGGTGTAGTGCAACTTTATCCACAGGATCAAGTCAGAACTCTATAATTAGATGTTTCTTCTAGATAATTAAAGAGGAGAATATCCTTCCAAGATATGATTGTGATACAACCAATGGGTCAGCTAGATGGCATTCATTTAAGAGTTCTAATTCTAACAATTGGACTATAAGGACTAGAGAGATTGCATGTTTTTGTCAATTTTGTGTTGCAGGTGAATAGGAAGAATGCGAGAATACGGAATGGGTTGAAGAATGGGAAAAAAACTCCTTAACACCTACTGAGACACAATATCAAGATGTTAGAAGAAATGAAGACCCAGATCATACATTTGCATCAGAAGATTATGATCATGTTTCAAACCTCATACAACTTGGTAATTTAATTCAATTTCTTGTTTATAACTTTAAGTTATATATTTTTATCTATTGTCATATAATTCATGATTGCATTTGAATTATAAATTCTAACAAGTTTTATTTCTACATGTACTTAAATTTGTTTTCTAGGACATGTGTATGTTGTTGCACTTGAGGATAATGATGAGCAGGTTGAGTATTGGCCAGCTAGATGTGTACAACCTAAGAAAACGTTGATATGTGATCGAGTAGATGATGATGGTTTTCAGTATCCAATTGGGTCTGTTGTGGTAGTTGGCACATGGCTATGCAAATACTTAACAAGAAGGAATGGCTTACTAGCTTATGAATACTACCAATCAAAAAAGAAGATTATACACTATTCTCATTTGGTGGTGGCAACAAACATCAAATTAGTGTTGGCATATGTGCAGAATATGTTGACATGATGATATTGTGTTGTCATTGATTGTTGGCAATATTGCATTATAACAGACAATGAAAGATTGTTGTCATTTCATAAGGATATTGAGAAGGTTGTTGATGATTATGGATATAACTGATTAAAGATGTTTTACTGTCTTGATATTATTATTTTGTCATTGATGTCAAGAAATTAATTTTCTAATTCAGTATGATGTTGCCATATCTTGAGAAGTATGATATGAAGATTATAAAGATGTCGGTAAAAGAAACAGGAAAGAATATGATGAATAATGGGTGTTAGGTCCCAGAGACAACTGAGAGGGGGGGGGGTGAATCAGTTGTCTAATAAATTCAAACCAAAAACTTATTAAACAACTTAATGCTTAATACCGGTAAACTAGTTAAGTATGCCGGTAGACAGTGTTAACAGTAAATTGCTATATCGGTAAGGATTAATGCATGAAACATAAACATAAAGTCATCCACAACACATGACACCAATATTTGTACGTGGAAAACCTATAAGGGGAAAAACCACGGTGGGAAACCTTACCCACAATCAGATGATACTACTGCATATAGTAAGTGTACAAAGAGGGGTCTGGACATGCAAAAAGGCCAACAGCCTAGAGCTCACTGCTCAATCACAAATGGGAGTCACACTGACTACAGTTGGATGGTTAAATCCAATAAGAATGTACTGCACAAAATAGCATCTTCATATGCTGGATTCAGTACCAGTGTAATGCCGATATGCTTCTACAAAAACCTAACTTCACCTTCAAATGATGTCTTCGTGTATACCTCTACTTGATCTCGCATATACCCTCACACAATTCTTTTTCGCATTCCACACTTGATCTTACAAATAAGATCTTACATTTATACCATACCCTAAGACCAATTTTAGTAGGTCGACTCTACAAGATATTACAATAAAAACATTTTACAAATAATATAATATCCGATGCAATAACTGATTTGAACATGTCGGCTTAATGCATTTACAACAATAATAAATCATTTCCATAGCGTGCCATGCTGATCTGGAAAAGATAAACCTGTCGGTGTAACCCTAGATAACCTGGACCTATTTGCCGGTAAAAGAAAATATGCAAATATGAATATACCAGTGATTATTTCTTCAAAATAAAGTGTCCACATGATGTCTTCGACATTACCAAGTGTCTTCCATATCATTCCAAGTACCAGTGAACAATATATTCTGCCAGTGAACCATATACCAGTAACTGTTGCGCAATTTACTGCTTGCCGGTGAATGTTGCTGGATCTCCAAAGTAGGTGTATTTAGTAGGTGTTGACATCAATGACAAAACCATACCAAAATACCAACAATCTCCCCCTTTGGCATTGATGGCAACACAAGATGGAAAAACCATCAAAGTGCCAAAACAGAAATGCCAAATACAAAAACCAACAATCTCCATTTCTCCCCTTGGGAGTAACAATACCAATCTCTCACACCAATTTCTCCTTAAATGTGTTTTTCAAAATCTCTCCCCTAAAACCTCTTTTCCTTACCAAAAAGATAATATATTTTTCCATAGATATCTCTCCCCCTTTGACATCAAATGCCAAAGTTATAAAAGGTCAAGTTTATACAAAATACCAACCAATTCAATATACCAACTACTCCCCCTTAGAAGTAGCTTTCTCATCAAATACTGGAATAAAAGATTTGTCCATTTAATTCTGTCGGTTGATGATAATCATCAACTGTCTAAGTCTCTACCAGTGGTGGTATGACTCCAAGCTGATCTCTAAGATACTCAAAAGTCTCCTTAGGCAAAGGTTTTGTGAAAATATCTGCAAGCTGTTCTTTAGTATTCACATAAACCGGTTTTATCTCTTTTTCTTCAACTTTTTCCCTTAGAAAATTCAGTTTGATAGAAACATGTTTTGTTTAGAATATAATACCGGATTTTTAGATATATCAATTGCTGCAGTGTTATCACAGTATATAGTAATAGGTTCCTTGCATTTTACCTTTATGTCTTTCAACATTTTCTTAAGCCAAAGTACCTGTGTACAGTTTGTTGCTGCTGCAACATATTCTGATTCTACTGTTGATAAAGATGTACAACTCTATTTCTTACTCAACCAAGAGACTAATCTCTTTCCAAGCAAGAATGCTCCTCCAGTGGTGCTTTTTCTATCATCCATATCTCCTACCCAATTTGCATCTGTGTATGCACATAGATCAAAATTTTCATCTTTAGGATACCATAGTCCAAGATTTGTTGTGCCTTGTAAGTACCGGAAAATCCTTTTCACTACTGATTCATGATTTTCCCTAGGATTACTCTGAAATCTAGAAATAATACATATTGCATTCATAATATTAGGCCTGGTTTGTGTCAAATACAGTAAACCTCCTATCATAGATTTGTATCTAATTGGATTAATAGGTGTAGATTCATCCCTTTGAGATAATTTGTCATTTGTAGTCATAGGTGTACTTACCAGTTTAGAGTTCTCCATCCCAAATTTCTTTAGTAGTTCTTTCAAGTAATTGGATTGACTTAAAAATATACCTTTATCAGTCTGTGAAATTTGCAATCCTAAAAAGAATTTTATTTCTCCAATCATAGACATTTCAAATTCCTGCTGCATTTCAAGAGAAAATTCTTTACATAATCCATCTTCTCCTCCAAAGATTATATCATCAACAAATACTTCAATAATCAAGATGTCATCATTAGTTACTTTGTAATATAAATTGTTGTCTGCATTTCCTTTAGTAAAACCAATCTTTAAGAGATACTTATCCAATCTTGCATACCAAGCTCTTGGGGCTTGTTTCAATCCATACAGAGCTTTTCTTAACCTGTAAACCATATCATTGTCATCTGTCAAAGAAAATCCATCAGGTTGTTCAATATATACTTCCTCTTCAAGATCTCCATTCAAAAATGCACATTTAATATCCATTTGATAAACTTTGTAGTCCTTGTGAGCTGCAAAAGCCAAGAATAATCTAACTGCCTCAATTTTGGCTACCGGTGCAAAGGTTTCATTGTAATCAACTCCTTCTTTTTGAGAATATCCCTTACACACTAGTCTTGCTTTATTTCTGACAACCTTACCATCTTCATTAAGTTTGTTTCTAAATACCCATTTGGTTCCAATTACATTTTTATCTTTAGGCCGGGGAACTAATGTCCAAGTATTATTCTTCTCAATCTGTCCTAATTCTTCTTCCATAACTTTAATCCAAAATTTATCTTCACATGCCTCATTGATAGATGATGGTTCAATTTGAGAAATAAGACATACCTCTTCATTTGCCAATCTTCTTCTTGTCATAACTCCTTTGAATTTGTTTCCAATTATCTGATCTTCAGAATGATTCAGTCTTCCATACCGAGGTGTCTTAATTTGTTGTTGTTCTTCAAATACTATGGAATCCTCTGATGATACCGGGGTAACTGGATCTTCATTTTGTACCGGTGGATTCTGTGTAGGTTCATTTGTCACAATTTTTGTTGCCGGTTCAGAGTCTATATACCTTGAAGTTCCTCTGATTTGTTCATCAATCTTTACATTTGTACTCTGAACAATTTTCTGCAGTCTTTTATTAAAACATCTATATGCCTTGCTCTTAGATGAATAACCAAGAAATATTCCTTCATCACTTCTAGGATCAAATTTGTCAATATACTCATCTCTTCTAATATAACATTTACTTCCAAAAATTCTCAAATACTTAAGAGTAGGAATATTACCAAACCATAGTTCATGAGGGGTCTTACCGGTTTCACCTTTGATGTGAACTTTGTTGAATGTATAGACAGCAGTGCTTACTGCCTCTCTCTAGTACACATGTGGTAGATTTGCTTCTGATAACATACTTCTTGTTGCATCCAAGATAGTTTTGTTTTTCCTTTCAACAACTCCATTTTGCTGTGGTGTCCGAGGTGTTGATAATTGTCTTTTGATTCCATTCACTTCACAGAATGTATTAAAGTCCTTAGATGTGAATTCTCCTCCTTGATCTGATCTTAAAAATTTGATTTTCTTACCGGTTTCATTCTCAACCATTGCTTTGAATAGTTTGAACTTCCCAAGTGCTTCTGATTTTTCTCTGAGAAAAGTAACCCAACACATTCTAGAATAATCATCAATAATTAGCATGAAATATCTATCACCTTGTAAGATTTTAGTTCTAGCTGGACCACATAAATCAGTGTGAATTAATTCAAGAGCATTATTGGATTTTTCTAGAATACTTTTGAAACTAGCTCTAACTTGTTTTCCAAATTGACATTCCTTAAAAATTGTATTTTGAGGTTTCACAATTTTAGGTAGATCTCTAACTGCCTTAGAAGTACTGATTTTTACCATGCAATCAAAATTTACATGACATAGTCTCTTATTCCATAACCAATTTTCATTTATATGTGCAATTAAGCATGCCTTTTCACTATTATTCAAATGAAAGATATTACCTCTAGTCTGATTACCGGTTGCAATTTCCAAACTAGTTGTATTCATGATTTTGCATTTTCCATTTTTAAATTGTAACTGAAAACCCTTCTCAACTAATTGACCAACACTTAAAAGATTATGCTTTAATCCTTCAACATAGTAGACATTGTCAGTGTTATTTTTACCATCAAGAGATATTGAACCCTTACCTTTGATTGAACAAGCTTTGTCATCTCCAAATCTTACTAAACCTCCATTGTATTCTTGAAAGTTCAAGAATTTACCTTTGTCTCCAGTCATATGATGTGAGCATCCTGAGTCAATAATCCATTCATCCTTTGATTCAACTTTAGCTGCTAGGGCTTGTTCTACCAGTTGAGCAATAGGTGCCGGTTGATCTTCTATTATAGCAACAAAAACCCATCCATTGTCTGTTGGATCCTCATCAGAATCATCAGTCACACCTTCATCAGCAATGTAACAAGATTTGTCTTTGTTTTTCTTAAATCTGTATCTTTGATATTCAGGATTAGGCTTGTATGTTCTTCTAGCTTCTTCTCTTAGTCTAGCATGTCTATCAGAGCATCTTGAAGCCATATGACCAATCTTATTGTAGTTAAAACATTTAAAGGGTGCTTTACCTTCATACTTACTTCCAATTGGACCTTTTGGCATTTTCCTTGCAAATAGTGCTTCAAGTTCTTCAAGCTCTTCATTCTCCTTCCTGGTTTCTTCAATTTCTCTTGCATAAAAGGCTTTCCAGTCTGATTTGTCAAATGATGGAGTAGATGATGTTGATGCTTTAAAGGCCAAGTCTGTCTTTATAGTAGCAATAGGACCAAATTCCTCAATTTCAAAGGCTGAAAGTTTTCCAATCAATGTATCCCTAGTTACTGATGTATTAGGCATTGTTCTCAACTCATTTATAGTAGTAACCTTCATTTTATATGCCAGTGGCAATCCTCTTAAGATTTTTAAAGCAATTTCATCCTCACTCAAGGTTCCTCCACAACATTTAATACCCAAAACAATTTCATTTACTCTTTCCATAAAAGCAGAAATTCTTTCATCTTCTTCCATTTTCAGATGTTCATACCTAACTCGGAAGCTTTCAAGTTTTGCAATTTTGACTGTGGAATCTCCTTCATTCAGTGTTTCCAAATGATCCCAAATAGCTTTAGCAGTAGACCTATCTGATAATCCCATGATTTGTTGATCTGATAATGTGCTCAAAAGTGCTTCTCTTGCTTTGCAATCATTCTCTTCATCTTTGGCTAAGGTAGTTGGAGCAGTCTAACTAGCTACAGCAGCAGTATAACCATTCTTAGTAACTTCCCAAATGTCTTTACCGATGCAATTCAGATGTGTCTCCATTCTGATCTTCCATATCCCATAGTTGGTTCCATCAAGTTTAGGATTGTTCTTCCTAAAATAATTAGTAGACATTGGATCTCCTCAAGTTGTTAAACTTTTGCAAAAGAGGACTAAGCTCTAATACCAATTGTTAGGTCCCGAAGACAACTAAGAGGGGGGGGGGGGGGGGGGGGTGAATCAGTTGTCTAATAAATTCAAACCAAAAACTTATTAACCAACTTAATGCTTAATACCGGTAAACCAGTTAAGTATGTTGGTAGACAGTGTTAACAGTAAATTGCTATACCGGTAAGGATTAATGCATGAAACATAAACATAAAGTCATCCACAACACATGACACCAATATTTGTACGTGGAAACCCTGTAAGGGGAAAAACCATGGTGGGAACCTTACCCACAATCAGATGATACTACTGTAGATAGTAAGTGTACAAAGAGGGGTCTACACATGCAGAAAGGCCAATAGCCTAGAGCTCATTGCTCAATCACAAATGGGAGTCACACTAACTATAGTTGGATGGTTAAATCCAATAAGAATGTACTGCACAAAATAGCATCTTCATATGCTGGATTCAGTACCGGTGTAATGCCGATATGCTTCTACAAAAACCTAACTTCACCTTCAAATGATGTCTTCATGTATACCTCTGCTTGATCTCGCATATACCTTCACATAATTCTTTTTTGCATTCCACACTTGATCTTACAAATAAGATCTTACATTTATACCATACCCTAAGACCAATTTTAGTAGGTCGACTCTACAAGATATTACAATAAAAATATTTTACAAATAATATAATATTCGATGCAATAACCGATTTGAACATGTTGGCTTAATGCATTTACAACAATAATAAATCATCTCCATAGTGTGTCATGCTAATCTAGAAAAGATAAACCTGTCGGTGTAACCCTAGATAACCTGGACCTATTTGCCGGTAAAAGCAAATATGCAAATATGAATATACCAGTGATTATTTCTTCAAAATAAAGTGTCCACATGATGTCTTCGACATTACCAAGTGTCTTCCATATCATTCTAGGTACCGATGAACAATATATCCTGCCAGTGAACCATATACCAGTAACTGTTGCACAGTTTACTGCTTGCCGGTGAATGTTGCTGGATCTCCAAAGTAGGTGTATTTAGTAGGTGTTGACATCAATGACAAAACCATACCAAAATACCAACAAGGGGATGAATAAGGTATTCAATGGGAAACTACTACCGAGTCAGACAATGATGAGATCATGATGTTTTAGATTGTTTTAACATCATACATATGTTGTAAATTGTAAAGGTTAATACTATACTATGTTATCAACCAAAGAACCTAGTCGATAAAACCTAAGGAACCTAGTCGGTAAACCCTAAGGTTATCGCTATCAGTTAATGAAGGCGGAATATATACCGAGTGAAGTTTAGTATTCACCGAGTTGTTACCAAGTTGTGACCGAGCTATAATAGAATGCATTAAATGTTTAGATGCGGTATTTAAGGAAGGAAGCTGATGAGCTAGAGAAAATTAAATGATTGGTAAGCCATGAAACAAGTTTGTTAATGAATCTAAGGCAATGAAAAGTCAGCATGAAGATCTACAGCTCATATTGAACTGCAATACCCTAGCACAAGTTCCAAGACTAGTATGCAAGTTCCAAGGCGGGGTAAAACATTTTCAGATCGAAAGATGCATTGAACCTGGACAAGATTGAAGATCTGATGGCTATGATTGATCATGGGAAATGTGATCAAGGAGATTAAGCGGTTATCTAATTGTTTATAAATAGGAAACTGTTGATAAACAATGTATGCAAGCAAGTGTATGCATAGGGATGCTACATAGTGATTACCGAGCACAAAAGCTTGAAGACCTGTTTGAATAACAGAGTATGGAAGCCCAACAGATAGACAAGATTAGTTCTATGTCTAGATTGTATTAAACAAATAAGAATTTTCTTTAGCATTTTAGATGTGAAGTTGCAAATAGATTTTTATTACTGTTATTTTGTGAAAGTGACAAAAAATCTCTTAACCGAGTGGACTTAACAGTCTTATATGTAAATCCTCTAGCAAGGTGACATTCTGATTGAGTGTTTGAAATCCTTTAACAAGGTCACTTCTAACAAAGTGAAGATCTTAACAGATCTAAGGGAAATTCCTTAACCTGGTCACATCTAGCAATGTGTTTGTAATCTTTAACGGGATTTTCTTTTAACCGAGCATACTCTAGAAGAGTATATTTCTTAGTGGGTCTGAAATCCCATAGTGATTTTTCCTTATTTGGGTTTCCACGTTAAATCTGGTGTTATGAGGTTTATATTGTTCATATGATTTTGAGTTTGCATGTTTAATAGTTTTTGTTCTATTGTTGATATATATGTTACTGAGGTTGAATCTGATGTTTTTATGGATGATTAAGTTTGTATGATTCACCCCCCCCCTCTCATCTTGTTGGCTATTGGATCTGTACTTATATTAAGTATCAGAACTATCATTGATGTTAATATGTGGTGCAGGAGCACCCTTCTAAGGTCTTCCTCCATTTGGATTTTGTTGGGATTTTGCTTCTTTAAGAAGCCATGTAAATATAATAAGAGCCAAGAGCTCATTGGTCTTGTTTACGTCCTAGTCTAGGTCCTAGGTTCACAAGTCTAGGTTGAGTTTTCCTATGGAGTAGAGGGTATGTGTGCCATTGATGATTTTGGGGTCCTTTTAGCATGGTCGTGTCCATAGGATAGCCCAAAGTAGGCCTAAAAGTCAAGAAAAGCAACATTGCAAAAGTTGCTCAAAAGTTGCAAAAAGTTGCATGACAACTTTTCAAAGTTGTCATGCAACTTTTTCACCAAATAGGTCATAACCTTAGCTTGGCATGGAGAAACCTAACCTTGGAACACAAACTGAGGCAAATACATTATATATTGTTGCAAACCCTAAAATGAGGGGTTGGATGTCAGATTGTACGACCAAAGGGAAAAGACCTTGACTGTGACTGTGTTTTTGTTGCCAGTCGGCACAAGTGGAGCATTAAAAGATTGACAATAGATTTTTTTGCAGACTAAACTATGTTGAGAGTCTTGTATTGTGTTTATACTTTCATTTTGAGCATTTAGGCTAGGTTTATTGTGCAATTTTTGGTGTGTTTGTAAATACTTTGCAAATTTCTTCTTTACTGTCCAGTTTTGGACTGTTTTATGTAAATGGGTTGACAACTCTTATCCCCATTGTGGAAACACCTTGAAACCATGGGGAATAGGAGTGTAGAACCTATACAATACCTCAGAGGAAGTAGGTCCCTTGAAGATGCAGGAAAGCCTTTCAAAGACCCACTCCTAGGTGAGACTGGACTGAGCCCGGCTAGGAAGGGTTGGGGTTGCAAAGGTCCGTGAGAGAAAGGAAGGAAAAGGAAGGAGGCACCCTTTGGAGGAGTTTTAGAGGGGTGTGTGGAGAATCATTGGTGAGAAGGAGGAGCTTCCACCAATCCAAACAAGGTGGTGAAGATAGCAAACCATCACTGTGACCCTGGCAGGCCTAAAAACCCTCAAAAACCCCTAAATTCACCTAGGGCAGTGTACGAACACTTGGACGCCCAAAACCAAGAAAATATTTGAGCCTTTGCCAAATTAATAGCAGTCCCTTTGGGAAGTTTCACAATTTTGGGCATCGTTTGCAAGAGGGAGCCCTAAAAGTCCAGAATGGAGGCCTAATTGGGCATATTCCTTGTAGCCCTATTTTGTAGGAAAGAAGCAAAATAGTGAGATCAGTAACAAATAGGAAGGTCAAAACCTCTTGGGGGAACATGAATGGATGGAGAACTATGTCAAAGACCTATCCTATCCTTGCTAGGACTTAAGAAGGTGTAGGAAGAGGTAAACCCTTATTAGCCTATGTGAGGGTTTTTTGAAACTTTTGAGTAGATGAGACCTTAGGAGAAGTATCACAAGTTGTTGGTGGGTGGATTGGGCAAGGTCAGGGGATTCCTCAAGAAAGGGAAGTCCTAGAGACCCTAGGGTGTGGTTGGAACACCTGGTGATCCAAGGAGAGGATCAAAGAGCATAGACTATTCTAGTGTATCCCATACCCTTTCCCATTAGATTGGTATCAGAGCAAGTTAAAGATTTGGTGGACCGTGCATGTCTCTATACTCTGGTGAATCAGTAGGGGAGAACATATTGGTCACTAATGCAGAGCTGGCTAGGGAGGTAGAAGAACAAAAGGAGAAAAATAGACTCCTTGAAGATGCTATGAGTGAGATAAGGAACAAGCTGCAAGAAGTGGTTGATCAGAGAGCACAAGAACTCTAGGGTGCGGAAACTAGTGATAGAGGCAAGAAAGCTATTGATCTAGATGACATCATACTTGAACCAGACCCCTTAATCAATGAAGAACCTTTTGTAAAGGCCATCAAGGCTTTGAATACAAAAGCTTTTGAAGGATTGCCACATTTCAGTGGAAGGATGGACATTGACATCGTCATGGAATGGATTGAGGGTATGGAGAACCACTTTGAGTGTGAAGGTGTGACAGAAGCTCAAAATGTTAAGGTTTCCAAATCAAGACTAAGGGGGGCAACCTTGACATGGTGGAAGTACTTGCAAGAGGAGAGAATTAGCATGGGAAAGCTACCTATTGCAAACTGGAAGGCCATGGTGAGTAAGATCAAGGAGAACTACTTGCTAGAGGATTATGAAGTCCAACTTCATAAGAAGAGACATGGATTGAAGCAGAAAGATCTTGATGTGGCCTCCTACACAAAGGAGTTTCAAAAGCTTTGTCTTAGATCCAAAGTCCAAGAAGAGGAATCTATCAAGGTGGATAGGTATCTAAGTGGCCTAAAGTGGAACATCCAAGAGGAGATAAGCCTATGGACTCCTACCACTATCAAAAAGTGTCATCAACTTGGTGCTAAGGTGGAAGAGAGGAATAAAAGGAAGGGAGACTCCAACAACAGGGGCAGAGGCAGAGGTAGAGATCAAATGAATCACCGAGGTGGTTACCAAAGCAAGGCAAGTGAGCAAAGGAATCAAGGAGAGTCCAAGTTGACTGAGAATAATAGTGAAACCACTCTTAGAGGAGCCCATTCTCAAGGAAGAGGTGCACAAGGGGGCCCAAATAGGGGCAAAGGTACCGGTAGGGGTAATTCCTATTTTACAACCATGAAATGCTACAATTATGGTCAATTGGGACACCCAGCCTATAGATGCCCTGACAATCCTACCTCGTCAAACAGTGGAAAGAGGGTTGTGTATGCCCATGAAGACACATCAAGTAGCAAAACATCTGAGGTGGACCATATTGAATCAGAGATTGGAGAAAATCTAATGTTCAATAGAGTCTTGATAAGACAACCGGCTAAGGATGAACCTAAGCATAGGAGAGCATTGTTTAGGGTGAAATGCAAAATCCTTGGTAAGGTTTGCAAGGTGATCATTGATTCAGGGTCAACTGATAACATCATATCAGATGAGGCAGCCAAGAAGTTGAAACTCACAAAGATACCCCACACTAGCCCTTATAAGGTGACATGGTTGAATCAAGGACAAAGTGTGCTTGTCAATGAACAGACTTGGGTAGAGTTCTCTATTGGAGGATACAAGGATAAGATCCTTTGTGATGTGTTACCCATGGATGCTTGTCATCTGCTGCTAGGAAGACTCTGGCAATTTGATAGGAAGATGATCTATGATGGAGAGGAGAACTCCATTTCCTTCAAGAAGGACAGCAGAACTTATAAGATTCAGTCTCTGATAGAGAATGATGAGGGAACCTCAAGAACACCTAGTGTCTTACTTAATACTGGTAAAGAGTTCTTACACCTGCTACATGAAGAGGAGATAGTGGGATGTGCCATCTTTTTGAAGCCAAAGGAGGAGGAAGATAAGTTGCAGATGAAGGTACCTAAGAAGGTAAAACAAATGTTGCAAGAATAAAAAGACATAGTGAGTGATGGAGCACCTACAACACTTCCACCAAGAAGGTCTATAAGCCATCAAAGAGACTTTGTCCCCAGTGCATCCCTACCCAATAAAGTAGCATATAAGCTCACACCTGATCAAAACAAGGAGGTGGCAAGGCAAGTGCATGAGTTATTGGGTCAAGGACTGATCAAGAAGAGCATTAGCCTATGTGCAGTCCCGGTAGTACTAGCCACAAAGAAGGGAGGCAAGTGGAGACTTTGCACTGATTCAAGGGCAATCAATAGGATCACCATAAGGTACAGATTTCCTATTCCTAGAATAGAGGATTTGATGGATTTTTTAGGAGGTGCCATTTATTTTACTAAGTTGGACCTTAAAAGTGGTTATCATCAGATTAGGATTAAGGAGGGTGATCAATGGAAGACCGCTTTTAAGACCACAGAAGGGTTGTATGAATGGCTTGTGATGCCATTTGGACATACCAATGCCCCAAGCACCTTCATGAGGTTGATGAATGAGGTGTTGAAGGACTTTACAGGCAGATTTGTGGTGGTGTACTTAGATGACATACTCATCTATAGCAGAACCAAAGAGGAGCACCTAGAACATTTGAGGTTAGTCCTAGAGAGGTTGCATGAAGAGAAGTTGGAAATCAACTTAAAGAAGTGTGAATTTTTGAAGAAAGAGTTAGTCTACTTGGGGTTTGTGGTGTCTAAGGGAACCTTGAAGATGGATCCAAGCAAAGTGGAGGCAATCTTGAATTGGCCTGCCCCTAAAATAGGGACTGAAGTTAGGAGTTTCCATGGTTTAGCCCAATTCTATAGAAAGTTTGTGAGGAACTTCAGTGGCATATGTGCACTAGTACTTGACACCATAAAAGGAGGCCTTAAAACTAAGTTCAAATGGACTGAACAAGCTGATGAAGCAT
Source organism: Cryptomeria japonica (assembly GCF_030272615.1). Taxonomy (NCBI): domain Eukaryota; kingdom Viridiplantae; phylum Streptophyta; class Pinopsida; order Cupressales; family Cupressaceae; genus Cryptomeria; species Cryptomeria japonica. The sequence continues at coordinate 211,780,346 of NC_081411.1, forward strand.
TCCAATTATTGAAGCAAGAACTAGCCACAAAACCCATCCTACTCTTACCTACTTTTGACAAGCTATTCACATTGGAATGTGATGCAAGTTGCATTGTAGTAGGGGGTGTATTGAGTCAAGAGGGAAGGCCTGTGGCATTTTTCAGTGAGAAACTTAATGAGGCAAAGAAGAGGTATTCAGCATATGATCTAGAGTTGTATGCACTAGTTCAATCTCTCAAGAAGTGGAGGCATTACCTACTCCCAAAATAATTTGTGGTGTTCATAGATAACGAGGCTTTGAGTTACATTAACACTCAAGAGAAGCTTAGCAATAGACATTTGAAGTAGATGGAGTACCTCCAATCGTTTACCTTTACCATCAAGTATAAAAAGGGGCAACTTAACAAGGTGGTAGATGCTTTAAGCCGGAAGTTGTTGACTGTCCAAGAATTATAAATGCAGAGCATAGGGATAGAAGGTTTCAAGGATCTCTATGAAGAAGATGAGGACTTCTCATCAGCCTACAAGGTCTGTAAGGAGTTTGAGAATAATTTTCATGCTAAGTATGCAGATTACACTCTTCAAAATGGTCTCTTGTTCAAAGGCAATCAGTTATGTGTTCCTAGAGGATCCATCAAAGAAAATCTCATACAAGAGAAACATAATGGAAGTCTAAGTGGACACTTTGGAATCAATAAAACTTTGGATCTAGTACATAGGTACTACTATTGGCCTAGGTTGCCAAGGGATGTGAGAAGGTATGTGGAGAAATGTGGTGTGTGTCAAAGGGCAAAAGGAGGATCAAGCAATGCAGGCCTCTATCAGCCATTACCGGTCCAAAATAGGCCTTGGGAGTGTGTGAGCATGGACTTTGTGGTAGGACTCCCCAAGACAAAGACAGGTATGGATAGCATCTATGTGGTGGTAGATAGATTTTCTAAGATGAGCCATTTTATTCCATGTAGAACTAATCATGATGCTAGTTATATTGCACATCTCTTCTTTAAGGAGATTGTAAGGATTCATGGACTCCCATTAAGTTTTGTTTCAGATAGGGATAGCAAGTTCATGGGCCATTTTTGGCAAACCTTATGGAGAAGACTAGGGACTAATTTATCATTCAGCTCAGCTTACCATCCACAAACTGATGGTCAAACTGAAGTATGGTCAAACTGAAGTCATTGACAGGGTGTTAGGCAACTTGTTGAGGTGTCTAACCAAGGAGTATGGGCAGACTTGGGATCTAGTTATTACACAAGCTGAGTATGCCTACAATGATAGTGTAAATAGGACCACTGGAAGGAGTCCTTTTGAGGTTTTCTATGGTAGACATCCAAGAGGGGTGTGTGAACTAAGAGAACTTGGTTTCATGGAGATGAAGAGTGGGAAAGCATAGGACTTCACTCAAACCATGAAGGAAGTCAAAGAATAGGTCAAAAGAGCCATCTTAGAGTCTGCTCAAAAAGTGAAAGCTAAAGTGCATGAAAAAAGGAGAGAGGTTCAGTTCAAAGTGGGTGACTATGTGATGGTCCATCTAAGTAAAGCTAGAATGCAAAGTGGCAAGCCTACTAAGCTACAAATGAAGAGGGTAGGACCTTGTAGAATTCTATCCAAATATGGTGAAAATGCTTACAAGGTGGATCTTCCTTTAGATTTGGCTATATCACCAATCTTCAATGTTGCTAATCTGATATTATATAAAGGTGAAATAGCAGGGCAAACTGAGAATCAAGCCAAGGTGCTGCAAGACTTGGATGTGAATGCCTTACCTCAAGTGAAGCAGCCCATAGCAGAGGAGATCTTAGAGTTAAGGGTGAAGAAGTCTACTAGACACCAGGTCTACATGGAACACTTGGTGAAGTGGGCAGGTCAACCTGAGTTTGAAGCCACTTGGGTTGAAGAGGGCAGGTTCAAGAAACTTGGTATTGACCCAGCTCTCATCTCTCCCCTAGTTCCTTAATTTTGTGCAGAAGGGGAGTATGGTGCAGGAGAAACCTTCTAAGGTCTTCCTCCATTTGGATTTTGTTGGGATTTTGCTTCTTTAAGAAGCCATGTAAATGTAATAAGAGCCAAGAGCTCATTGGTCTTGTTTACGTCCTAGTCTAGGTCCTAGGTTCACAAGTCTAGGTTGATTTTTCTTATGGAGTAGAGGGTATGTGTGCCATTGATGATTTTTGGGTCCTTTTAGCATGGTTGTGTCCATAGGATAGCCCAATGTAGGCCTAAAAGTCAAGAAAAACAACATTGCAAAAGTTGCTCAAAAGTTGCATGACAACTTTTCAAAGTTGTCATGCAACTTTTCCACCAAATAGGTCATAACCTTAGCTTGGAATGGAGAACCCTAACCTTGTAACATAAATAGAGGCAAAGACATTATATATTGTTGCAAACCCTAAAATGAGGGGTTGGATGTTAGATTGTACGGCCAAAGGGAAAAGACCTTGACTGTGACTGTGTTTTTGTTGCCAGTCGGCACAAATGGAGCATTAAAAGATTGACAATGGATTGTTTTGTAGACTAAACTATGTTGAGAGTCTTGTATTGTGTTTATACTTTCATTTTGAGAATTTAGGTTAGGTTTATTGTGCAAGTTTTGGTGTGTTTGTAAATACTTTGCAAATTTCTTCTTTACTGTCCAGTTTTGGACTGTTTTGTGTAAATGGGTTAACAACTCCTATCCCCATTGTGGAAACACCATGAAACCATGGGGAATAGGATTTTAGACCCTATATAGTACCTTAGAGGAAGCAGGGCCCTTGAAGATGCAGGAAATCCTTTCAAAGACCCACTCCTAGGCGAGACTGGACTGTGCCCGACTAGGAAGGGTTGGGGTTGCAGAGGTCCGTGAGAGCAAGGAAGGACAAGGAAGGAGGAACCCTTTGGAGAAGTTGTAGAGGGGTGTGTGGAGCATCATTGGTGAGAAGGAGGAGATTCCACCAATCCATACAAGGTGGTGAAGACATCAAACCATCACTGTGACCCTGGCAGGCCTAAAAACCCTCATAAAAACCCTCAAAAACCCCTAAATTCACCTAGGGCAGTGTACGGACACTTGGAGGCCCAAAACTAGGAAAATATTTGAGCCTTTTTCCAAATGAATGGCAGTCCCTTCGGGAAGTTTCACAAGTTTGGGCATCGTTTGCAAGAGGGAGCCCTAAAAGTCCAGAATGGAGGCCTAATTGGGCACATTCCTTATAGCCCTATTTTGTAAGAAAGAAGCAAAATAGTGAGATCGGTAACAAATAGGAAGGTCAAAACCTCTTGGGGGCACATGAATGGATGGAGAACTATGTCAAAGAACTATCCTATCTTTTCTAGGACTTAAGAAGGTGTAGGAAGAGCTAAACCCTTATTAGCCTATGTGAGGGTTTTTTGAAACTTGTGAGTAGGTGAGACCTTAGGAGAAGTATCACAGGTTGTTGGTGGGTGGATTGGGCAAGGTCAAGGGATTCCTCAAGCAAGGGAAGTCATAGAGACCCTAGGGTGTGGTTGGAACACCTGATGATCCAAGGAGAGGATCAAAGAGCAGAGACTAGGCTAGTCTATCCCATACCCTTTCCCATCAATATGCTGAAAGAATGAACCGGTAATATGCTCAAGAGAGAACCGATAATGTACTGAAGGAGAGTCGGTAACATGATGAAGAGTGAACAGCTTTATTGAAGTTAAGCAGCTAGCAAAGTGAACCAGTATAATGATGAGAACCGGTATATGTGCTAAAGGTGAAGTGGTTTAATATGGTATGACTACCGGTTGGTAGTCTAAGCTTTAGTGTTTCCGGTTGAAGTGTTCGAGCCTGTGTGATTCAACCGATGGCATTGTGTGTTGAGTTAGCATTGTAATGGAGATCAGATCATGTTGCCACGTTAGTCTCGTGCATGTGAAGGATCTTGCATGAAGGAGATTGATCCTATCTACCTTGGGAATGTGCGAAATCTCTACAAACGGTGGAGAACGCGTGATGGGTTATCACCTTCAAGAAGCAGTGAAGAATGAACGATGGAGAATGTCTTGAGATCTGTTCAAGACCGTTGTATTCAAATGCAAAGTGTTCAATGGCCAGGATTGAACCGACTGAATTGCTCAACCTAAATGTTTAGTGTTTAGGGTTTATGTTACCAACCTATCTGTTTCCTATAAGGTTGATGTTGTGTTTCATGTTGAAGTTGTTGGAAAATGTTGTGTGTGTATCTAAGTGCAAAGATACATGATTCTTGCTAGACTAGATAAGAGGGTTGATACCTGCAGAGTGTGTATGCAAAAGAAAGGAACTAAAGTGGGTCTGCATTGGCATTGAGTGCTATTACCATATCATTGTAATACCTGTTGATCTCTAATCACTTCAACAGTTGGAAAATCCCTTAACAGGGTAGCTTTAACCAGCTTGTTGTAAATCCTTTAACAGGGTGACTCAAAGCCATTGAGTTCATAAAATCCTCTAACAAGGTAACCCTTCACAGGGTTTAACCCTTAACCGGGTATTCTGGCCATCCCTTAACCAGGTGATCCCTAACAGGATCGGTTCCTAATAGAACCTGTTGTAACAGTCTTTAACCGGACAAGGCTTCTAACAGAGCGGACTTCTAAAGAGTTCAAAAACAACTTGTGAGTATTCATCCCCACCGTAGTTTTTCCCAGTTGGGTTTCCACGTGAAAAATATGTGTGTCATATGTGATGTCTTTTTCATGTGATGCTATGTTGTTTTCTGTCAAGCGGTGAATCATGTTGATCTAGCATGTTATTATATTTCTGATGATAGAATATATGTTTATGCACAAGGATAATGTGGAAATGAGGGTGTAGTTTGTGTGGTAAGATAAGTGTTTCCAGTTTATATCTTTCACAGTCTCATTGTGCTTAACCGGCAGTATTTTGGTTTATGACCGGTGTTAGTGATTGCCAGTCAAGTTCACTGTTTGCAGTCAAACCGATTTAGGAAAAGTTTTTGTACCTATACTGATTCACCCACCCCCCTCTCAGTACCGGTTTGGTACTCACTATTCATCATTGTGTTATCAATTGGCATCAGAGCATCCTCCAGGTCCTCTATGTTGTAAGCTTAACCACTTGAGGGAAAGATCCTATTGTAATGATGAAGAGGGAAGGTCCAAAGTTCAACAAAGATAGCTTTAAAATATGGAAGGATAGAATGAAGATATACATCAGAAGCATGGGTGCTCAACATTGGAGCTATGTTGAGAATGTTTATGTTATCCCTACTGGTACTCTCACCGATGACCAAAAGAGAGAGATTCAGGAGAATGGGCAAGTCATCGAAGCCCTAATCAGTAGTTTATCTGACATTAAGTTTATTGATGTTCAGGACAAAGAGAATCTCAAAGAATTATGGGATACTCTTGAGAACATCTATGGTGGTGATGAGTATGTGAAACAAGCTAACGAAGAAAGCCTTAGAGGAAAGTTTGAAGACATGCGGATGGTTGAAGGAGAGACCATTCAACAATATGGAATAAGAATCAAAGCTGTTGTTGGAGATATCAAGAGTGTAGGTGGTAAAATGGAAGATTCCACTATTGTTAGCAAAGTTGTGAGATTCTTATTACCGGTCTATGCAATAAGGGTTGCTGCTATTTAGGATTTGAGGTCAATAGACAAGACTAAGGTGTCCCTAGACTCCATCATCGCAAAGTTGACAGCCTATGAGCTAAATAGCTTTGATGGCAGTATTCAGAAGACTGAATCAGCCTTTAGAGCATCTATTGTACCATCTAGAAAAGGCAAAGAAGCTAGTACCAGTGGCGAACCAAGACAAAGCAAAGAAATGGATGATGAGGAGATCCTGATGGAATTTGAAGCTCTTCTTGCCAAGAGACTTCCTAAGGGAACCGGTAAATACATAGGTAAGCTTCCTTTGAAATGCTTCTCTTGTAACTGGATAGGACACATTACTGTAAACTATCCTAATGGTGATAGCAAGGACAAACTGGAAAAGTTCAAGAAGTTCAAAGGAGGAAACCGGAGAAACTGTTTTGTAGTAGTTGATGAAGGTGTCACTGATGAGGAATCAGAAGATGAAGAAAATGAGGATATTGTGTTTGTAGCAGTCAAGGAAGATGTGTCAAACAAGAAGGCTCTTGTCTCCCACTTTGATAATTCCAATGAGTGGATTATTGACAGTGGCTGTTCTCACCATATGACTATTGACCGGAGTAAGTTTCTTTCTCTAGAAGAGTATGATGATGGTGTGGTTCGTTTTGGTAATGATGCACCATGTATGGTCAAAGGTAGAGGGTCCATCTCTCTGAATGGAAAGAGCAATGCTGACAATGTGTATTGGGTAGAAGGTATAAGGCACAACCTTTTGAGTGTTGCTCAACTGAATAATAATGGACTCACTCTGGAATTCAAAAATGGAGTGTGCAAAATCAAAGGAAAGAGTGGTGAACTGATGGCTACTGGTATGCAGACCAAAGGTAACCTATTTCAGCTAAATGCTAGTGTCAGTACATGTCTTATGGCTAAGTTTGAAGACAACTGGATATGGCATAGGAGACTCTGCCATGTAAAATTTGATAATATTGTGAAGGCCAGTAAGATCAAGGCAGTTAGAGGATTGCCGGTGCTGAGCAAACCGGAAAATCCTTTGTGCAGAGAGTGTCAACTGGGGAAAATGTCTTCCTCAACCTTCAAAGGTAAATCTTTCACTGTAGACAATTTACTTGATCTTGTGCATACTGATTTGTGTGGACCTATGAAAACTAGGAGTGTGCAGGGAGATAGGTATTTTATTATTCTCATAGATCATTGCTCAAGAATGATGTGGGTCACATTCTTGAAGGATAAGTCTGAAGCCTTTGGAAAGTTCAAAGCTTTCAGAGCACTGGTAGAAAAGGAAAGCGGTAGAAGAATCAAATGCGTTAGAACTGATCAAGGAGGAGAATTCACTTCCGGTGAATTTAACAAATATTGTGAAGAGAGTGGCATCAAGAGGCAACTGTCTGCCCCCCAGACTCCACAGAAGAATGGCTTAGCAGAGAGGAACAACCGGACTATGGTTGAAGCGGCTAGAACCATGGTAATCCAAGGAAAGGTTGCTCACACCTTTTGGAGAGAAGCAGTGAGCACTGCAGTCTACACAATGAACCGGGTACTCATCAAGAAAGGAAAGGATAAGACTCCTTATGAGTACTAGACCGGTAAGACACCAGTGGTAAGCTACTTCAGAGTGTTTGGTAGTAAATGTTATATCAAGAGGAGTGAACATCAGAACAAGTTTGATGCTAAATGTGATGAGGGAATATTCCTAGGGTATTCCAAAAAGAGCAAAGCTCTCAAATGTTTCAACAATAGGACTCAGAGAATTATTGAAAGCATCAATGTTAGGGTTGATGAAAACTCTAAGAAACCTGAGGAAACTGGAAAAGAGCATGTAGGAGATGAACCGGTAGTAACCTTCTAGGAACCGGTTACAAATCAACCCAGTACTAGTAATTGTCCTCCTACACCGGTGGATGCTGATGCTAATGAAGATTAGGATGAAGAAGAAAAGCAAGAGGAATCTGTTAAGAATATACCTACGTATGTAAAACTCAATCATGATCCAAAGCAGATCATAGGAGACAAAGATGCAGGAATTCTTACAAGAAGAAAGGTCAAAGAAAACTCATGTATGATCTCTGAATTTGAGCCTAAATCATTCAAAGAGGCACATAAAGATGAAGACTGGATCAAGGCAATGGAAGAGGAACTTGATCAGATAGAGAAGAATGGTACATCGTCTTTGGTACCCAGACCGGAGCATAAAAATATCATTGGAACCAAATGGGTCTTCAGGAATAAACTAAATGAGGATGGCACAGTGGTAAGGAACAAAGCTAGACTAGTATGTAAAGGATATGCCCAAGAAGAAGGAGAAGACTATGGAGAAACCTTTGCTCCAGTAGAAAGATTGGAAGGAGTTCGTATACTCCTTGCATATGCAGCTTTTAAAGGATTCAAGGTATACCAAATGGATGTAAAATCTGCATTTCTAAATGGAATACTTGAAGAGGAGGTGTATATAGAGCAACCAGATGGGTTTTCCCTATTAAAAAATAGTGACATGGTGTGTAGGCTACATAAAGCCTTGTATGGACTGAAGCAGGCACCTAGAGCATGGTATGAATGCTTTCACTCCCATCTTGTGAAGATTGGATTTGAAAGAACAAGTGAAGATAGCAATATCTACTTGAAATCAGAAGGAGATCAGATTATGATCTGTGAAGCATTTGTTGATGACATAATCTTTGGTGGAGATGACAAGATGAGTCATGACTTTATAGATGAGATGAAAAAGGAGTTTGAGATGTCACTCATAGGGGAGATTAAGTTCTTCATTGGACTGCAGATTCAGCAAATGAAAGATGGAATCTTTATTACTCAGTCCAAGTATGTCAAAGAGGTGTTGAAGACCTTTGGCATGGAAGACATCAAACCGGTGGGTACACCAATGGTGACCGGTTGTAAACTATCAAAAGAGGATGACTCAGCATTAGTAAATGAGAAGGAATACCGATCAATGATTGGTAAGTTGTATTATGTAGTGCATAGCAGACCAGACATTACACATGCAGTGGGTATTACCGCTCGATTTTAGTAAAGCCCAAGAGAATCTCACTTGTAGTCAAGAGGATTCTTAGATATCTGAAGGGAACTATTGACTATGGATTATGGTATCCATACAATGATGATTTCAATCTGAAAGTGTTCACAGATGCTGATTGGGCTGGTAATGTGGATGACCGGAAGAGCACAACTGGTGGTGCATTCTTTCTTGATGGTAGACTGGTCTCATGGATGAGTAAAAAGCAGAGTTGTATCTCTCAGTCTATAGCAGAAGCGGAGTATGTTGCAACTTTTATGAACTGCACCTAGACTATTTGGATGAAGAATGTATTGAATGGCTTCAAAGTTCCTATATCTGAACTAGTAAGTATATTTTGTGACAATACAAGTGCAATTAACATTTCCAATAATCTAGTCTTACATGCTATAACCAAGCACTTTGAACTCAAGTATCATTTCTTGAGGAAAAAGGTTCAGAACAAAGAGGTGGTATTGGAAAATGTTTCCTGTAAGGAGCAGTTAGCAGACATATTCACCAAGCCTCTACTGAAGGCTACCTTTACAGATTTGAGAGGTGAATTAGGGGTGTTGGCCCTTCAAGAGGTAATCTAAAAGGTTTGTGCTCCACATCAGTCAGATCTTACTTTTCTATATCTTTTCAGGATTGATGTGTTGAAGGATGCTACTCCTTAGGGGGAGCAACATAGTGGAACAGGGAATCTTGTGCCTCCACTTTGGCATTGTTGTCAAAGGGGGAGAAGATGTGAAGTGGAAAAGATATATTCAGTATTAAGGAGAAGATGTGATGCATAAAGAGAGATATCTTTGTATATTGTCATCAATGCTAAAGGGGGAGATTGTTGGCATATGTGCAAAATATGTTGACATGATGATATTGTGTTGTCATTGATGTCAATATGCTGAAAGAATGAACCGGTAATATGCTCAAGAGAGAACCGGTAATATGTTGAAAGAGAACCGGTAACATGATGAAGAGTGAACAGGTTTATTGAAGTTAAGAAACTGGCAAAGTGAACCGGTATAATGATGAGAACCGGTATATGTGCTAAAGGTGAAGAGGTTTAATATGGTATGACTACCAATTGGTAGTCTCAGCTTCAGGGTTTCCGGTTGAAGTGTTTTGAGCCTGTGTGATTCAACCGATGGCATTGTGTGCTGAGTTAGCATTGTAATGGAGATCAGATCGTGTTGCCACATCAGTCTCATGCATGTGAAGGATCTTGCATGAAGGAGATTGATCCTATCTACCTTGGGAATGTGCGAAGTCTCTACAAACGGTGGAGAACGCGTGATGGGTTATCACCTCCAAGAAGCGGTGAAGAACAAAGGATGGAGAATGTCTTGAGATCTATCCAAGACCGTTGTATTCAAATGCAAAGTGTTCAATGGTCAGGATTGAACCGACTGAATTGCTCAACCTAAATGTTTAGGGTTTAGGGTTTATGTTACCGACCTATCTGTTTCCTATAAGGTCGATGTTGTGTTTCATGTTGAAGTTGTTGGCAAATGTTGTGTGTGTATCTAAGTGCAAAGATACATGATTCTTGCCAGACTAGATAAGAGGGTTGATACCTGCAGAATGTGTATGCAGAAGAAAGGAACTAAAGCGGGTCTGCATTGGCATTGAGTGCTATTACCAGATCATTGTAATACCTGTTGATCTCTAATCACTTCAACAGTTGGAAAATCCCTTAACAGGGTAGCTTTAACCAGCTTGCTGTAAATCCTTTAACAGGGTGACTCAAAGCCATTGAGTTCATAAAATCCTCTAACAAGGTAACACTTAACAGGGTTTAACCCTTAACTGGGTATTCTAGCCATCCCTTAACCAGGTGATCCCTAATAGGATCGGTTCCTAACAGAACTTGTTGTAACAGTCTTTAATCCTGACTAGGCTTCTAACAGAGAGGACTTCTAAAGAGTTCAAAAACAGCTTGTGGGTATTCATCCCCACCGTGGTTTTTCCCAGTTGGGTTTCCACGTGAAAAATATGTGTGTCATATGTGATGTCTTTTTCATGTGATGCTATGTTGTTTTCTGTCAAGCGGTGAATCATGTTGATCTATCATGTTATTATATTTCTGATGATAGAATATTTGTTTATGCACAAGGATAATATGGAAATGAGGGTGTAGTTTGTGTGGTAAGATAAGTGTTTCCGATTTATATCTTTCATAGTCTCATTGTTCTTAACCGATAGTATTTTGGTTTATGACCGGTGTTAGTGATTGCCAATCAAGTTCACTATTTGTAGTCAAACCGGTTCAGGAAAAAAATTTGTACCTGTACTGATTCACCCCCCCCCTCTCAGTACCGGTTTGGTACTCACTGTTCATCATTGTGTTATCAATTAGAAAGATACAAAGGTAGACCTGCTAATAAGGTATTGTGGACACTTTTAGTAGAAGATCATGAGGCAATCATAGACGCATTGTAGAAGAGAAAGGATGTAGATGGTACATTAGGTTGAATCAAATTTATATGCATGTAAGTTTGTGTTAATTGTGTGAAATTTTTTATATTTAATTATGATAAAAAAAATCTTTGTCCCTTTAACATTGTATTTGTCTACATTTGATACAATTTTGGTTTCATAAACAACATTGTATAAGTTATCTTCTTCTTAATGTTATTTTTTGCACATTGTAATTGTGTTACAATCATTCTAATTTTTTATTGTGTTACATTGTATTTGTCTAGTTTTGAAACAATTTTGGTTTCATAATAATTTTATTTTATTTTGTGCACATTGTAATTGTGTTACAATCATTCTAATTTTTTTATGATATATTTATTTTATCGTAATCTCTTCATAGATTAATTGTAAGTTCTTGATTTTATTATTATTTTAAGAATAGGATGTTATTGTAAATTGGGATAATTATTTTATTGAATTATAAATTGTTGCACTATAAGATGATCAATCACAATGTTAAAATATAAAGTCATAAATAGATCATATATAATCACTAGAGGGCACCAAATCACATAACAAGACCTGGTATCATAATAGCAAGGAAATGACATAATAGAAAGTCTTATATATAATCACATAACAAGTCCTGATGACATAATAACAAGTCCAGAAAAAATAATAATAAGGAAATGACATAATAACAAGTCCAAATAACATAATAACAAGTCCCAAGATAACATAACAAGTGTCATCATAAAAAGTCCATAATACAATAACATGACATGATCTAAAATATATAAGCTAAGAACTCTCATGCATCTCTTCTGCATTCCTCTTCACTCCACGTGAAGGTGGTTGAGATGAATCATCGTGTTGCATGTGGTCCTGAGATGCACCATCATGTGTGTGTGCAGTATCAGTGTATCCACCCTCTTGTAGATTATTAAAAGATTTTACATGAGAAGAAGATTTAACATGAGAAGAAGTTACTTGCATAATTCACTTATAAAGTAATTAAATACTGAAAAATTAAAATAAATTACCATACAACCGTGCTCTACAATGCCCTCACTAGTACATGGAGGTCCACTATCACGAACAAGAAAAGTGGTTGTAGTCAAGTCCTGTAAAAAAAACATTGTACATAAATTTTGATAATCCCTATAAAAGCCAGGTACACGGTATAAAAAAATTAGAAATTTTTTTTCTAATCATCACCACAAATGACAATGTCGACGGTTGCATCTGGCTCAATCTCGTAGCCATACCAATATTGATAGTGGTATCAACCTAAACAACATATATAAAGCATGAATGAAACAAGTATATACATAAATTATAAAGTATATATAGACTACAAGTTTATCGTAGAAAAGCATACATATGTTGTGTCATGTGCAACCAAAGTAACTCATGGGTGAAGGCATACATGTGATGCACCATTAAACAATCTAGAAGCCTACAATTGCAAAAAAATAACGAACATGAATCAGAGTTGTACATAAATTAGTAAGCATATAAACACTTCAAATTAATGGATGAAAAACATACTAGTGGTATATGAGGCTAAGCCTCAACGGTCGACGGGTCACGTGAAGAACTAGCCACCTCGGTGTTACACGAAGCACCCTAAAAAATTGAAAAAACATATCATACACATTATTACATTAAAAAAATTATTGTTTATTTTAATTTACATATCTTTACAATGTATCTAGATGAAATTCCATACCATAAAAGGGGCACCGACATCTCTAGGTATCAAGGTAACATGATGTCAATCCCTCAATGACGTGGTATGACCCATCCTCTGTTCAGAAAAATTGACTCGTGTTATGGTTCATATGTGTATATATAAGGAATTTAATATTGCATTGTAAATTATATAAATAAATTTGTACCTCTATAGGCTGATCATTGTATGCGCACATGAGATCAACATATGAAGAGATGACATCATCATGTGCACCCTCCTTGACATCATCATAACCACCATGGGCAACATAAGCATCATCAAAATCACCACCTCCTCTAGGGGAAGCCTCACTCTGTGGACTCGTACATACATTCCCGCAACTCGTCCAAACATGTGCTAAGCTGGGGGCAACCCTCACCTCGCGCAACTGCTATACCAAATTGCCCGATAGGGCACTCAATGAACCAAGAGCATAATCCATTGCTTGATGATGGGAAGGTGTTGGAACAACTGATGCAGGAAGAGGAACCAAGGGATCATCAAGCACATGGTTTCTAACTCTGTTTCTCAATTTTGGCACCCGACCTATCCTGGGGCATGCCTCTCCTGATCCCTTGAAATGATCTAATGTCAAAGTAATTGGGTTTTTTACCCAATTCAAATTCAGCCCACAATTTTTTCAAAAAATACATGGGCACCTCATGATTGGAGTGTGGCGGATAGTTAAAGACCATCCACCACCGCTCCCAAAAGTGTCTAGTTATGCCAGGGTGCCTACACCATTGAATAGAGATTTGTGGCTTCTTTGGATCTATTTCTTCAGTCGTCTTAGGGTTCACAAAATATCATTTCAAATCCATTTTTGTTATTTTCAATTTATTGACTTGTTTATATGATAGGCCATCAGTGTAAAAAGCACGCAATCCCTCCCTGAAACTACAATAGCTATCCAACTCACTATCTAAAGCTTGCATAGACTGAACAATCCCTTGCATACTATCTGCAAGGCGTAACATTTGTGAAGGAGGATGAGGCTCACGTTTAATGGTGTGGATATCCCTTATTAGAGAATTAATATTCCTCCTAATGCTCTCCCTCAACTAATCGGTGGTGGAGGTGGCACTAGACCTAATAGGTCATCTATCTCAAACTCGTCCATGATGTGAAAATAATCTGCATATATATACAAACATGAAAATTTACAATTACTATTTAATGTACAATTCACCTTCCAAAAAAACTTATAATTAAATACAATTTACCAACTTAAATATAAAAAAAGGAAACTCACATAGATCTATATTATTAATAGGTGGGTGTATTTTAATAATAAGCAGCATTTAAGAAATATTCTACAAAATAAAACATCATAATGCCCATGCAACTCAAACAATACTTTTTTTACCTCTTTTTCTTAATAAATATCATTTTTTAATAATCATTATATAAATCATTTTTAATATGGAACATGAATTTGATTTAACATAAGGAACATGAATTTGATAAATTAATTTGATCTAAGACAGATCAATATTATATAAGGAACATGAATTTGATTTAACATTTAAAGATGCATTAGTATAAGTTCCATCAAAATCATAAAAATAATCATGAGAGGGAGAGAGAGAGAGAGAATAGATAATAAGAGAGAGAGAGAGAGAGAGAGAGAGAGAGAGAGAGAGAGAGAGTAGATAATGAGAGAGAGAGAGAGTAAATAATGAGAGAGAGAGAGAGAGAATAGATGATGTGTGAGAGAGAATATATGATGAGAGAGAGTATGTAATGAGAGAGAGTAGGTAATATGAGAGAGAGAGAGAGAATAGATAATGCAAGAGAGAGTAGGTAATGAGAGAGAGAGAGAGAGAGAATAGATAATAAGAGAGAGAGAGTACGTAATGAGAGAGAATAGATAATGAGAGGGAGAGAATAGATAATATGAGAGAGAGAGAGAGAGGTGAGGCATCTTATGGTATTAAAGGTCCTACTAAGGGGTAGTTAGGTATCTTAAGGGATCCTAGGTATCTTAAAAGGTTGTAGGTTATACTAAGGTGTCCTAGGATATCATTTTAACTTCTAACTATACATGTTTAATATTTATACATAATATTGGAAACATATAGAATATGTAACATTTCAACAGATGATCAATTTAAAGTTCAATTTAAACATAAATTAAACATCTAACTTTTACAAAATAAACTTATAATTAAATACAACATTTAGAAATATAAATTTAAACATTCAAACTTTTACGCATGATTAAAATAGAGAGAGAGAGAGAGAGAGAGAGAGGGAGAGTAGGTAATTTGAGATACAACGAGTTAGAGAGAGAATAGATAATGAGAGATAGAGAGTAGGTAATGATAGAGAGAGGGTAATGAAAGAGAGGGAGAGGGTAACGTGTGTGAGAGAGAGAGGGGTAATGTGTGTGTGTGAGAGAGAGGGAGAGAGAGGGAGTAATGTGTGGGTGTGTGTGAGAGAGAGGGGGTAATGAGATATTGAGAGAGAGAGAGAGAGCGTAATGATAGAGAGGGTAACGTGTACGTGTGTGAGAGAGAGGGGGGTTTATTGTTTATTTTCATCTAGGGTTTATTGTTCGTTATTTTTTTAGGGTTTGTTGTTCGTTTATTTTCTAGGGTTTTTTATTCATTTTTTTTTGTTTAGAGTTTATTGTTGATTTTTTTGTTCGTTTATTTTCTATCTAGGATTTATTGTTCATTTTTCTGTCCAGGGTTTATTGTTTGTTTTTTGTGTCTAATGTTTATTGTTCGTTTACGTTTTTGTTTTTTGTTTTTTCCTACGGTTTTAAGTTTTTACTATTTTTTATCTTTCATGTTTTTTTGCAATATTTAAAAACTAAAAACTATTTTAAACATGAAATTAAATAATATAAAAAACGTTTTTCAAACTTTAAAACACTACAATTAAAAAATAACATGTGTATGAATTCAAACTTTAAAACTAACTAAATAGTGAATTTGTAAAAAATTACATGTGTATGAATTCAAACTTTAAAATCTAACTAAATAGTGAATTTGTAAAATATATATTAATTAAACACTAATGAAATTGAGTGTATTCGTCACTATTTAGTACTTAATTTCTATTTTTTTAAACTAATTCTTGACTCAAATTCTCTATATATTAGCTACTAGATTTCAAGCAATTAATAAAATTAAATCATGTTCATATGTACATTGCATAGTCAGATGTAGAATCCAAGTAAACTTAATTTCTTACTCTTTAGATCAATGCTCTTATTTCTTGAATATTATTTTTTCATTTTTTAAATTTTAAAAATTGGAGTTTAAGACAAATGGTCTAAATGGATGAAATTTACACATGTTTCATTTATCCAATTTAGAAAGTTTAAGAAAACAAAATTAAATACATTTCATTAATCACATTTTGTTTGTTAAGAACAAGGAAAAGTAACTAGAAATAACTTATTTACTATATGCGTAGATTTATTCTTATAAATACATACTTAAAATCTAACTAAATAGTGAATTTGTAAAATATATTTAAACACTTTAATGAAATTGAGTATATATTCAACACTATTTAGTACTTAATTATATTATTATTTTTTTCCTAATACTTGACTCAAATTCTCTATATATTTGCTAAGTGATTTCAAGCAATTAATGTTATTAAATCACGTTCATATGTACATTGCATATGGTCAAATGTATCTAATTAAAGTAAACTTAATTTCTTACTCTTTATCAATGCTCTTAAATTTCTTGAACCTTATGTTTTCATTTTCTAAATTTTAAAAATTGGACTTCAAGTCAAATGATCTAAATGGATGAAATTTACACATGTTTGATTTATTCAATGTAGAAAGTTTAAGAATGCAAAATTAAATACATTTCACTAATTACATTTTTTTGTTAAGAACCAAGGAAAAGTAACTATATATAACCTTTTTAGTTCAAAGCACTAAATTTTGAAGATCTGCATGTTTGTGTTTTTAGGTTCAAAGCACAAAATTTTGAAGATTTGAATATTTTTTGCAATGGGGAATAAGAGGACTAGATCAAGGTTGTATGATCATAAAAGGGACGATAAGATGAAAGGTCATACAAAACGTAGTCAACAACAATCCGTTGATGTTCAACAAACATCTACTTAGGTACAAGATCAAATTGGTACAGGCTCAAGTTCGAAGTTTTTTTGTGGTTTGGAAAATTTGATGGAAATGGATAAAGATAGTACTTTCAATAAAATTCCATATGAAGATATGATACCTGAAAGCATGTTAAAATTGCATTGTAAGAAATTCTGGGATGATTATTTTGAAAATAAGTCTATTATTGGAAGAGCACAATTATTTGCTAAGTTATTTAGGAAAAGGGAAATGAACCCTGTTTTGGGGTTGTTGGGTGTTGATAATTAGAAAATTTCTCTTGATACATTAGTAAAAGAAACTATAATTGAAAATTTACAAGAAGCATTGAATTGTATTGACAACACAAGCCGAGGTGTTGATTTAAGTGTTGCACGTAGAGCATTGATGACTATGATTATTAGTAAGAAATTAACTCGTAGAAATCAAGTTAATGAAATTTATCAATTAATGCATGTATCTAGAAGAACTGTTCAAAGATACACTAGGAAGAGAAATATGTTGGATGAAAACATTGAAAAGAATTGGGTAAATATCTGTAGGGTTCCTAAAAAAGACAGAATTTTTGAAGATGTAAAAAGGCAGGTCACTAATTATTGGACCAACCACTCTCATGTTTCTTTCAATAGAAGGGACACTATACAAACGATAAATGAAGATGGTAAAAAGATTACACATCCAAAACATTTTCTAGATACAACACAAAGTGAATTGTTTGAAGCATTCAAGCAAGAATTTTCAGATGTAAAGATGTGCCAAAGGATGTTTGAGAGATTGTGTCATTTCTTTGTACGCATAAATAAGGTACGTGAAACTTGTTGTTGTCGAAATCATGTTGAATTTCATCTACACTTGCAATCATATAAGAATTTCATGGCAACAATTAATCCAAATCTAGTCATTCCTACAAGTACAACACAATTTGTGAAGTCTATTTTATGTGATAAATTAGAAGATTCAAATGAGTTCAAAATACAATGTATAAAAGGTGAATGCAATGATTGTGGAGTTTTGAGTAAGTTTGTGTTGCAAACTAAGAATATTGATATTCATGTGCTAGTTATATGGAAGAGATTTGAATATGAGACATACCAAACTAAGTCAGGAGCTGAATCTAAAAAAACTATGTTGAAAGAGAGTGGATTGCCCTACATTTAGTTTATAGATAGATTTCGTAATATGATATATCCACATATCCAACATTGTCATGGTGCAAGATGGAAAGATAAACATTTCCGTGACTCAAAGAATTCTTTTCCACCTGGTTGTATTCTTTCAATTGTAGATTTCTTTGAGAACTATACATTTAGTCCTCACACAAAAATTCAAAGTCAATATTATCATTCCGATCAAGTTTCAATATTTGTACAAGTTTGCTATAGACATGCACAATATCAAGTGGATGGTATAGAGAGTATTGGAAATGAACGCATTATCATTAAAGAGCTCCATTTCTATATCAGAGATGATGCATGTCATGATAGGAGCTATGTAGCACATTGTTTTGGAATGTTTTTTGAAGATATTAAAGATCGTGGGATAGATTGTACAAACATTGGATTTTGTCTGATGGATGTGTCGGTAAGTGTTATATTAGAAATTGATGATTTGAATTTTTTTCTCATATATGGTTTGATCTTGAGTATAAGAGGTTAAAAACTTATATATATCTGTGTGTGTGTGTGTGTTATTCATGTCAAGCCAATTTAAGTTCGCAAAAGCTTTTAACTAGTTATCCCTACAACATGCTCGACGTAGCATAAATTTTTTGTGGAACTTCTTTGAGAGTAGACATGGAAAGGAGAACATGATGGAGCAGGAGCATGTGTGAAGCGTGCACTTCACCAACATGAAATTGTAGGTAAATTCTCTTCATATTTATGTACAATTTTAATTTAAAAGAATCTTTAATAACTAGATATATATATAAAGCAAGAAATTCTAAAGCGAGAGCTTTTGTACAGGTAACACCATACGTAATTCTAATGATATTGTTGAATGGTGCAAAAATCATTTTGCTAGTCATGATACAACTTACAACAAGCGTTATTTTTGGGAAGTTAAAGGTACATGTATAAATATATTCTCACACTCAGGTGTTCTTGAATAATTTTTAAAATTTGTATATATGTGTGTGTGTGTGTGTGTGTGTGTGTGTGTGTGTGTGTGTGAAATGAACTAAAATGGACTAAATAATTTGTACTATCAGATATTGATCAATCAAATCTTTATAATTTTCAATCAATTAATGGTATTAGAAGTTTTCATCAAGTCACGACTACGGGATTTAGCAAGCCTCTTGTTATTCTTGCAAGAGGAAAATCATGTTTTGTGTTGATTGCATTGCGAACAACACAGATACTCATTGTCAGAATATCGTTGATGGATATGTTTTGCAATGGGAAATAAAATAATTTTACACAATGCCTCCTTATGAAGATAGTGACATTATTGATATTCATGATCCTCTCTATTCAGCTGATTATGAACGTGTTTCTAATTTAGCTGTTACAGGTGCGTGCGTCCGTGCATATTTTGTAAATGATATATGTACATGTACAAATTTTTAAATTCTTGTTTAATTTAATATTGTTCAAAATTAATTTTAAAATGTATAATTAACTAATGGGTAAGTGCACCAAGATGGTGAACAAAAAGGGGGGTATAAGTGGCCACTTTTTTTCCTAAAAATAGGTAAACCTGAACTTCAAAGAGATATTTGAAGGTCATGCACTCAAAATTAGGATTTGAGAAAAGAATAAGAATTGTAGTACTCTAAATCTAGTTTATAAACTACTAATTTTTAAAAAAATTGGATAAGATTAAGAGGGTCAAACCTTTCATGCATGAAAAACTGCTCCTGATTTTTTCAGAAAAATATAACATAGGTGTTTTCGTGCACTGCACAAAATATATAGTTAGATTTAGTATTTTGCAAAACCCTTTGGTAGGATGATAGGTAAGAGTGATATCTAGAAGTTGTGTTTTTTTTGTAATTTTCCATTGAGTATTTGATTTTTAATGATTTTTTGAAGTGACCGCATCCTAAAAATTTGGTACATGTTCATGCGCTAGGCATAACTTGCATCAAAATAATAAAAAATGCAAACTTTTTTTTTAAAAGTGTATAGAATATAGTGTAGAACAATAATATGTAATTTATTTGGAATTTGGTCAAGTATATCAAAAGTTATTAAAAAAATGGTAGACATATGTCTGTGAGGACTGTCAAGGCACTGATAAAGAAAATTAAAGTTTACTATGCTAATGTTGTCCAAAAATAGAAAAAATTATATGGTCATAAAACTAATAAGATGCGTGAGATTATGGTGGTAATTTTAGAGATACCCACTTGATCATTTGTAAACTTGATGATGGTGAAGTCAATAAATCATGTTGGAGGATGAAAAAACGTGTAAAGGGACAAAAAAGGGGGGAAAATGGGCTTGCAAGCCTTAGGGTCGTTTTCCAACCCTCTTACCAAGCCAAAACCCACACGGGTTTTGAAAAACAAAAAGTACTATTCGTAGTTCTAAATAACTCGTACGGGTTATGTAGAACTAAAACCATTATTTTGTGTTTTACAAAACCTGTACAAGTTATGTAAAACTAAAAACATTTTTTTTTTGTTTCACAAAACCCGTACACGTTATGTAAAACTAAAAACATTTTTTTTGTTTCACAAAACCCGTACGGGTTATGAAGACATAATAATGTATGATTGTAAACTTAGCATTTACTACACATGTTTTAGACATACCTATATAATATGTGTTTATGTATGTATATATGCATATCTATAGTTGTATATATATATATATATAGATATATGTATATATGTTTGTATACATGCATGTATCTCTTCTTTTCCTCTCTCTCTCGTCTTTCTTCCCCCATCATTGTCTTTGTCTATTCTGAGCCCTAATTATCTTCCTTGAGTTCTATCTCATCTCTCTCCCCCTCACACTTCTCTTTTTTTTAATTCTCTCACCCTTTTCTCCTTCTTGTTCTCTCTCTACCTCATGTCTCTCACCCTCTCCTCTCTCTCTCTCTCTCTCTCTCTCTCTCTCTCTCTCTCTCTCTCTCTCTCTCTCTCTCTCTCTCCTTTTTCCAATCTCCCTCTTGCCCTCTCCTTTTCCCAATCTTCCTCCCTCCCCTTCTCCTTAACCCCTCTCTCTTTGTCTCTAACTCTCTCTCCATCCCCCTCAACTTATCCTATTCTATTCCTCTCTTCCTATCTCCTATTCTCTCTCTTACCCCCCCTCTCTCTCCCTCCCTCTCCTTTTACCAATATCCCTCTCTCTCCCTCTCTCCCTCTCCTTTTTCCAATCTCTCTCTCTCTCTCTCTCTCTCTCTCTCTCTCTCTCTCTCTCTCTCTCTCTCTCTCTTTCTCTCTCCTTTTCCTAATCTCCCTCTCTCTCCCTCTCCATCCACCCTCTCTCCCTCTCTCTCTCTCTCTCTCTCTCTCTCTCTCTCTCTACTCCCTCTCCCTCTCTCTCCCTCTCCCCCTCTCCTTTTCCCAATCTCCCTCTCTCTCCCTCTCCCTTTCCCTCTCTCCTTTTCCTAGTTCTACATAACCCGTACAGGTTATGTATAACTAAGGCCAAAACTTCTAGTTCTACATAACCCATACGGGTTATGAGAAATTGCGAACGTTGACATAAAAGGTTTCCATAACCCGTACGAGTTATGGGAAAATCTTAATATATTTTAGTCCCAATGGCCTAAAAACCAGCATTGCAAGTTGTTTGAAGGCCCCACTACTTTTGCACATGATTTTTTTGGACAGTAACAGTCAGGTTTTCATATTTTTTTGTCACTTTTGCTTTGGAATGATTGATTTGTCTCGTATATTTGATTTTTTTTTAAGTTATTTTATCATTGTTACTTTAGATTATAGAAAAATCACGATCATTTGTTGTTTTTTTTCTTTGATCATGATTGATTTGTCTTGTATTTTGGTTTTTTTTAAAGTTATTTTATTATTGTTACTTTAGATTATAACAAAATGATGATCATTTGTTGTTTCTTTGCTATTTTATTGTGGATTGTCATCATGATGTTATGTGTAGGACAATGGGAAAGAACAAGAGAGGAACAAATGAACAAAGAGAGGCAGCAAAGGAAAGACAAAGGGAGTGTATGAGGAGATTACGTGAAGGTGCATCATCTAATGCACCTAATGAATGTGATGAACATTCAACAATTGAAATTGATATGATGAATGCACCAAATCAAAATGATCAACATACACCAATTCAAATACATATGATGAATGCACGTAATGAATGCAATGAACATACACCATTTGAAAATGATTCGGTGAATGCACATGTTAATGAGTTGTAATGTGCATATCTAGATGCTAATTTTTGTATAAAAAAATAACAACGAGTTGTAATTTGCATATTTAGATGCAAAATTTTATAAATATAAATAGTAATGAGCTTGATCATTTATATTAGATGCCAAATTTTATATATGAAAGTGTCCATGGGGCTGATTTGCAAATTTTGAGAGCCCAAATTTGTACCATTTGATTATAAATTTGTACTATTTGATTATAAATAACTGAGTCTAATTTTGACATATGTTAAATAACTTGCAAATGGGTATCTGAATATGCAAAAAAAATTCGAAGTGTTTTGGGAAAGTTTTGAGTTATTGTTGAATTACCCAATTTGAAGGGATAGTAAGAATAGTCCGAAACCGAGAGAGGCCTTTTTAGGCAGCGACAAAATGACCCCATTGGTTTAAACAGATCATCCATAAGTGCCACGGTCTCTGAGTTACGCGATGTCAAAGTTTGACCATTTTTTCCACTTTGAGCACTCAAGGGAAAACGTCGCTACAAGGTGGCTCAAAACGATTTGACGTCTTGGGGAGCAAGACAAGGGCACACCTAGCATAAACCCGGCCACCCAGATGCACTCGTGTTGACGGTTCGTTACCATGACAAGAAGAACGAAAGATGCACTATTTTGCCACCTCTCACTAATGGGTTTTGATGGTTTTTGATGCGACAAAAAAATCTCACCACAAGAAAATGAAATCGAGTTTCCCAAAACTGAGAGAGCATTTTTTAGGCAGAGACAACATGATCCCATAGATTCAAATGGATCATCCATAAGTGTCAGGTCTCCGAGTTACGCGACGTCAAAGTTTGACTGTTTTTTCCACTTTGAGCGCTCAAGGGAAAACGTCGCTACGAGGTGGCTCATAACGATCAGACATCTTGGGGAGAAAGACAAGGGCACATATAGCATAAACCCACCCACTGGATGCGCTCGCACTGACGGTTTGTTCCCACGACGAACAAAACGAAAGATGCACTATTTTGCCACCTCTCACTAACGGTTTTTGATGCGACAGAAAAAATCTCACCATAAGAAAACATAATCGAGTTTCCCAAAACCAAGAGAGGATTTTTTAGGCAGTGACAACACAACCCCATAGGTTCAAATGAATCATCCATAAGTTCCATGGTCTTCGAGTTACGCGACGCCAAAGTTTGACTATTTTTTCCACTTTGAGTGCTTAAGGGAAAACGTCACTACGAGGTGGCTCAAAACAAACAGACATCTTGGGGAGAAAGACAAGGGCACACCTAGCATAAACGCAGCCACCCGGATGCGCTCGCACTGACAGTTCATTCCCATGACAAGCAAAACGAAAGATGCATTATTTTGCCACCTCTCACTAACAGTTTTTGACGGTTTTTGATGCGACATAAAAAATCTCACCACAAGAAAATGGAATCGATTGGCCCGAAACCAAGAGAGGATTTTTTAGGCAGAAACAACATAACCCCATAGGTTCAAATGGAACGTCCATAAGTACCACGGTCTCCAAGTTACACAATGTCAAAGTTTGATTATGTTTTCCACTTTGAGCGCTTAAAGGAAAACGTCACTATGAGGTGACTTGGAATGATCAGACATCTTGGGGAGTGAGACAAGGGCACACCTAGCATAAAATCGGCCACCCGGATGCACTCGTGCTGACGGTTCATTCCCACGACAAGCAAAATGAAAGATGCACTATTTTGCCACCTCTCCCTAACGGTTTTTTATGTGACAAAAAAAATCTCACCACAAGAAAATGGAATCGATTTTCCCAAAACCGAGAGAGGATTTTTTAGGCACCAACAACACGACCCCATAGGTTCAAATGGATCATCCATAAGTGCCACAGTCTTTGAGTTACACAATGTCAAAGTTTGACCTTTTTTTCCACTTTGAGCGCTCAAGAGAAAACGTCGCTACGAGGTGGCTTGGAACGATCAGATGTCTTGGGGAGAGAGACAAGGGCACACCTAGTGTAAAATTGGCCACCCAAATGTGCTCATGCTGACGGTTCATTCCGACGACAAGCAAAATGAAAGTTGCACTATTTTGCCACCTCTCACTAACGGTTTTTGACAATTTTTGATGCAACAAAAAAATTCTCACCACAAGAAATGGAATCGAGTCGCCCGAAATTGAGAGAGGCTTTTTTAGGCAGAGACAACACGACCCCATAGGTTCAAATGGATCGTCCATAAGTACCACAGTCTTTGAGTTACGCAACGTCAAAGTTTAACTGTTTTTCCACTTTGAGCGCTCAAGGGAAAACGTCGCTATGAGGTGGCTCGAAACGATCCGACGTCTTGGGGGGTGAGAAAAGGGCACACCTAGTGTAAACCCAACCACCCAGATGCACTCGCCCTGACGGTTCATTCCCACGACAAGCACAACAAAAGATGCACTATTTTGCCACCTCTCACTGACGGTTTTTGATGCGACAGAAAAATATCACCACAAGAAAATGGTATCGATTTTCTCAAAACCGACAGGCTTTTTTAGGAAGAAACAATACGACCCCATAGGTTCAAATGGATTTTCCATAAGTGTCATGGTCTCTGAGTTATGAGACGTCAAAGTTTGACCATTTTTTCCACTTTGAGCGCTCAAGGGAAAACGTTGCTACGAGGTGGCTCAGAATGAACAAACGTCTTGGGGAGTGAGTCAAAGGCACACCCAGCATAAAACTGGCCACCCGAACGCGCTCATGTTGACGGTTCATTCCCATGACCAGCAAAACGAAAGATGCACTATTTTGCCACCTCTCACTGACGGTTTTTGATGTGACAAAAAAAATCTCACCACAAGAAAACGGAATCGAGTTGTCCAAAACTGAGAGAGGATTTTTTAGGCAGAAACAACACAACCCCATAGGTTCACACGGATCGTCCATAAATGCTTCAACTCTTCTTTTATAGGCGATTTGGATGAATAGGTGTGTCTCTTACCCTAAGGCCGACTTGTTATGGAATAAAATTTAAATGAAAACCTTGCCTAAGCCGAGTCATACTTAGATAAATTTCAAATCTACTTTGTACGCTCAAATCTTGTCTTAATTGGTTCTTTAAATGATGAACTTCGCTCCATAAGCATGAGTTTATGAAATAATAACTTCACTCCAATCTATACGAGTTGAGAAAATACAACACCACAGGGGCCCAAATAATCTCTACAAGTTGAAAAACCTGTTACAAGGAGAAGCAATGAAGCAAATCACAGAAGGAAAGAATTCACAGGAAAAATATGCTCCAAAATGTATTGTCAATAATAATCCTTCTTCATACAATGAAAAGAAAGAACTCAACCTTTAATAAGTCAAGAAACCCTAAAAGGGAAAACCTAGGTTTGCACATAATAATTAATTATATGCACCTAAAGTTAGCTTAAGTGTAAAACAGATAAAGGGAACTTAAATAATTAAACAAATATTGTTTAATTAATCAAGTAAATACCCGAATACTCTAACACCCCCCCTTAAGCTAGACTTAGGGAGAAGCTAAAACCTAGAACAGGTACTGAAAGCAATAAAGATGGGTCTCGATAACAAGGTCTGATCAGGTACCCAAATACAATGAAATCTCTATGAACTGGAGAAATAGAGAAAACCACATGGGAAGAAAACTCTACTCCAAAAAGAGATGGAAAAAAAAATATCACTGAAGCATGAAGAACCTGCAAACTCTATTGAAAAAATAACTGCTGATCTGGAGAACCTCCACTGAAATAGAACATGACCAGGTAGAGAAGACTGTAATCTGCATGAGTGCCCTCAAATGGCACTACTCAAATCAGATGGCAAACAACTAAACTCGAAGATACAGATGGCATGAGACACCAAAGCCTGAAGAGCTGATCAATCGAACCATGGAAGCATTAGAACCAACAGGATAAACCTCCCCATAATGCGGAAGTGGGAGAGGAACAGGAACACTGAAAAGGACAGCAAAAAAAAATTGTATGACGAAGAACCAAGAACATCAAAGGTGCTGAGACAAGTACATGGTGTCGTGGAAGGAACACTCACTTGACACACTCACTTGACAAAGGAAGATGGCAAACAACAGGCAAACATCAACCCCCTCATGGCACTTGATCAATAGTGCATGTACAACAAGACACAAGATATGCAAAATTCCAAGTAAACAATGCATGATGGCACTTTATCTCAGTGTGTTTGCATAAATACAAGCTACAATGATAAGAAGACTGGAAATAGAAATGTGAACCAAAATAGAGACACCCTACTCAGAGAAAAGATCCCAGGACCTGAAACAACCACGATATCCACCAGAGTGCTGAAAAGCAAAAAACTGAATAAAATATGCATGGAGCAGAATCTACAAATAAAACTCACATGGCTGGAAAGTACACAGCACATACTTTCCAAAAATATAAAATTGTCGAAAAACGGAGTTCAGATGCTCATTCTATGGCTCCCGGAGTGCAAAAACTAGACCTCACTTTAACTAGAAAAAAGCATAGTCAAATAGAAAAATTGGAAAAAATTACTAACACCATGAGGTCGGCCTCAGAACCAGCTTTCTGACACCTATTTGTTTTTGAAAAAATGACTTTGTATGTCCAAGTTAGAGCCAAAAAACCAAACCCCCCCTGAAAAAGGCCAAAAAAGGAGATCTGGTGGCTCTTTGGTGGTTCGGTGGCCAGTGGGTGGCACCCTGGTGGCTGGGCGGAGCCTCCTTGGTGGCTGGACGAAGCGAGTCGGGGGTCAGGTGGCAGAGCCAAGTGGCCCGGCGGTGGAGCCAAGTGGTCGGGTGGTGAAGTGGGTCGGGCAGCGGAGGAGGTCAGGCCGGGAGCTGCAGGCGGCGGTCGGGAGCGAAGCTGTGGCAAGCAGGGTGGCATGGGCTGCAGGCGAGCAGGGGGCCGGGGGCTGCAAGCGGTGGTAGCAGGTGGAGCAGGCCCACCGGAGGGGCTGCGGGTGGCCACCGGGGAATGCAGGGAGGCCGGCAGGGTGCCGGGCCAGCGAGGGTCAGGAGTCGGCAGTGCGGGGCCAAAAACCGACGGAGGGACTGGAGGGCCGGCGGGGGCCAGTGATGCTGTACGGGCCTACAGGACCTGCAACTTGGCAGGGAACCCACGGTACCCTGCGTACCGTGGGGGCCCCAACAAACTTTTCCGAAAAACAAAAAAAAATTCCAAACCCTTTTTTTTTCGCCTTGATTTTTTTGAAGATTTTTTTAATAAAAAATCAAAATCTGGCCTGCATGCCATAAAAAGACAAAATAATTTTTTTTTAAAAAAATTTTCTCGAAATGCGTGTCAGGGTCGTACGACCTGGATATGAGAAAAAAATACTCCTAGAGGCTCAAGAACCAAAATAGGTCAAATTTTATATGACCATAGGGGTTTTCGAGCCTTCTAAGCACAATGGTGAGGTTCGTTTAGGCCCAAAGTTCTCAGAAAAATAGGTCAAACCCTAGGTACATAAAAAATTCCTAAAAACCCAGATCTGCTTCCAAAGCAAAATTCTCAAAACAAGAACAGGTAGCTGCAGATCTGAAGCTCTAATACCATATAGGAGTTGAGAAAATACAACACCATAGGAGCCCAAATAATCTCTGCAAGCTAAAAAACCTGTTACAAGGAGAAGTAATGAAGCAAATCACAGAAGGAAAGAATACACAGGAAAAATATGCTCCAAAATGTATTGTCAATAATAATCCTTCTTCATACAATGAAAAGAAAGAACTCAACCTTTAATAGGTCAAGAAACCCTAAAAGGGAAAACCTAGGTTTGCACATAATAATTAATTATATGCACCTAAAGTTAGCTTAAGTGTAAAAGAGATAAAGGGAACTTAAATAATTAAACAAATATTGTTTAATTAATCAAGTAAATACCTGAATACTCTAACACAATCTCTTCATGCACGAAGGACTCAAAGCAAATTCACTCAATCAAAATACACAATATCAGCATTACCAGTGTCAGTACTTGGGTATACACAATATGAGCAATAGATAGTTTAAAAGTATATGCCATATGAGTTACAAGTAATGAACAAATTAGATCACACTTGAAGACATATACACAATGAACAAGTTTGATCATATTTCAATAGCAAATAACTAAGTTTCAAGAATATCAAGTTTCATATATATCAATGAACAAATTGGATCGAATATCAAGTTTCATATATATCAAAATGAACAATAATCGTGTACATATCAAAAAATGGCATAGATGCCAAATCAATAATAGTTACAAAAATGTGGCATGTGCCATGTCTGTCAAAGTTGATATATACATATACAAATGTCGAATATATAAAAAAATTGGTCCTTCAATTACCACAACTATAACTATATGTCTCTATCGGTATCTATGACTGTAGCGGATCATCAAAATCGAGCCTCTTCGAAGCAGTACGTGGCTCTGCAGGTGGCTGCACAAGGACAATTCAAATGTCGAACCAGATATATTTTCTCAATATAACATCAAAATAACTAAATACTGAACTGTAAATTGTTTGAAGTTGAAATGTTGATTACCTCATCTTTGTCTTCTGCAATTGGGTGAGGCTGAGGATCCGTGGGATGTCCTAAAGGAGATTGTAACTGGTAAAACAACATTAATACATGTTAATAACATATATGTCAAATAACACATAATAACTAAAAATGAATAGACTAAAAAACTAAACCATACCGGAGCCTCAGAGGGATGTGCTGTGGTCGTAGGAGGCAAAGTCATAGATGAATCAGTTACGACCATTTCCTATATCCATGGTAAGTGATCCAAAAGGAGTTAACTAGACGGTTTCAACTCCGTTGTGCACTTAGTGAAAAGGAGTTGATCTAAGATAGCCATACCTTTTCCCTTGGTCATGTTGGATCCCATAATATACGTGTAGGACTTCTACTGAAATAGAATGGTAGAATAATAGTAGGAAGTTTGGAAGGGGCCTGTAATAGGTTAAAGACAATCATACAAGTTAATAACCCAAAGTTGTTGACAAACTAGATAAAATAAATATTTTAACATATGTATAACAAATGCACACTAAAGCTTTGTATAGTTCTCCTATAGCCTTAGGAGGCCTAGTCGAATCTGATGCAGCTATTACCATTTCCTGTATGAAAAATGATAACATATGATATAGACATAAAAGGATTTAGTTATTTCGAACAAGCGATAATGCAATCCAAAGTTAATATGAAGATATCACCTCTTCCCTCTGCTAAACCTCATCGACATCGGGTGCATTCATTAATTCCGTAAACCCCATATGTTTTTGTACAAAGAACAAATAAAGTAAGTGCATTTATCAATATCTACATATACATGTTTAATCATAATACATTTCAACAAATGAATTTAAATTGTACTGAATTACCTTATGTCATTTGGGTGTCCAAGAGGATATCTTTTTCTGCCTCGGAGTGCTAGAGGATGGCTTTCTCACACGAGATGTCCTTGAGGTAGGTGGGGGTAGACTAATGGAAAAAAATTAACATATGGGAAAAGAGCATGTATTTATTATATCACTTAAGTCAAAAATATATAAATCTAAATGGTACCGCATAGCTATCTTGGCCAAAGTCAATGGCCAAAAGTGTGATATCATCAAGTTGGGACATCTTAGCCACTGATAAGCCCTATAAAATACCAAGTAATGATACATATAATTAACAAAAGATATTTTGAAACCAATGTATTATTATATTTTTAACAAATTTACAAATCTTTACCTCTGGTGGCGAAACTAATCATGACCGTGGAGTCGACTAAAAAGTATGTGGTGTACTCCCACCACCTGCTGCACCTTGCAATGCATTTTATTTATATGTCACTTTAAATTTTTCTAAAAATAAAAATTCATTTCTTTTTATAAGATTTAGTCACTTAATTGATAACATGTCATAAACATAATTAAACGCACCTATGTCTAATAGAGAGGGTACAACATATTAATCAGTTCATCGGTGAGGGCCACATCCTTTGCAATGGAAGCATGGCTCCCGCAAAATGTACACGAATGAGATGTCAAACCATCCTCATTTGTGTCAGTGTCTACACCAGAACATACACCTTGGCAGGTGGGGCACATATGCTGAATGGGTTGGCTCGTGCCAAATGATGTATGAGGTGCTGCGGATGAAGGAGGTGCTGCTGAGGAAGGAGGTGATGCTGATGAAGGAAGTGTTGTTGATGAAGGAGGTGCCACAGGTGCTGGTACATCCTCTGCTCCGACCAACTGTGTGTCATGCTGAACAATGACATCAGTCAATGATGCAGCTGCCCGAAGAGTTTGTAATTCTATAGACTCCTTCAAGGATATAGGGACAGTGACATGAACCATGGGTTTAGGAGCTATACGACTCCTATGTTGTGGCTCTACCACCCTATGGGCTCTAGGGCTATCCTACGCAAAGCCTCTGTCGGATGTCAAAGTAATTCGGCTTCTCATCGAGGATAAACTCACAATACAACTTTCTCAAAAAATATAGAGGCACCTCCCAATTATTACAAGGTGGTTGGTCAAAGACCATATACCACCTATCCCAAAAAGCTTCTTTCAACCTAGAATGAACACACCAATGTATAGGAAACTGAGTCGTATTTAGTTCTATGTTGTTACTGGTAATAGGATCAGTGAAAAGAGCACATATGCCAGCTTTACCTATGCCCTTTTTCTTCACTTGATCATGTGACAACCCATCTGCATAAAATGTTCGACATCTATCCCTCCTTAAACCCCATTTCGTAACCTCCCTAGATACCTCATTTGCACTATTAGCCATTGTTTCTAGTGTTCTGGCAAGGGTTGAGTGGTGCTCAAGCGTAGAGGACCTCAACCTATTCACCAATATAGAAATTTGGGCACTATTTTGTGTAAGGTGATTGATGAGATCCTCTTCTGTGGCATCTACATGATCTAATGGAGGACGTGGAGGGTTTTAGGGTGGTGGTGGTTGTTGAGGAGAAACATTTTGAGGATTTTGAGGGTTTTCTTGTTGCTCTTGTGCAATGTTTACAGGGTTTTCTTGTGTTGCTTGTGCAGGAGGAGGTCTTTGTTGTCTATTTCATTTTTGGGGATTTCTTGAATAATCTAACATCAAATTAATAAAAACAAAACTTAAATCAATTAAAAACCCCTACTTTAATTAAAATGCAAACAAAAATAATCAAACAAATCAAATCTTACCTGTTCAATGGGGTGCCATTGCTGAAAATTGCTTTCAATGTTGGGAAAATCCAAAATAGTTGCAAACCCGTGCAGGTTCTATGTTTTTTTTGCTTTTCCTTGCTGTTGTTCCATGGGTTTTGGCATTGAAAATGGCCAAAACCTGTGGCCTACACCCAAAAATAATGTTTCTCAAAACTCGTACGGGTTTTGATAAACTTTTATTTTTTATTTTTTTAAAAATGTTCCTCAAAACCCGTACAGGTTTTGAGGAACTTTTGGTTTTTTAAATTGTTTTTCTCTAGGCTTGGTGTTACCAAGCCTAGCACATTTTTGAATTTTTAGAACCCGCACGGCTTATGAAAAATTTGGTTTTTTTTTTGGCATGTGGCCACTTTTTTGTTCACCATCTTGGTGCGCTTACCCTAATATTGCTTGAAATATATATACATGTGGTCTATTTTCACAGGTGATATTTTGTGGTGATTACTAATCTCAACTATTCTGAAGGTGTAGATTATTTTCTACTGAGATGCACACAACCAAAATGCAAGTTAGTGGAATCAGTTAATGATGATGATAGACAACAATATCCCATTGGTTCAGTTGTTGTTGAAGGCACTTATTATCAACAAATAAAGATAGATACAATTGGTGTGAAATTCATTGATTATATGTCTGGCCAAAAAGTTCTACACTGTAGTCACTTAGTAATAGCGACAAGATTGCAGTTGGAGACATTGCCAAAAAGAGGACGTGGCAACCAAAAGTGGAGGTTGCCTATTGAGGATCATGAAAAAAAAATAGAAATTATAAAAGATAGGGAGGATCCAGATTATATGTACCAGGAGCTTTAAGTTCACTTGTCATGTTTGAACAAGTAAATTATATTAGATAGGTCTTATTTTGTTGAACTCATATATATTTAGATATTTAGACATGTGTTTACATTCGGATTCATTTATATTTTGTACACATGCATGGATTCGTTTTATTCATCTATGTATTTATTTAGTTTATATTTACACATGTATGGTTTCATTTAATTCTGTTGTGGGGATTCATTTAATTATGTTGTCCTAAGGTGTTTTAAGTGGTCTTAAGGGGATTTAAGGGGATATTTGCATCATGGATTCTTTTATATTTTTACACATGCATGGATTTGTTTTATTCATCTATGTATTCATTTAATTTATATTTGCACATGTATGGTTTCATTTAATTATGTTGTCCTAAGGTCTTTTAAGTGGTCTTAAGGGGATGTTTGCATCATGGATTCTTTTATATTTTTACACATACATGGATTCGTTTTGTTCATGATTTGGATAAATCAATGCCCTCTTATTAATGGGTGGGGGTGCACCTAGTTATCTGAACTTATCTGAAAATCTGCCCTTCCCTTGCCTAGCATGTTTCAAAAAATCAGTGTAGTCAACATCATCCAACAAATGAAATCCTACAAACAATTGTTTGCATAAATAAAGGGGCAACTCATCCTTTTGGGACCACCTATGATGAGTGGACAACCATCTAGGATTGATAAAAGGTGCTACTAGTGCATCTATGCACCTGGTAGGCATATAAACCTTCACCGTAACAAAGGTCTAATAATGAGGAAACATGGTTTTCACATCAACTGTGGAAACCTTATCATTCACTGTGTCCCATTTTATCGTACCACGTACATTGCGCAAAAGGGATCTATATAACTCCTCTGTGTTGACCTCATCATATGGATTCTAATTGTCAATGAGGTCAATCATATGAAGTAGCTCCTGATTAATTATCTCACCCATTTTCTTATTTCTTTGATCACACATGTTTCCCAATATGATATTCAAATGATTTAGAGCATGTTGGAGTTCCTCTGCTATCTAATTATATAGTTGTTGTCTCCCCTGTGGAGTTGTGGAAGACCTATGCGACGTCTGCTCACTCCCAGAAGGATGAACACTAGGCTCGGAATAGTTAGGGTTATGGGATCCAGGCTCTTCAAACATGATGATACTGGGTAATATACACTAAAATTATCTATATAAAGACAAATTTAAGATAAATTTCTAGATCTATGCACAAAAGAAATTTAAACAACAACTACAAATTTAATTTTAAATTTCAATATAAGTCTAATTTACAATTACATATATTTGCATACAATAATCAAGTTGAAAATTAGTCAAATTAAGTCAAATTAATTCAAATTAAGTCAAATGAGTAGAAATTAAGTCAAATGAGTCAAATTAAGTCAAATTAGTCAAATTAAGTCAAAATTATCAAATTAAGTGGTCAAATTAAGTCAAATGTGTAGTAAGGGGTCTTATGTGGTCCTAAGGGGTCATCCATGTGTTAGAACACATGTGTGACCCCTTAGGACCACATTAGACCCCTTATGACACCATTTGGTCTTATGTGGTCCAATTAGATCTTAGGGGGTGCACATGTGTTGTAAGGGGTCACATGTGGTCCTAAGGGGTCACTCTTGTGTTCTAACACATGAGTGACCCCTTAGGACCACATTAGACCCCTTATGACACCATTTGGTCTTATGTGGTCCAATTAGGTCCTAAGGGGTGCACATGTGTCGTAAGGGGTCTTATGTGGTCCTAAGGGTTCACCCATGCGTTAGAACACATGCGTGACCCCTTAGGACCACATAAGACCCCTTGCGACACCATTTGGTCTTATGTGGTCAAATTAGGTCCTAAGGAGTGCACATGTGTCGTAAGGGGTCTTATAGGGTCCTAAGGGGTCACCCATGTGTTACAACACATGAGTGACCCCTTAGGACCACATAAGACCCCTTACGACACCATTTGGTCTTATTGATGGTATGATGAAAGAATAAGTATCCGGTAGAATACTGAGAGGGGGGGGTGAATCGGTATATTGAAAAATTGATACAAAGTTCCCAAACTCAAACTCAGTCAAACAAAGTAAACATATCTCAGTCAAGATTAATATTCATAAGAATACTTTACATCAACCGGTTTAACTATTATGATAACTTTAATAGTAAACAACTTCAATCTTGTAAACATCAACTATGCTTAATCATAAATCAACATATTCAACTCTCAATGCTTCTACATAACATGCCTTATCATAAATTAACCACATCAACAAATAAGATCACAACCACAAAAGCATTCACTACTTGACACAAATGTTTATACGTGGAAAACCCAAATAGGTAAAAACCACGGTAAGATGAGACTCACAAGGATAGCTATCTGAACTCTTCTAAAGTTCGCCCTGTTAGGAGCCAAGCCTGTTAAAGCTTTACAATAAGTCCTGTTAAGAACTAATTCTAGTTAGGAATCACCCGGTTAAGGGATTTACAAATATGCCTTGATGAAAAGAACAATACCCTGCTACGAGTAACCTCACTGGAGGATTTAAGAATCCAAGCTAATGGACCACCTTGTTAGAGGATTTAATGAGTAACCAAGTTTGTTAGAGCTTACCCGGTTAAGGGATTTCACTTCTGCTATAATTGTTAGAAAACAACAGGTTTTCTTGATCTGTCTGAGTAGCACTACATTTGCTTGATCAGATCCTTCTAAGCTTCAATCTGCCTTCACTCAAAGTGCAGATCCATTCACTGGTTAGGCAACTACACACTCAACAGGTTTTCATCAATCTAGCCAACAACCTTTACAAACAACTTCATCGATCTTAAATAGAAATCAATTAGGCCGATAACACAAAAAAAACCTAATTCTCATCATCGAGATTACAAACAAGTCAATACAATCTTGACCGTTAGAAATCATGACAATCTCTTCACATTCTTCAAGAAAATTCCAAATGCTCCATCATCACCGCTTCATCGGACTTTGTAACTCATCACGCACTGTGCATTAGATGCAATCCACTTTGCTCCTTCCCTAGACAAAAAACAAACGTGCCAAAACAATTTGAACATATCCTCATTCAATGATCACACGTGTCTCCATCATTACCGCTTGTCAGATAATAAACTATCAAACTTGATCGATTAGGGTTTAACAACTAATAGGGTTTACCGGTTATATTACATAGAAAGGTTTAACCCTTTACACCAATTCACCAGTTCAACTCACAAACTTTACATACCAGTTTACAACATCTTCCACAAAGCTCTTCTTACCGGTTACTAACCAATATCAAAAACAACAATATCAACAATAACATGAATACCATTACCGGTTCAATTGACATCAATGACAACATATCATTAATGCAATCTTTATGCAAAATACCAACAAACTCAAAATGCCAACACTTATGTGGTCCAATTAGGTCCTAAGGGGTGCACATGTGTCGTAAGGGGCCTTATGTGGTCCTAAGGGGTCACCCATGTGTTAGAACACATGAGTGACCCCTTAGGACCACATCAGACCCCTTACGACACCATTTGGTCTTATGTGGTCCAATTAGGTCCTAAGGGGTGCATACACATACATATGTGATCATTATGTTCAGTTGGGTCATAAGGGGTGCATATGTGATCATTACATTCAATTGGGTCATAAGGGGTGTATACACATACATACATACATACATACATACGCATACATGTACATACCTACATACATACATATACACATACATACATACATACATACATACATACATACGCATACATGTACATACCTACATACATACATATACACATACATACATACATACACATAAAATAATTATATACACCTTAGGATGTATACATACATATACATACATACACCTCAGGACATGCTATCAAGGGTCACACACGTGCTACACGTGTGGTCCTAAGTGGTCACACTCGTGCTACACATGTGTGACCCCTTATGACCACACACGACCCCTGATAGCATGTCCTATGGTGTATGTATGTGTGTGTATGTATGTCCTAGTGTGTATATAATTATTTTATGTGTATGTATGTGTATGTATTTATGTATGTTTATTTATGTAAATATAGGTATGTACATGTATGTGTGTGTATGTATGTATGTAGACCTATGTATGTATGTTTATGTATGTATGTATGTATGTATGTATGTGTATGTATTTTTATGTATGTGTATGTGTATGTCCTAAGGTGTACACATAATTATTTTATGTGTATGTCTGCATGTATGTATGTATGTGTATGTATGTATGTATGTATGTATGTATGTATGTATGTATGTATGTATGTATGTAGGTAGGTATGTGTATGTATGTGTATGTTTGTGTATGTATTTGTAGGTATGTGTGTATATATGTACATGTATGTGCATGTATGTATTTATTTTCTGATTTTCTAAACTAATATGGTACAATAAATACAAAAAAAAAAACTAACTTTTAAAAACTATTTAAAAAACTATTTTAAAAAACTTTAAAAAAACTAATTTTCTATCAAAAACTATTTTAAAAAAAAACAAAAAAAAATAAAATTAATATGATACAATAAATACATTTTAAATAAAACATTACAAAAATGGACTTACCACCGAAACACTTTCGGTTGGATTGTTGCAGTTCTTCTCATCCTCCTGCTTAACTCCAAGCCACTCAATGCAAAATGAGGGGCTTGGGTAGATTTCTGGGTTTATATAGCACAACGTATTTATGGGGTTCCAACCGAAATGTTTCCGACCGGAAATTTGTTGCCATGCGAGCGCTGTGTGGCCGCATAATCAATCTGGTCGGAACAAGTACTGTTAGCCTAAAGTGCAACACAGATCCGTACGATTACCCGACTATTAAGGCCCCTTGTATTCCAAGTGGGAAACTTCGTTTCCAAACTTTTGAGGTAGGTTATAGGGTTCACTACCTTCCATTGGCTATCTCCATTGCAACTTCCTTTTATCTTGTAATCCTCTAGGACGGGCAACTAGTCTTAGTTTCCATCCAAACATCAATCTTCTTGTTTCTTGTTTTCCTCTTTTGGGCTGTCCACCCCTCCTCATCAAGGTGAGCACATGAGTTGGCACCTGGGGACATCTAGCTACTAGTGGTGGCACTTGGTGATAAGTAGGTCATTCTGATGGTCGGGGAAGAGATAAGGGGCTTTGGTGATTTACACGAGTGGGGGCAGAGGGCTTTGGTGAGAGCACACTATTCCCCAGTATTCTAGGGGTGGAAAGGAAATGGGATTTCTCCTTCTTCCAAGAGTATCTCATGGATAGGAGTCTCCATGATACTACCCTCTAGAGGTTTAACATTTTTAATTGGATTTTTTCATAATTTTATGGATCCCCTCAGTGAAAGGGTAGTCATTACCTATTTCCTCACCTTGAGGTTTATTCATTTCAACCAAGGGCTCCTCCCCCTAGTGAGAAATCCTAGCTACTTAGATTGCTTCCCCCTTAGAAGATATACATATTTATTTAAGTTTTTGGGGCTTTTTTGGAGGGGTTTTACATTAAAAAATCAAGTGTCCTTACTTGGAACAATTCTAACTAAACACTACATAGCATTTTCATAATATATAGCTTGGGTCTATTTGCTTAGTATAGATTATAAAGAAATGAAGTTAAGAAGAGTTTTGTTAATATCTACATTCACATGTATAAGCATGCAAATACTGACATGGATTTAGCCTTAATCATGTCATCAGTGGCAACAAAGTGTCCAAAGGTGTTTCCAATCCATTTAAAGATTTGTTCATCCTAGAATTCAAGTGGGAGACCCAAAAGGTGCACCCATATTGGCACTGTTTTGTATAAGTCAATAGTGGGATCAAAGGTTGATTTCTATCTATAGAGAAACAAATGATGTTTATCATAGGACAATATAGTCCTAGAGTGGGAACCACACTGAGGTCCTCCACAACCATAAAAAAGA
Source organism: Cryptomeria japonica (assembly GCF_030272615.1). Classification (NCBI taxonomy): domain Eukaryota; kingdom Viridiplantae; phylum Streptophyta; class Pinopsida; order Cupressales; family Cupressaceae; genus Cryptomeria; species Cryptomeria japonica. The sequence goes on from NC_081411.1 coordinate 211,818,444, forward strand.
AAGAGACCACCTGACATGGCACTGACAATCATGCTTCCTTTTAGCTTCCATTTTGTAGCGACCTAGCTATGAACCATATCAATGGTTGGGTGGAATGAGAAAAACTTTCCCACTAGAGTAATGTTATCAATGGTTGGGTGGAATGAGAAAAATTTTCCCACCAAATTAATGTTCATGGATGAAACAATTTGGTCCAGCACAGAGGCATATAACACAATAGTCATTCTTTCATCTATTTGCAGGTATCTTGGGGTTATATCAGGGGTTTTTCACCCTGTTTCACCACCAAGGAGCACATTTTTTCACCCCTTGAGTTTTGGGCTTCAATTTGGAGGCACATGCTCTAGATTCTTAGTCCCCACAGAGAGACCATCATTGTCTTTCTTGGACTTCCCATCAAGTTGGGTGGCATATTCACATCCCGCCTTTGTAGTTGTCGTAGAGACATTTGGAGAATCTACAAAGACCCCAATAGGTATTGTGGAAAATCCCATAGTAGGCCACCTTTAGAATATGACACAAGTGTATCGTTGGGAATGATATGAGGGGCAAGAGGTCGAGGGACAAGGTCCCCACCGAAACGAGCTCCATGTGCAGGGAGATTCAGAAATTGTAGAGTGATAAAGTTGCAAAGATTTATTTTGTAGTTTTAATTGTTAATCCTTTCGAGAAATTTGTTATTGATATTCTAGTTTTCATTATGTATAATTTTTGCATCACAACCATAAACAACATCAATAGCTATTATAAATTGTGGAAAATTAACACACTTAATTTGATTTGCCTTCACTAATGAATAATTATAAATACAATATAACACATAAACCTACACATACATTGAACTATTTCTCAATAACTATTAATAAAAAATAACAAATAACAAATAACAATAACAAATAACAATAACAAACATCAAGTTTTCACAATCCATGAGATATTGTCTTGCCTGTTTTCGGATTAGATTGTGTATGAGTTTTTTGCATCAAAATTTAGGATCACACTCTGCGAGCCATCATCGAGATGATTATAGAGCCATGTAGAAGTGAGAAGATGACCAAGAGACAGACCAAGATAGCTAAAAAGAAGGAGAGAGTAGGCACAAGGACCGAGAAAGATTGACAAGACTACTAAAAGGAAGAAGGTAAAGAAAAAAACAATCCAAACTAACAAAAAAAAATCCCTATGACAACTAACATGAAACAAGAAAATAATAAATGAGGGAATAAAAACAATCAAACAAAACACACACACACATGTACACATATACATATATAAATACATATAGATACATACATGCATACACACATATATACATGCATACATGCATATATATTGTATATATACATATACATATACATATATATGTATATACATACATACATACATCTATGTGTGTGTTTGTGTGTGTGATTCACAACAACAAAACACAAGACAAGATAATAGCAATAATAAAAAAATAAAAATAAAAACAAACAAAAGATAAGAAAATAGAAAAAACAAAGAAATATGAAACCAATATATATATATATATATATATACCAAACAAGAGACAACAAAGAGAAAATAAACAAAAGACAAACAACCTCAAGAGATAAAGGAGAAAAGTACGCACACACACACACATACAAACATATATATACACATATACATATAAACATATAAAAGAAACGACAAGAAAAAAAGAACAAAAACAAAAGAAAAAGGTCAATAAATAAAAACATATATATGTATAGTATATGTGTATATATATACATATATATGAAAAAGGAACTAGCATGCAAAAAAGGAAGCACAGAGGAAGAATAAACAAGAATAAGCCACATGGGGGAGAAGAAAATTGAAACCAAAGAGAGGATACAACATCCAAAAAAGAGAAGGAACATGAAGAAAGGGCAACCGAAGGAAGGAGGGAGAAGACTAAAGGGGCAAGACACCAAAAGGGGATGCGAAAAGGGAGAGAGAGAAGAACCTAAACTTTTTCTTCTTCCCCTTGTGGCTTCTTCTCGTTTATTCTTCCTTTGTGCTTTCTTTTTTGCATGCTAGTTCCTTATATGTATTATGTATGTGTGTGTGTTTTTATTTATTGACCTTTTTCTTTTTCTTTTTTTTCTTTCTTTTTTTGTTGTTGATATATATATATATATATATATATATATATATATATATATATATATATATATATATATATATATATATATATATATATATATATATATATATATATATATATATATATAACTTTTTCTTTTGTTTTCGTTCTTTTTTTGTTGTTGATTCTTTTATATATATACACACACATATACTATAGATATATATGTTTTTATTTATTGACCTTTTTCTTTTGTTTTCGTTCTTTTTTTCTTGTTGATTCTTTTATATATGTATATGTATTTGTGTATATATATGTTTATACACACACACTATACATATATATGTTTTTATTTATTGACCTTTTTCTTTTTCTTTTTTTCGTTCTTTTTTTGTTGTTGATTCTTTTATATACATATATATATTTATTGAACTTTTTCTTTTGTTTCCGTTCTTTTTTTCTTGTTGATTCTTTTATATGTATATGTATATGTATATGTGTATATATATGTTTATACACACACACACTATACATATATATGTTTTTATTTATTGACCTTTTTCTTTTGTTTTCATTCTTTTTTTCTTGTTGATATATGCCAGAAGGTAATTAGTTAGGTCCCCTTCATTCACTCCTTCAGCAACTATAGAGTAGAGGGCAACCAGCCTCAACTCGTTATAGTTGTGAGAAAGGATATATAAGCATTGTTAGCCCAGATAGGATAGCCGAAGCATTGTCGAGTTAGGACAGGTGTTAACTTCTCTCCTTTTGATAAACGAGGGTGTATTAGCTGGTTCCTCACCCCTAGATGGAAGTAACAAGTTGACAACCGGAGGAGCCGGAGGATCCAGATAAATAAGGTGACGTTGAACTATTTTCTCATTGGTCTAGCCCATCTCCAACTACCCGTATATATATATATATATATATATATATATATATATATATATATATATATATATATATATATATATATATATACTATTTTATTTTTATTTTTATTTTTAGGCCGAAGCTGCCAAGAGTCGCAACTTAGAATCCATTTTAGATGTCCTTATTGGGAATTGATCTTGGGTCTCCACAGTGAGAACCCAATGTTTTAACCAATTAAGCTCAACCCCTTGGACTATACATACTGTTTTTTTTTTATTTATATTGTTTGATTGTTTTTATTCCCTCATTTATTTTTTTCTTGTTTCATGTTAGTTGTCATGGGGCTTTTATTTTTATTAGTTTGGATTGTTTTTTGCTTTCTCGTTGTTTTGTTCTTTACCTTCTTCCTTTTAGTAGTCTTGTCAACCTTTTTCTTTCCTTGTGCCTGCTCCCTCCTCCTTTTTAGCTACCTTGGTCTGCCTCTTGGTCATCTTCTCACTTCCACATGCTCTCTAATCATCTTGATAATGGATCACGGTGTGTGATCCGAAAGATTGATGCAAAAAACTCATACACAATCTAATGCAAAAACAGTCAAGCCAACAAATGACAAATTTTTAAATTAAAATTGAAACACACCATTAAACAAAATTAAATATATACCTGCAAATCTAAACCTTGAATTTGTAAGTCAATAATAAACTAAAATGAAATCATGTGGAAAGAATATACTGCTTATACATTTATTATTATAGTATTGAAGAACAATCTAATCAGAGCAATCCCAAAATATTAAAAAAATGGCTTGTGTACTATCCAAATTTTTACTTTTATATATATAAAGTTTGTACAGACTTCAGCAGAGCACGAAACACTCGCGGGCATTTTAAGCAAAGCTTGGACGATTTGACTTTATAGGAAGGTCGCGGGTATTTCCCGGGATAGAGATTTGCATTAAAGAAATATTAATTCTAGGTGCTTTCTTAAATATCCTTCCCTGGACCGGACAATTACCAGGCTGTCCTCAAAGCCGAGAATTTTCGTTTATCAAAGTCCAAGTTAATCATCTTCCCGAGCCTTACGATCCACATAAACAATGAAAGTCAATTCCTTCGTTGGCTTTAGTTATCACACACGTTGTTCAATACAAATCTGTATGATTTTAAAACTATAAATTTGTAGAGTACAGCTTATAAGAAATACCCAATATAATGGATTGTCTGCATTCTAAACAAGTTTACAGTCAAAAAGATCTTGACTTGTAAACCCACCTAACAATTAAGATCAGGTGATCTTTAAGGATATGGATCTGTCTGTGCCTATTCATTTTATGTACAGTGTTATTTGTGAATCTTAAAAAATTGAGAAAATGGAAATTTCAATGACCACCACAAACCAGCAGGGCGCTGCACAGTTTGAAACACAAGAACAAAATGAAGAAATTATCCAGATGGAGACTCCTCCTTTTCAGCAGAAAATTTACATTGCTGTTGGAAAAGATCTGTGTGAGAGCATGAATGCACTCAAATGGGCGCTGGAAAATTTGGATTGTAGGCAAGAAGTTTTAGTATTTCTTCTTCATATCCAGCGTCCACTGCGCCAAATACCATCAGCCAGTAAGAATTTCTTTGATTGATTTGACTTCCATAAATATGTTTACTTGTTTTGCTTCTCTAAATTGGACGTTTTGTGATTTTGCAGTTGGGAAAATTCCTGTGGACCAGGTGAGGGAGGATATCGTGAAGGGCTACAGGAAGGATGTAGAGAAGGAACTCAATGGTTGCCTCAAGAAATACCTTGATATTTGCACCAAAGCCAAGGTACGAATCTCATCCCCTTTGGAGCAGAGATGGTTTGTGTTCCAGTGTCTGAAATTATCATACAACAGGTGAAAGCAGAGACTTTGGTAGTTGAGAAGAATGGCGTTAAAACAGGAATTGTTGAAGCTGTTTCAGAGTTCGCTATTACCAGGCTTATCATGGGAACATCATCAGCTAGTGGCAGCATATCCAGGTAGCTGAAACAACTTGTGGAACATTTTATGGAATTTTTTGCTATTTTTCGTGGATCTGTTAGGATTCTCACCTAGAAAAGTGCTCTACTGCTGAACTTACCAAACTACCATCTATCTTTGCAATGGAGATCATGTGATAGACTTTTCTTTTTCTTTCCAGCATTTTGATACTGTAATTCGAAAAATTATGAACAGGAGGATGAAGATGGTAGCACCGGGTAAAGCAGAATATGTCCGAAGTCATGTCATGGAGTCCTGCGACGTGTGGATTGTGTGCAAAGATAAACTCGTATCACATAATGGTCAGTGCGTATATTTATCAGTTCACAGTTTTGTCCATGAATGATAAGCATTTAGTTGTTTTCGTTTCATTGGAGCCGGAATTCACAAGCTTTGTCTTTGTTTGATGGCGTGGATTTTAAATAGCAGCTCAGATTTTGAAGAGCCATATAAGTCGTTGTCCAGAAAATTTTGGCAGAGTGGTTGGATCGCTGCCAGACATCCGATTGGATCTGGACATCTGCAATCGAAGTAATTCGATTTTTCCGGTCACTAGATATTCAACGCCTTCTTCAGGGGAAGAATTGAACGGCTCGAGGATAATTGTTGCGACGAATGAAGTTTCTTCTGAATCGGAAGCGGCAGACAGTCCTGAGTTTAACGTTGATGAGGGCTTCTCTCGTAGAACTTTCCAGCTGGCGCATCAAGGATCTCAAGTATCTCCTCCCAACGAATTACTCATTTATTTCCTTAAAATTATCTCATTTCTTTCTGTTAATCCTTTAACGGCACAAATAAAAAAGCAAGAGGTAAAGCTTGTAAACATACTTGAAAATCTGTCTGGATAATCTTAGAAATTCAGATGTTGAATTTTAATGCAGGATGCTGAAGCCTTGAAAAATTACCTGAGAGATACTTTGGAAGTGAGCCAGAAAGCGAAAGCAGAAGGCCGAAGGGAGACCGGAAAATGCAAGAAAGCAGAAGCGGCTGCCATTAATGCTAATCACAGAGTATATGCACTGTTTCTTCTTTCTTACAGACACAGCTGCTATTGTTTGTTGGCGTAGGGAAAATATTAAAATATTTCCATGTTTACCAGTTTACAGCCCTTGAACCTGTTTCAGAAAACAGAGTGGAAGTGAAAGAAGAGGAAAATGTACACTTTCAAGACTCTGCTGTTCATTCGGGGCCGCGGATCGAACCCCTGACCTCCGTTTTGTCCTCCTCGTCAAATAATCTTGAATTTAGCGAATACTCTTTCGACGATCTCAAAGCCGCGACATGTAATTTCTCTGAGCATTTTAAACTCGGAGAAGGAGCCTCTGCTACCGTTTACAAAGGTGAAATAAGACAAACAACTGTTGCAGTCAAAATTCTCAAGAAACGCAGTTTAAATAGCCAGCGAGAGTTCCACCGGGAGGTATATATACATGAATTACTTCAAATTACTGTAAAATTCGTTCTCCTCTGTTTTCATAATTGTTGCTTACAATCTCCTACTTACGGTAAAATTTGTTCTCCTCTGTTTTCATAAATGTTGCTTACAATCTTCTACTCACAGATCGATATTTTAAGAGACATACGGCATCCTCACTTGGTGAGGGCTGTGGGAGCCTGTTTCGAGCGAGGCTGTGTAATCTATGAGTATATGTCCAACGGAAGCCTGGCAGATCATCTAAGCTGCAAAAATACGGCTCCGCCACTCCCCTGGCACGCCAGAGTTCGCATCGCCGCCGAAGTCTTCTCTGCATTACAATATCTGCACAGTTTAAAGCCACATCCAGTCATCCATGGCGATCTTAAGCCCGAAAATATACTGCTTGACGAAAATTTTGTAAGCAAAATAAGCGACTTTGGCCTAGCTTGTCCTCTGCCACACGATTTACCCTCACAGTTGGAGCCAAAAGGCAGATTTTCCTACAGGGATCCTGAATACCAGACAAGCGCCGAATACTGTACCAAATCCGACGTTTACAGCCTGGGAATCGTCATTCTTCGGCTTCTGACAGGGAAACGGGCGCTCGGACTCAGAGAGGATGTGGAATGTGCGCTTCAAGGTGGAAAACTGGGGCTGGTTTTGGATCCTTCAGCCGGTGATTGGCCATTTCTGCAGGCTACTCAACTGGCTTATCTTGCCTTACAATGCACGGATCCGGTCAGAAAGAAGCGGCCCGACCTTCAACCGACTGTGATGAAAATTCTTGATCGGCTTCGAGAAGTGGCCGTCCCTGCGCCGAACCCTACCAAGCCCGTCGAACATGATCAAATGTCAGTGAAATAAGTGTTCCGGATCTCTTACTCTGTCAATCTTCCACTGATAAAAATCTAACTGTCCAAAGCTCAGATTTTTTTTTACATATTTATCTAAATTTCAACAAATATCAGGGTTTTACTTATTAACAGAAAATTTATGTAATTTGCAGGAGATCATTGAGGATCCTATCGGTGCCGCAAACGCCATTACATTCGAAAGGGAGGCGATACAAGGGTAGTCCGATTGCGGAAAAGACATATCATCTATGGCAAATAACTTAGAAGAAGAATCTGATTGTTATTTTCTCTTCTGACATCAGCCATTGGACAGTCTCAAGAAAGAGACAATCTTTTGTAAATCCAAAAATATTGTAACCCATTGTTTTGAAAATGTAGATTCATTACAGAGGGCCTGGAATGTATCCGCACGGTCTCGTACACAGTTAATTTTTTGAAATAGAAAGTGAAAATGGAAATGTTAACGGCCGTGAGTTCAATAAAAATATTCAAAGCTTGTTTAGAGTGGCGTCTGAGAAAATTTAAAATGGTAATGTTCCTGCGGGGACATTTTAAATGATTCAGAGTCCGTGTACAGTGATGTTAGAGGAAATGGAAAATGGAAATAGTTTTTGATTTTAATAAAATATTTAAATTTCATAGATGGGTCAGATCAAGTCAAAGATAAATAATGGTCAAAAAGTAGGATAATTATTTCTATTTGTGGTAAGGATGAGGTGTAAAATTGTTATATGAGTGTTGAAAATGATATTTGAGTGTAGGGGTGGGGTATAACTACTGTGTACTTTGGTTCTATATTTTAATATTTATAAATCATATGTTAAAAGCAGAATATTATTGGAGAACTATCACCACATGTTACAAATATGGACCATTGTAAGGTCTAGTGTTATTGTTACTAATGTCAATTGGTACATAAATATTTGCAATTTAAAAATTTGTGGAGTCAATTTCAATTCATATTTGTGGCCTCAGCGTCTTGCATTATGTTCAATCTTATGTTAGTCTAGTTTATGTTTTAATTTAATGCTTTTATAAGGATAGTTGCTTTATGGATTTTAAGGACTCCATAAACGTGAGTAACCTCTAAAGAGGGAGGTGAGTCACTTCTTGGTAGAGTCATCAAAGGGAGAGTAGGAAATAGCCACTTTGACTTTTTTAATAATTTGGAAGATGGGGTTATGAGTCAAGATTTTGTAGCTAGTATTGTCTGAAAGGAGAATAAACATTTTGGAGGTTTAGTTAATACCAACTAAGGATGCTTATAAAAGCATTAAATTAAAACATAAACTATTTACTAGCATAAGATTGAACATAATTCTCTTTTCACCAAGGTGCCAATCTCGAACTCTATTGAGATTATAACAAACATAAGACCAATCTTGATATTTCCAGCTTAGTTGAGTTGTGCCTCATGTCCACTTTCTTCACCTTCCAAGGAATTGTTTATGAGCAAGTTGATGGGGTTGTCATGGATTCCCCATTGTCCCCTATTGTGGCCAACCTTTACATGGAGTATTTTCAAGATATCACTCTCAATTTGTTTCCCCTTAAACCAAATGGTAGAAGCGTTATGTGGATGATTCTACTATTTGTTGGCCCCATGATTCTAATAAGTTAGAAGAATTTCACTTGCACTTAAGCAACATAGCTCCTTGCATTTCCTTGACCAAAGAATTAGAATCCAATAACCAACTCCCCTTCCTTGATATCCTACTCACCAGAAATCCCAATGGTTCCTTAGCTTTCCAAGTCTTTCGTAAGGCCACCCACATTGCTCTCTATCCTCGTGTCTCCTCCCATCATCATCTCCACCAAAAATTGGGCATCCTCAAAACCTTGTTCACCAAAGCCTTCAAGATATCTGATAATGACAATAGAGACCAAGAGATTGCCCATCTTGTAGAGGTTTTCAAATTAAATGGGTACAAAAGGGAGCATAGCCTTAAGGCCATTAAGCAAGCCAAATCTAATGTGGCCTTTATACCTAAAGAACCTTTCCTTCAAACATCCCCCCTTCATTGAAGGCCTCTCTTACATTTAATATCAAAAATTCTTCAAAAAGGTGGCCTTTGTTTCACCTTCCAGCCCATTCATACTCTTAGGCACTATATCCCCTCCCGTAAAGACACCCCTAACCTTCTCCAATGTGTTGGTGTCTACAAATTCATTTGCTCATGTAGCATACCATACATTGGTGAAACTAGTCGATCTATTAGCACTAGAATTAAAGAGTGTAATGTTGACATAAGACAAGAGAATACAAAAATTGACATTTATGGAGAATTTTTCCTTGATAAAACTCCACATCCCCTTAATAGGAACTCAAATCTTAGCTAAGGAAGATAACTTATTTAAGAGGAAACTTAAAGAGGCTATCGAAATCAACCACCATCCCTTCAACCTCAATCACAACATTGGTTGGGGTATTAGCTTCTCGTGGCAACCCTTGCTAACCCACCTCAAAACCCAAGATACTCACCCTCCTAAACCCTTTTCCAATCCTTGAGTTGTTCTTGCTCCCCTCCCCAAAACCCACCCCGACCCCCCTCTACACCCCATCCTTTTATGTTCCTTTTTCTTAATTCTTATCTTTTTATTCTCTCTTTCTCTCTCTCCCTTTTCTACTTTTCTATTTTATCTTTCCTCTTTCCTCCTCTTTGTTTTTTTTGAGTTAAATTTCACTTTTATTTTTCAAATTTTAGTCCTTCCCTCCTTTATATATATATAATCCTTATGTATATATATTGGTTTTCTTTAAATGTATATCTTAATTTTTAACGCTTTTATTAATTTTCATTATATTCCCTTATAATTAATTTTATTGTATTTTGACTATTTATTTTTATTCTTGTTACATTATATTTATGTTTTTTATTAGGCTAGTTTTTTGCTCTTTTGTTTGTTTGATTGTTTACGTTAGTTTTGCTCTATAAGTGTTTTAATATTATGGTTATTATTGATTTTACTTACACACACACGCGCGTACAATGCATTTGTTTGCAACTTTATAATTGCTTAGTATTTCTTTTTTCTATCATCATTCTATTATTCAATCCTCTCAGCAAAAATTATTTTCTCTTTTTAATATTATAATTGTTTTGAATTTTATTTTTCTATTATTGGATATTCTTTGCATAAGTCTTTTATTAAGGTGTCCTCCCCTTTTCCCCTTTGGTCCTCTTGGTTTTCAGGCCCAATTGAAACCCCCATCCCTCTCCTTTTTTATTTGGCTTGGTCTACTAACTATCCTACTATTCTCTCATTTGCTCTTACTTCCTGATGAAGGAACATGGAATTTGATCTGAAATGTCAAAGCAAAAAACTCACATTGTCAAAACTAGAGACATTGCACAAATTTACAAATTGTGGAAACCATATATTTGCAATATAATGTTGGTTGTTTTTTTGGTCTATAACTTTTGTTTGTAGTTGTTTGGCTATAGAGAACAATATTTATTTGTTGTTGCTCATCATGTAATAAATATTTCTTCCATTTTGAGTTTTTATTTTAATTATGTTCTATATCAATATATTTTTTAATAAAACTAATAATTATACATTGACAAATGACACAATATTAAATCAAATTGGACTCATTTTCTAATAACATAAGTATTATATTTATGCATTTTTTTCTACAATTAACCTTTCTTTATCTACATATGGACACATTTTCATAAATTTGGCATTTATGTAGGAGCATCCATGGTGTAAGGGCAATCTTACATCACCCAAAAATATTATATTTTTCTTTTTGTTTTGTTCAATGAATATTCATGATGCTTATTTCCACTAAAACTCTTGAAGGGTGCTTTATAACTTTCAATTTTTTAAAAAGATTAAATTTATCATGGCTTTTATTTTTGGTAACTATGCATATAAGCACATAGGGACTTGGAATTTTCCTCAAAGCTCTAAAATTGAATTTTGTACATTCTGGGTGAGTTTTGAGTCAAGGCAAGTATGTGTAAGAAGATATTAAAGCTTTAAGTTTTTAAATTTTAAGAAAAAAAAGGATTTTGAGGCTTTAAATGTTGTTTTGGGGCCCAAAAAATATGGGAAATTCTACAAGTCAAATTTAAGCATGTTAGGCACATTGAGATTTTCAATTTAATTTTTTTTTGGCTTAATCAGATTTTCAAATCAAAAGTTAGGCTATATTTGGATGCAAGTTACAAATCCAAAAAAAATCTTGAAAGTGGTAAATTGTGTGAAAGGATGGAAAATATAAAATAGAAGAAAATTTGAAGATACAAAAGGAGGAAGTGATGTAGGAGCATCTGAGTAGTTCATCCGGTTGGAGCAGTTAGTAGTGGAGTTTCTTGGAGATTGTTGCGTTTCTTCATGTTTGAGAATTTAGAGTTGCAGATTTGGATTTAGCATCTGGAGATCATTGTCTTAAACATATTCGAGATTCATGGAATTTGGATTTGATTCTGGTGAGATACCGATTCCAGTATTGGTCCTGTGTTGGTGTGTTCTTACCAGTTAGTCTTGCAGTGTCTGGAGCGAAGAAGAATTGGGTTGCGGATGGTTTCCGTAACTTGTGGATCTTTGTGAGATGTTGTTTTGGACCTAATCGATGTTCTTAGAGGTTCGCGCAAAGTTCTAAGCATTATTGGAGGTGTTCTTGGTGATTTGGTCAGCATGTTAGTGTTCTCACGTTTCATTATGAACCGGTGGATCTTTGGTTGACCTGATTTAGTTATTGAGGCTTGTAGATAGTATAAAGAGGAAGTTTGTAGATTGATTGGGGGGTAGAGAGGTCCGTGAAAGATAAGAATCAGGAAAGATGTAGATTCTAGAGGCACTGAGGTGTTTTGGTCTGAAGGACTGAGGTTCAGATCAACAGAGCATTATCGGAGACAAAGTTGTTAAGCAGATGATCTGTAGATCACAAATTTGAGTTGTTTGAATGATTTTGTGATTCTGGGCTATGGTCCAACATGTGTAAAGCCTCAGGGTATATGTAATTCATCAAAATAATATAAGGATTAAGCTTTGAGGCTGGGTTTTTCCCTTTGAGGGTTTTCCCTGGGTATATCTTATGTTGAATGATCTTGTTTTACTTTGTTATTTCATGGTGATTGTGTTATAGGTTGTAAGGTGAGGTTGTCCTTCATTGGATCTCCCTACCTTGAATTCATCAAGTGGTATCAGAGCCGGTTATGAACTTCTTGATAGAGGAAGAGCTAGTTGTGAACCATCTGGATGAAAAGAACTTGAGGCAGCTTGAAGACTTGTTCAAATCGTCAAACGTTGAGGCAGTGAAAGGCTTGCAAACAAAGCGTCAAACCTAGGAGCATGAACTTGAGGCAGTTGACAGGTGGACTTGAACAGATCGCCAAATTGAGACAGGTTGCAAGGTGGTCTGGTAGATCGCCAAGGAGAGGCAACTAGAACTTGTAGTCAAATCGTTGAACTTGAGGTAGTTGTAAGTATCTATGAACATATCGCCGAAACATATTTTATGTAGCATTGGTTGTGGAATATTTTAGATCAAGTGATGGGACTCACTTTTCAATTAACCTTGAGAGTTTGATGCAGAAGCATCTCAACAGTTCATCCAGTTGGAGCAGTTAGCAGTGGAGTTGCTTGGAGATTATTACATTTCTTCATGTTTGAGAATTTAGAGTTACGGATTTGGATTTAGCATCTGGAGATCATTGTCTTAAACATATTTGAGATTTATGGTATTTGGATTTTATTTTGGTGAGATATCAATTCCAGTATTGGTCTGGTGTTGGTGTGTTCTTACTGGTTGGTCTTGCAGTGTGTGCAGCAAAGAAGAATAGGGTTGCAGATGGTTTTTGTAACTTGCAGATCTTTGGAAGATGTTGTTTTGGACCTAATCGATGTTCTTAGAGGTCTGCACAAAGTTCAAAGCATTATTGGAGGTGGTCTTGGTGATTTGGCCGACATGTTAGTGTTCTCATGTTTCATTATGAACTAGTGGATCTTTGGCCGACCTAATTTAGTTATTGAGGCTTGCAAATAATATAAAGAGGAAGTTTGGAGATTGATTTGGGGGGACAAAGATCCATGAAAGATAAGAATCAGGAAATATGTAGATTCTGGAGACACTGAGGTGTTTTGGTCTGAAGGACTGAGGTTCGGATTAGCACAATGTTATCAAAGACAAAGTTGTTAAGCAGATGATCTGTGGATCACAAATTTGAGTGTTTGAATGATTTCATGATTTTGAGCTATAGTCCAGCATGTGTAAAGCCTGAGGGCATATGTAATTCATCAAAATAATAAGGGTTGAGCTTTGAGGCTCGGTTTTTCCCTATGAGGGTTTTCCCAAGGTATATCTTGTGTTGAATGATCTTGTTTTTCTTTGTTATTTTATGGTGATTGTGTTATAGGCTGCAAGGCGGGGTTGTCCTTGATTGGATCTCACTACCTTGACTGCATCAGGAAGGCTCTAGAAACTAGTGGAAAGAAGTTGTAATGTATTGCAGCCTATAAGGATTTCATTTTTTGTTTTATTTTCTCATATGAGCAATGTAATATGTGAACATTGATTCCTATTTTTGGTGTGAAATCTGGGTTGTTGTGTATTTTGTCCTTCATGAAGTGCTAGATTAGACTTAGAGTTCTTGATTGTTTAGAGATATAGTTGAACGTGAGGCAATTTGTACCAAGACTTGTTATGGGTTGAGTGGTAAAGAGAAAGTCAAGATGCCTATACAAATAAACCATTGTAGTGGGAGAAATTATGTTAGAGATGATGGTTATATAGCCCTTTAAAGGTAGATTACCACACTACAAGAGGAGATATGTAGAAGATTGAATATTAGAAGAAGAGAAGAAAGTAAAAGTTGATAGCACTCTTACAAATTTTTAGAGTTTGTGCATGTCTTTTAGGGTTGTCATTTTACCCTAGTTCAAAAATTTTGTGTGTATAAGGTTATTTCTTATCTACTTATTAGTGGGAACCCATTCACATGTTAACTTAGGACCATGTTAGTTATCCTTATATCCTTGGTGACTATCTAGAAATTAGTTATAATTTAATTTAATCATATATATTACTTAACATTTGATTTAGGCATTTATTATTATGCATTAAACATTTAATGTTTGTATCGAGGGTAGTTGTACATGTGTCATCACACCTTGTCTATTTATCCAATGTGCTTCTACATTGTAACATATCAATGGGCAAAAGCACAAACATGTGTCACACTTGAGGCTAACTGGGCTTCTGGTCGAACTTAGTTCGGTCGGACTGAGTTCGACCGAACTAAGTTCGACCAAACTATTTGCCTACCACATGGCACCTTGTGGCACGAGCATGGTGCCTAAATGGCACCAAGCGTTCGACCGAACTATTAGTTATATTATCCCAATTTTTGTGAGCACCTGAACTTAGAATAGTTCAAAATAATTAAAAATAGTTCGATCGAACTCACCTATGTGGCAGGTGATGTAGCATCCAAATCACCTATTTTGTGTGCATTTCTAAAACTTTTCACTTTTGCTCAATTTTTCTTTAGGCAGAATATATTTTTACAAAAATAAAAAAAATACCCTTTTGTAGAGCTCGAATTCACCAATCTAGACATATAATTTTTTTTAGTATTTTGATTAATTTTAATATTTTTTATTAATTAAACATTGCGAGTAGGCTTTTTAAGTTAAAAAAGAAGCTGATTAGAAATTAAAAAAAAATATATAAAATGATATTAAAAAAAAAATCACTAAATGAGAGAATCTTCTCCAAAAGGTTTTTTTTTTATAATGATAAATTTAGTAGACAAAAGATGACATCGAATGAAAACTACCAAATTCAACTATGTTGGACTTTAAAATATTATTATGAGAAAAATATACATCAAAAAAATTTTAAAAAAATTGAACACTCCATATATATGTCCTCTATTTGGAAAATAAGTTTGTTTTCATTTTGTTTGGATACATCGGCTAGAACCCCTAATTTTCAACAATAAAAAATCTATCTTTGAATATATAAAAATACTATCAGTTTTTTTTTAATTTTTTGAAAAATAACAGACATGAATTTCATTAATATTTCTATATTTGATTAGTTTACATCATTTCAAAATTCAATTTAGAAATGTCACTTTTATGTGGTCGAAGTTAAACAGTTTTAGTTGTGTTGGTCACTTCCTTTATAAAAGTGTGACACATCATTGTACTTTTACCCCAATATCATTCTCAATATTAATACAAGCTCATGTTGCAACATTCTCTTGTGGAAGGTATCTTTCTTGGTTGATCTTTTGAAATCTACAACTTCATTATGGGTTTATCGACATCTCAACATGGTATTAAAGATATGGCCTTGTAAACCCCTCCTATATTAAAGAATTGAGCTATTGCTAGAATAGAGATTTGTAGGTTGATTTTGGCTAGTGTTAGAGGGAATATAAACACACCATTGAGTCCAAGACATTGAAGAAAGTTAGAATTTTCTTTTATTTTGTCTAAATCTGACTATTTTTGTTAAATTTTGAGGTTTTGAATATGGGATAGTTGAGAGACAACTGATTGTTTAGATTAGTTTGGGCCAAATCCAACCCTATCATTACATCCAAAAGGCCAAAAAATCCTTAAAATGCCCATCGATTCATTAATTTTTGACCCAATCTCTAATGAAAAATACACAATGCAAATCCACAAATGCCACGGTGAGACCCATATCAACATCCAAAGTCAACCTCTAATGCATATCTAGACCAAAAAGCATGATCTAGATAAGACACACCACCTCAATCAACCAAAAACCAAACCAACTAACAACATTGAACGTATAACAACATAACTTCACTTGTTGATCAAACCAACACTAGAAAACTAAACTAGAATACTGTACAGACCAAATGAACATGTCCCCCAAGACACAATACTTGAATCCAAACAATAGAGAAGTTCCAAGCAATCTCTATATCGCTTCTAATAAATAATCTCACCATTCGAAACAACAACAACCAACCTTATCATCTGAGCAAAGGAGGACCTATAAATTTGATAGTGTAGCATGCACAGATGATAAAAATTGTATCTAAAACCACAATCTATAATCTTCAAAATCTAGAGGAATGCAAAGCATTCTTCCATTGGGACATTAAAAACTCTTTCTTGCATATAAATTTTATTTTCTATATATTGAAACTTCCACTACACTAGCCTTCCAAAAATAGCTCAACATCACCACTAAACTACACAACAACCTTAGAACACTTACTTGTAGACCATCTACAACACGTAGTGACATCATTGACAACATCAGACAGGTTGATATCAATGACAACATGACTTGATAACTCAAATTTTCAACAGACTTTATTCTAATTAATGCCAATGAAGAGACCTGTGTAAAGAAGTCATGGAATAAGCTTGGTGAGATGTATCAAGACAAATCTTTATTGAATTAAATTTTATTGAGGAAGAAATTGTATTCCTTAAGAATGGAAGAGGGTGGATAGGTTAAAAACCACCTAGAACCATTCAATATGTTGGTGACCCGATTGGCATATGTTGGTGTCAAGATGGATATGGAGGAAAAATGTCAAATATTGCTTTGTTCTTTATCTAATTCATGGATTATCTTGTTATTTCTATTGGTAGTAATTTTGTTGTTTTGAAGTTTGAAGATGTGGTGGGTGCCTTTCTTAGTGAAGAGATGCAAAGAAAGGCATCCATCAGTTTGAAGGAAACCTTAACTATTCATGCAAGACCTAAGGAAAAAGGCAAGAATGAGAAGCATGATGAATCCAAATCCAAAGGGAGATCTCAATATTTTGGAATTTCCAAAGTCATTTACTAGAATTGTGATAAATTGAGACACTTTTGTAAGGACTACAAAGAAATAAAGAAGAAGAAAAAGAGAAATATGATTTTGATTCTAAGTCCAAGAAGGAAAATGATGATGCATTCATTGTAGCTTTGGTTGCTCATGTAGATAGATATGCATGGTTAATTGACTCAAGTGCATCTTTTCATATGACTTCCAATAGAGATTGGTTTTTTGAATATGAAGAATTTAATGGAGGTAAGGTGTACTTGGGTGATGATTCTCATTTAGATATTGTTTGTCATGGAAAAGTTAGAATCAAGTTTTATGATGGTAAAATAAAACTAGTGATGTGCTTTATATCCTTGGATTATCTTGACATCTATTTTCTGTGAGAAAACTAATATATGTGGGTGTGCAAGTAATTTTTTTTTATGCAGGATGCAAAATGGTCAAGTGTCAAATTTGGCACATTGTATAAGAAAGATGCTTACATTGTTGAGTGTAATAATACTTTATGAAAAGTAAATTTGTGAACACTTCATTAGAAGAGGTGATTGTTTCACCTTTAGTAGATGGTCATGGTTTTCGAGTACCTAAGGGTGTCTTTTCTTCTGAATCAAAGTTGTCCACAGATAAGACTATGTTATGTCACTAGAGACTTAACCATATTGGAGAAAAATATCTAAGGACTTTGAAAAAGAAAAACCTTGTTGAAGGTTGAATGATTATAATCTTGATTTTAATTTATGTGAGCATTGCATTTATGGAAAACAAAAGCACATTCAATTTTACTTGAGTTCTCATAAATCTTGTGGTGTGTTGGATCTTATTCATTTTGATGTGTTTGGTCCTATAGATATTCCTTCCATTGCAAAATCCACATATTATGTTTCATTTATTGACGATTTTAGTAGAAGGGCATGGGTATATTTTATAAAGAGTAAATATGAATTTTTTGAAAAAGTCAATTTAAAGAATTTAAAGTAATGATTGAGTTGCAGAATAGAAATAAAATAAAATGTTTTAAAATAAAATGTTTGAGGATTGATAATGACAATGAATTTTGCTCTAATGATTTTGATGGATTTTGTAAAGACTGTGTCATTAATGAAAAAATACAACTCTATTTTCTCCATAGAATAATGGAGTTGCAGAAAGAATGAACAAGACATTGATGGAGAAGGCTAGGAGTATGTTGAGTGGTGTTGATCTAGAAAGGGTTGAATTTGTTGCCACTACTTGCTACTTGGTTAATAGGTCTGCTACATCAGCTATTGTGGACAAAGCACCTATGAAGGCGTGTTTGGGTCATAAGCCTTTATTAAGACATCTTAGAGTTTTTGGTTGTGAGGCATATGCTCATCTGCCAAAGGAGAAGCAAACAAATTTGAAAACAAGATTGTGAAATGTGCCTTCATTGGATATAGCTATGGTGTGAAAGGCTACAAATTTTGAGACCTTGATGCACATAGGGTAATACATAGTAGAAGTGATATTTTTAGAGGAACTAAGCCTCCTTTTGTCACATTGCAACCAAAATAGACTAAACAAGAACATGCAATTCAATTTTCTTCTATGTTTGAAATATTTGAATTGAAGCCCTCGGATAGGAATGAAGTTGAGGAAAGCTCATCTAGCTCTGAATCTTCAGAAGAGGAGGAAGAACCTCCAACTCATCTTGTTCAAAGGTTTACAAGACATAGACAACCACTTGAAAGTATTCACCTGATGGTTGGAGATGTATTTTTTCTTTGAATACTAATGTGGATAAACCTAGATCTATAAAAGAGGCATTAGGTATGAATGATGCAGAATCCTAGATGATTTATATGGAAGAAGAAATGACAACTTTGAAAAAGAATGATACATGGGATCTTGTACCATTTCCTAAAGGACGTAAATTTGTTGTTTACAAATGAGTGTTCAAGAAAAATATTGGTTTGGATGAAGATATTGAGAAGTATAAAGAAAGGCTGGTTGTGAAAGGCTACTCTCATGTTGAGGGTGTTGGTTATGGTGAGATATTTTCTCTTGTTGCAAAAATGACATCCATTTGAATTTTGCTTTCTATTAGTGTTTCTTCTGATTTAGAGGTTGAACAAATGGATGTGAAAACTACTTTCCTTCATGGTGATTTGGAGGAGGATATTTATATGGCACAACCAAAGCACTATCTCGTAAAAGGTAAAAGTAATTTGGTTTGTAAATTGAATAAAACTTTGTATGGCCTCAAACATAGTCCTAAGATGTGGTACTAAAAATTTTATGCATATGTGTTGAGTTTGGGATTTGATTATTCTAAATTAAATCATTGTGTTTATTATAAATTTGATGGTGATCATTTGTTGTACATTGCATTATATGTTGATGATATATTATTCATTGGTAAAGAGAAAGGTATGATTTTAAAACTAAAGTCCCAACTTACTGCTAAATTTGAAATGAAAGATCTTGGTGCAGTGAAACACATTCTTGGGATGAAAATTAGAAGAGATGGAGTGAACAAAAATCTATGGCTAGGATAGAGTAAGCATATGAATTCAATTTTACAGAGGTTCAACATGTAGGATTGTAGACCATTATAGGTTTCTTTTACAGTTGGAACAAAGTTATCTGAAATAGATTGTCCTACATCCCCATCAGAGATGGAAGACATGAGCAGAGCACCTTATCAGAATGCAGTTGGAAGTTTACTATGGTCTACAATAGACTAGACATTCCCCAAGCAATGGGAGTTCTTTCCAGATATATGTCTAATCCTTGTAGAATCCATTAGGATGTAGTTAAAAGGATCTTTAGATATTTGAAGGGTACCTCATAATATTCTTTTTGTTATTATGATAATTTGATAGGAGACAAGATTTCCCTTGATATTCATGGTTATGTGGATTTAGATTGGACAGGTGATGTTGATAGAAAAAGATCCACAAATGCTTATGTGTTTACTTTATTTGTTGTTGCAATTAGTTGGATGATTAAGCTATAGGTTGTGGTTGCTTTATCCACTATTGAAGCAGAGTATATGGCAGCCAAGTTCATGCTTGTAAAGAATCTATTTGGCTTAAGAGTCTATGTTCAAATATTGGAATAAAACAAGGTGCAATTACATTTTATTGTGGCAGTCAAAATATGATCTGCCTAGTTAAGAACCCGACATTTCATGCCCAGACCAAGCACATTGATGTTCAATATCATTTTGTTAGAGATATGGTTAAAGATGGAAAGGTGAAGCTAGTTAAGATAGACACTTTGATCAATGTTGCAGAATATTTAACCAAGATTGTGAGCACAAAAATTTTAAATGGCGTTCAAAGTCTATAAGTCTCATGACCCTTAGAAATTAATTTATGACCTGTATATACTCCATTTTCTCTTGCAAGGTGTTTGACAAGTGGGATAATGCTAGGAAAATGGTGCCTCAACTTCATTTACATAAGGTTACTATTTATAGTAAGTTTTTATATGAACATGACTTGCTCTAAAAAATTTCCTAAAGATTTGGATTGACTAAATAAGCACGTTGGAAAATTTTGTTGCAAGATCATGTCTATATTTGAAGATATTCAAGTTTCTATTTTCTGAAGTTGTAAATGAAAGTTTTAGAGTTGATTTTAAGGGCTTGAGAAGCTCTAAAATGACGCAAAAGTGTGTGTAACTAGTATAGTATATTATATATTGATAGAGCACATTGCGATCTTCTCAACACTTCAAATATCTTGTCAATTTGACACTCGATTCAAAAGTTATGACCTTGAGAAGTTGGGTCTCTTGAAATAGGAAATATAAAAAATACTCCAGACACATAAATGGGTTGTAAAAGGAAGGCACACGTGTTGATGTGTGTTTTGGCATATCATAAGGCATCCAAAATTGGAGATAAGATGGGTGCAACTTAATTGGGTTGTTTTAGCCCATTGTTTTATAATATCGTTTTATGATTTCAGGTATTGTATCTCCTATATATGAGGTGTGTGAGATGGAGAATGTGTATAAGAGTCTTATAGATATTAAGTTACACTCGAATCTCTAGTTGGTGATACTCCTATGAAAATATTTATCTACAAGGAATAATATATTGTGTGGCTTTTGGAGTGTGGGGTTTTTCTCCCGGAAGGATTTTCCCCATGTAAATCATTGTGTTGTGAAATGCATGCTATTTATGTTTATTTCTATTAAAATTTTGTAACCGTTGTAAGGATTTATGAATTTTTTTGTATTACCCTCCTCTCAGCGTTAGTGTAGGAATTTGTTTTGCTACTTGCTTGTTAGATCAAATGACATGTGTTGGGGATATTTGAGAGAAAATTAATCAACAATATAGAAGGTAGTTTGGGCATTCATTGAATGATTATAAGTTTATGTTATGTATTGGTTAACATGGTCTATAATATTATGCATATGATAAGATCACTATGGTTGATATTTGAATGTTTGTATGATGGTTTTGTTGATGTTCCATTACTCGAAGTTTGAAGAAAAAGTCTAAGTGTTGTTGCAATGAGTTTTCTTATGATTGTGGGTTAGTGTTTTGCTTTGCATCCTACCGCATTACATCCTTTAGTTATGTGTTCTAGAATTATGCTTGGTGATATCTCAAGTGTCTACTGTCAATATTTCAATTGATTATATTTACCACAAGAAAAGTTATAAGCATTTTTTTAGTTTTAGAATAACAGTGAAACTTGTCACTGTTCATTTAGAAGAATGCTCTACATTCTTTCATATTGATAGATATGCTTGTGTGGATTTGAGGATATGATAAGGATGGTGTTGTGGTTCGATGACATGAATTTCAATATTTTTGGTGTCATGATGGATGATTTCTTATATGTTGTTGTTACATAGTTTGTCAAATCTACACAGAGATTACAAGTTATGTGAGTTACTTATCTTATATTAATAGTTGATGATTAATACTTAATCAAAAGATAGTTGAAGAATGGATACTATTGGTTTTCATGTCTTCATCTTGTTCTGCATTATGTGTTGGAGTTCTCTCATGTTGTTTGGACTCGTTTTAATAAGCATTTTTGATGTTTGGAGTTGACTACGTGTGTTCAATTGTTTATGATGGTTCTTGACATATTCTATTTGTGTTGGAGAATGTTTGAAGATATGGATATATATAAACAATATTACACCATTTGTGGAGTGAACAAACAGACTTATCTTGATCGACATGTGAGAATTGATGTGAAGTTCCATACTATATGAAGTAAGGCAAAAAGATATTAGAGGTGTATGGAGTGTGTGAATTTAGTTGCTGCTCCTTACATTGAAAAGGAAGAAGAAGAAGAAAGAGAAGAAAAAGAAAAATATTGACTCAAGTGGTTATGGCAATGTGTGTTGTTGATTTGAATATCCTAGTAGGGGATGTAGAAGAGTGAGAGTTTACCCCTCCAAGGGATCTTTCATTTTGTTAAACTAATAGTGACAGGGGGAGCATATGTGAGAGCCAAATGAAAAAAATTTATCAAAAGGAGATAATTTCAAGATATATCCCTTGTCTAAGATTGATGTTGTTTGCTTCTCTAAGGGGAAGTAAATGTTTGGTTAGTAGTTGTGGAAAAATAATAATATAAAATAGAGAATGTGCAAAAGAATATAAATTCAAAATCATGTTATGGCATGCACATTTTTCCTTAATGTCAAAGAGGTGAGATGTTGTGGGAAATACAAATATGGAAGGAGAGACCATTGCATTATGTAGGTGTTGCCATCAAAGACAAAAGGGGAGATTGTTTGCAATATGTGTTTTCATTGATGTCAACCTAATGTCTAACAATTTATGTTGGTCTATGTGTCTTCCTTGACCGGTACAATGGTGAAAAATGTTAAGGTGACATCGATGATATGAAAATTGTGGTTGCCTACTTGTTGGCCTACTTGATGGAGTAATGGTAAATTTGTATGATGTTTAGACTGAGATAGGTTGATGGTTCTCTATGGTGGGTGTTTGTCTGCTTGTTGTTGATTCTTTTGGCTAAGATATTTAACCTAAACCAGTAGGCCCTTGGGCAGACCCCACACTAGCTCCAAGACGTTGGTCTCTAACTAGAAAAGTAAATGCTTGTGCTTGAGAGGCCTCTGGGCCAGTAGGTCCATATAATTCACTGGGATAAGCTGTATTGTTAAACCAAACAAAACAACAAGCAATGAAACCAAAGATAGAGAGAGCCGCCAAACTATAGGATAAGTAAGCTTCTCTGGACCATACAAATGCGCGCGAGCCCACGCAAAAGGTTTTGTTAAGATGTACCAGATACCACTGAAGATACAAATGGAACCTAACCACACATGTCCTCCAATTAGATCTTCTAGATTGTCAACGCTAACAATCCATCCCTCCCCTCCAAAAGGGGATTTGAGTAAATAACCAAATATAGTACTTGGGTTAAGCGTAAGGTTCGTAATTTTTCTTACATCTCCACCGCCTGGAGCCCAAGTATCATATATGCCACCAAAATACAAAGCCTTAAACACTAGGAGAAAAGCACCAACACCTAGCAAGATTAGGTGAATACCTAAAATTGTGGTCATTTTGTTCCTATCTTTCCATACATAACCAAAAAATGGAAAAGATTTTTCTAAAGTTTTGGGTCCAATTAGTGCGTGATAAATACCACCGAAGCCTAAAACTGCAGAAGAAATTAAGTGAAGCACCCCGGATACAAAATAGGGAAAAGTGTCCACGATTGTGCAAAGGATTCGTATACATTGTGAAGGATCTAAAGGATGTATTGAGAAGATGCTTTGTGTTTGATGCCAACCACCTTTGTGTTGATATCTAACATAGTTTGGTGACATGTTTGATAGTATTGACATTTGAATGCTTCTTTGTGGAGAGAGTTGTTTGTTATTATATGATGCTACAATTTTCCCTATCAAATATGCATGGTTCTGAATTGGTTAGTGTATTCGAAAGAAATCATCATTGCAATTGATGAGAAAGTGACTAATGGTAATGATGCTAGTTGATGATTGGCTGAATAGAGTATTGTTGTAGGTGTTGAGGAAGTGATTGTTGGGAGCAATGATGTGACTGAAGTGTGTTATGATGATGAGAGTGCATTAGCTTTTTTTTGCCATGACTACTACTTGTCTATGGTTGTTACAATTTTCTTGACTAGTATTAAGAGGTTGATGTGAAGAACATGTGAATATTGGTTGCAGATGGTTTGTGGATGTCTACCTCCTCGGTGTTTGATGTATATACTATGTTGGTTGTATTAAAACTCACACACAATCTAATCTGAAAATAATCAAGATCAATATCTCATGGATTGTGGAAACTTGATGTATGTTACTATTGATCATGTTGATAGTAGTGGTGGTATGTTGATGATATTGACATTGTGATTGATGATAATAATGATGCTTACATGGGATAAGATATTAAGATAAGGATTAAATGCATAATGAAGCTTATGTACTAAATGAGAAAGTGATGTTATCAGGATAGTTTGGTCCCTAGAAGCTTGATGAAGCAAGTGGATATAGAAGTACATATTGATGTGTGCCTGGAAAAATGCTTCACATTCTTCCTCATTTGCAGATATTGTCTTGTGAACTTGGATATAATATTTATGATCTATGGACATTGCACTACTATCTTTTTAAGTTCATTGAGTTGTAGCTAAAGTGGCTAGTGATTATTATTTGCTGACAGTCTGGTTGTCTATTAGAAGTGGGTTTGATTGGTTCCCAAAATTCTCTGCATTTCTCCACATTGATGTTTTAGGTGTTGTGACTTGGAGGACACGCTTGTAATGTTTGTGTGTGGTCTTGGTTATAGTTTTAGGTGTTTATGTGTTTTGCAAGAAGATTTATTGATGCTCTATTTAAGACTATATTTCTTGGTATTCTGACACAATGAAGTGTTCTATATCTATTTATTTTGCACTAGCATGTATATTTGACAATGAGAATTTTTTTGGGAATGATGTTGTATGTTCTAGGAATATCCTTGTGTTCTCTGCATAGTGTTGAATGTTCAAGTTAGTGTTGTATTATGTCTAATGTTGTCTTTCTGGGTAATTGTTGTGGTTTGGCTAACATAGTTTCATTTTCTTTAGCGTGTGGGGATCCACATTAAGTTTAATCATTTGGATGCTATGTTTTTGGGATGATTGGTTATGTGCTACATTGTTTATCTACACATTAACTTGTTGTCATCCTTGCATGATGTACACCAACATGTATATTATTTGGAGCTACGTAGAGAAGTCTTATATGATGTTTTAGGTCCTCTCTATCTCCTAGATTGGACTCGAATCACCATAATTGTGTTTGGTAGACGACTTAATAGGACCTATGCTTATCCTTTGTTCTAGCTGACCTAATTGATGTTTGTAAAAATCAAGATGGTATATATAGAAGATCAATTTGGAGTTGTCAAGTGTGGTTGTTGTTATGTGAGAGAGTAAATCAAAATATATGTGAATGTTCTTTCATGATCATATCACTTGCAAAGCTTTGTGATGTGAAGGTAGCGAAAGTGTGGTGGTGATTGTAGTTGGAGTTGGCTACTTGTGACAGTGATTCAAGTGCAACTCCATATTTGGAGAAGACTTTATCTTGCTAATTCAAATGTTGTGATGTTGTATCTTTCCCTAGAGAAATGAGCTTCAACTTGCAAGTCCTTTTTTATATTGCCTTGGAGTAGTGAGCTTTAGCCTCCAAGTCCTTGTGTATCTTGCCCTAGAGTTGTAAGCTTCAACCTGTAAGTCCTTTTGTATCTTGCCCTGAAGCGGTGTGTTAGGGTTTAGGCAAATCTAGAACAAATACAAATTAAAAATTATATGTAGATACACACACAAAAGATGAAGAAAAATGCATAACACAGATAACACAAAGATTTAACGTGGTTCACCCAAGACGGGCTACATCCACCAAACACAATCGTCCAATCTTTTCTTATTATCCAGTGAATCAGTACAACGCAATTACAATACCTTATGCATTTCAACCACTTATAACATGTAATTTTAGGGCCACATACAAAGTTAGCTATCAAAAAATAACCCTAACCCTAAAGGAATATTCTCGTGATCTTCTTCTCGTACATATATTCTCGTATTCATATTTACGTATACTTGTACGTACAAGAAATAACCTGGTAAGCTCCGCTTACCATGAGCCTTCGACTCCCAAATACTTTGGCCTTAGGGTCGACCCGTCCGCCCAATGAGTGTACAGTACTTGTATGATCAATCCCCACATACCAACACGGTGAGCTTTAGCTTGCAAGTCCTTTTGTATCTTTCCCTAGAGCAGTGAACTTCAACTTCCAATTCCTTTTGTATCTTTCCCTAGAGTAGTGAGCTTTAGCCTGCAGGTCCTTTTGTATCTTGCCCTAGAGTAGTGAGCTTTAGCTTGCAAGTCCTTTTTTATCTTGCCCTAGGATAGTGCATCAGCATATGAGCCTTTTAGTGGTAGTGTGCTTCCTTAATAATGAGCCTAAAATAGATTTGTAATCATTTCATATATTATGAGTTGACTCTTATTGTGGTTTTTCCTTATTTGGGGTTTCCGTGCAAATTTGTTGTTCTATTCTATATTGTGTTTCATTATTCTATATTTCATTTTTGTTGATAGGGTTAGAGATTTAAGTTGACATTGCTTTGCAATGATAAAGTTAAAGGTTAAATATTTTAAAGTTTGGATTGATTCACCCCTCCTCCCACCTCTTAGTCATAAGGTGTGTTCAACAAAACTCCTACTGTGGGCTCCACTCTCAAGCCCCCACTAGGGGGATGAGCCTTGTGGGCCCCATAGGAGGGGCTCTACCCCGTGTACTAACAAAGTCATGAAAATTCAATCCAGTAGCATGATCAGTCACCACATCCCAATAAATATAACCAAAGAGTATGCACTAAAATATATCATCCAACTAAATGTGATCATACGTGTTATTATTAATGAGATTTATAATTTGAGAAGGCAATTATGGAATATAGAAGAATAATATTTATGAAGGCATAGAAAGAGATTGTCATCCATTGAAGAATTACAGTGTGCTTGTTCAAATTTTTGCAGCAACAACTTTTGCTTTAAATTTTTCTTCTTGAGCATCTTGATCTCATTGAGGGCACAAAGGGCTTCTTTAAGATCCATTTCTCCTTTTTATTCTCATCTCACAAAATTAACTTCAGTTTCCATGACATCACTTGTGATCTTCATTTCCATGAAGAGACTTTCTTCCCTATCTCTATCTGAGATGCTTTCATCACTCTTTCTCAAATGAGCTATTGTCTTCTTTATAGTAAAGCCTCTTCTTGTGCTTGTGGAAGATTTTCTTTTCATGATCGTTTCTCTTGTGACTCTTTATGTATTATTGTTGTCTGCTCCCTTTCTTCTTATGATCTTCTTCATCATCACTATTATCATTTTATTGATATGGACACTTAGGAGCAAAATATATTATCTTACCACAATTAAAACATTCAAATGGTAACTTACCTTTGCCAAATCCTTTCTTCAATTTTCTCACAAAATGAGCTTCCTCAACATCTCATTTGTTTGTTATTTCAGACTCTTTGTTCTTCAAATTTTTCTTTGAAGTTGTGAAGGTATCTTCTCACTTTGATGACTTCTTTCATTCAGTCATCATTTCATATGTAGAAAGAATCTCATACCATTCATACATTGTTAATGTATTTAGATCTTTCACCTCTTTAATGGAAGAGACTATTGCACCAAACCTAGAAGGGAGGGACCTTAAGCAATTTTTTCATAAGCATTGTTTCATGAACGTTTTCACCTAATCTTTGATGGAGTTGACAACTTCATCTACATGAAGAAGGTAGGTTGCAACATTTTCTTCATCCTTCATTTTCATGCTCTTGAACTATCTTCTATGAGTTCGGAGTTTGGCCTTCTTTACTTTGTTATCATCTTTATAGATGGTCTAAAGTTTATCCCACATCTCTTTTTTTTCATTTACAATGCATTACTATGAAAAAATCTAATCTTTCCATACCACAGAATATGGCATTCATGAATTTTTTGTTGTTTTCACTAGCTTTCTTTCTAGTTGGAATTGTCTGTGGGGTTGTCAAGATTGATAACTAGTTGCGAGAATTTGCCAAATATCAAACCATAGAGCCATTAGGTGATTCTATATCCTCACACTCCATAATACATAATTTGCTTTGTCGAACAATAGAGCTCTATTAGAGGACAAACCTTCTTGGCATGTCGTGTGTGCTTATAATGTCTACCTTCTAGCAGTTATACTATTCTTAAAAGAACCTACTTTGAGAATCAATTGATAAGAACACAATTATATTGAGACTAGGGGGTGAATAAATATAATGCAATTTTAATTTTAAAACTTAACAACCATAAGATTAAAAAAACAACATATAGCTTCCAAACAAGGCAAAACATATGATTTACATAGAAACCCTTTCAAGAGAAAACCACAATGAAGAATTGTTTGGATCTACCATCCACATTAGATATCAAAAAAATAATGAAATGTTCTTACAATATTTACAGACATCAACCTACCCGAAACACCAATCCCCACACATGAGCACCAACTGAACAAGAAACACAAATATCTATTGATAGGAGGCACCAATCTATCTTCATAAGAATTTTCTTTCAGAATGTTGCTTCTTTAATAAATTATGAACATTCCACTCTGTCCCAATTTAAATATGTTTTCCTTCCTATTCACAACTCTACTCTACTCTTATTCACATTAGTTTCTATCTTCTCTACTGTTCAGATGATTTGGTATTTGGCTTGCACAACAAAAAAGATCACCTGATTGTCTGAAAACATTTTGCTTTATGTATCAATCCTCACGCTTGAATCTTCACAGGGAAGTCATCTTTAGAATGATTAAAAACATAATAACGAGTTATAGGTCAGACACCTAAAATTAATTCATAAGCATTGCTTAATCCTCTGACTCGATTATGTGTGTGAACTAGCCGTTCATAACAAGCCACCCTTCTACAAGTTTGAATCCGAGTCATAGATCATGAATTGCATGGGCAGAATCAGTAGTAATCGTGAGCCTGGACCAGATTTCAATATTTTGACTTAGCGGAAATAACTCATCAATTGTCATCGACCAATTAGGAATTTCCACAAAAAGGTCAAACTTCACAATTCATCAATAAATACCCATACAATGGTCGACTTCCTGATCTAAGTTGAAGGATACATATGCCCTTGTAGAACTTACACAGACACATGTTAGTTAGTCTTGGAAAAAAAAAACTCTAAGCACTTCAACGACCTCAAGATACGTGACAACATACTGCTCCATTGTGGTCTTAAAAGGGTGAAACAGTTTGTACAATGTGAAATGCCCTAAATGAGTGACATCCTTCCACATGGAGCACACTATCAAAACCCTTCGTAGGAACATATTAGCAAGCCAAGGAAACGCATCCAAAGTAGATCAACATCGACTAATAAAAAATAGCAAAGGCACGAGCTATTATTAGGGTTTCCTGACTAGGGCAAAGAGGTAAACCTAACAATAGCAATAGTGCTACCAGAAGCGAGGATCCAAAAATGTCTACCTTATGCAATATATTTCTTTGATATCAATGACAACATATATAGAAACAACAACAATCTTTGATATCAATGATAACATTTCCAACAAGAAACCTTTATATTGCTCATTGAATGCCATACAAGACATTCTTTGAGAATAATTCTAAGAAAATAATGTCATCGTTCAAAGAATGCAATCTATCTTATGATGTATGTTGCATAAGAGATTTGTACAATGTGAGCTACTTGAGGCCATTGTATGTTTTGAGCAAAGGATTGTACATTGAGAAGGAGATGTCATTGTATAATGAAATGTGAGATCCATGCAATGAATTGTGGGAACCATATGGGGAAAACTAAGCACGACCTAATGGTATGAAGAAGGTTTACGTGTCATATGACTTGAATTCTTTATCAATAGACTATGTCGAGACTTTGTCATACAATGTGTTGAAGGTTTGGATGCCTTCGTCGATGGTGTCAAGTGATATACTTAATGCCCAAGTAGAGTGAAAGTCATATAACATTAGGAATGACATAATTTATTCTCCTGGATAAATTAAACTTATTTTATGTTGTCGTAGTACTATGGAAAGGGATTTAGTAACTTATTGTTGTATGTAGCTTGGTCATATGACATTACCTAACCATCTAATATAGTCAAGTTGTGTAATTAGGACTTTTATTCATTTCTCCTTTATTTGTTGAATAATATTTTTCCCTCTTCCTTTCCATTTTTTTCTTTTTCTACAAGGTTTTTGTGACGTTGATTTGACTTGATCAATATTTTTATGCTCCATGTTAAATATTTTGCTCTTATTAATTTGATATATATCGTTCATAATTTTATATTCTCTTGGAATGTTAGATTATTCCAATACAATTCTTGTCCTTTGAAAATCATGGATTGCATCTTGCACACATAAATTGTCCAACATTGTAAAATAATTTTTCATTGGTTGTTGTTCACTAAGACTCATAGCTTCTAGAAAATTACCATTCGATGGAAATACTTCATAATCCTCCATTTTCCAATTAAATAGCCTATGGAGATAATTTGTTTCATGCTCCAAACATGATTGTACCTACAAAATTCATTCATGATGTGGTTCCATCAAACCTTGATTCTCTTTCCATTCTTTGAAGCCCAAATTTGATGAATCTAAAGACTCTGTTTCCTCACAAATTACTTGGTTTTTCAAATTGATTATACATTTTCTACTCTTATTCTCAATGGATGTTATACTCCTTATCTATTTTTGATTGACTTTGGGTGCTACTAGCCAACCATGACCCAAGAATGCATCATACATTTTTTCTTTAATGAAACATCCACAAAGTTTAGCAAAAGATTAGTTTTCAATAATTACCTTTTGTCTAATAAAAAATCCAAGTACCTTAACACCTTGGCAATCTATACATACCAATTAAAAATTTGAGGGTCAAATGGCCAGCTTATCAAGATTTCTCCAAGTGTCTTCTAGAAGTACATTCATGCCAAACCTGCCATCAACAATCGTATTGGTGATTTTTCTTCCAAGGATGTGCATATTTAGCATCGTTGGTTACTTTTGGATCAATCACTTGATCACATAGTATCAAGGTTCATTTATTGTCTTCTCTCACCAAATTCCAATTAGGTCATAGCATGCACCATCTCATTCTCCCTTGATACAATAGAATTTCAAAGTTCAAGAATGCTTTGTAATAAATCCACTCCTTTAACTAGTATATATGAAGTATTTTCCTTGTACTATTTTTCTTTGATTGTAATTGATTTGTCACTACACATGAATTTGCATCAGTGACAATATTTGTTATCCATAGCACTGTCTACTTCAACCCTTGCTTCATGAAGATTTTGTTTTTGTACGTGGGTTTGAGTGTACAGTCCTCTTTGCTTGGGCACAAGTTATGATCAAAACTTCATTCTCCCTATAAACATCAATTAGGTTGATGCAAGCATTTTGTTTGAATATCTAGTGTCTTCTTGGTCTTCAGGCCCAAACCTTCTGCACAATCATTGCACCTTTCTTTTCTTGTTCTAGTACTTTCTTGCAAAATGCTCTCATTCATTACATTGTTGACATTGTTTGATCAAGCATTTTTTGGGTCATATTGTTTTTGGTTTCAATCTCCTGTTTGATTTTGATCACCTTCTAGAGATGCATTATGTGGCTTTGATGGAGTGGATTTATCAACCTATGAAGATTATTTGTTCACTCCTATTCTTCAAATAGTATGGGCACTCCTTTGTTGAGTAACCCATAATCTAACAAATCTCATAAAACATCTTTCTAGGACTACATTTTGTGTGCCCTTGAATTTTGCACTATGTACACCTAGTTTGTTAGTTTCTTTGTTGGTTTCTATATTTTCCTTTGATTTTTTGATCATTTGGAACATATTCCTTTAAAGCTCTTGTATTGTTCTCAATTTAATATCATTGTTATCATTTGAACTTCTATTTTCCTCTATTTTTCTTTTATTGCACGAGGACATTTTATCTCCACTTTCTATGTCCATCGCTTGATTATAGTCTTTGAAATATAATGAAGTTAATACTACCTTCATTTTTTCCTTAAAGGTGGAAGTAAACATTCAATGAACCACTACTTTTAAGATCAATAATTGATTTGGTTATGATTTTACTTGCAATTCTTAAAGTTTGTAATTATAAGCTCATACATTTGTGTCCTTACCTTGTTTGTATTGTAAATTTCTTCTACTATTTCATTATCATCACAAAACAATTTACTCTTTTTGAAAGGCTTTACTTAATCTCTTCTATGTATTTATAGAGGTTTGGTCAATTTATGTATAACAATAAATCACTACACCTTGCAAGATGCTTGGAAAAGACCATATTAGCTAAATTTATTTATCATCTTGCCCATTTTCTATCCATATTATTTCACAAGTCTTACAATGCCTACCAAGATCCTCCAATCCATTGCATATCAACTTAGGTAACTTTTTCTTTTTTCCACTAGGTCTTACCATAGTTTTATTTTGATGCAAACCATGAAGAATACTAAATTATACTAAGGGATAGTTAATCGGTATTAACAACAAAATTTTACCTTTCAAAACTTAATTAATCACAATAGCGATACTTGAAAACTTAACCATCCACAACAGTAACATAGATGCACGATCTAATGATTAGGAATAAAAGAACTCAAGATTTAGGTGGAAACGCTTGCGAGAGAAAACCATGGCAAAATATTGCTTGTATTATAAACTTCTAACAAACTTTGGAGGCTCCAACCCACAAGAGACACCAATCCCCTTTAGAAGATTTTTAGGCACCAACCCACTAGAGACACCAATCCCTACAATTCAGCACCAACTCAACAAGAGATACAAATCTCCTTGAATGCAATGTACCAATTTCCAAAATAATCATGTGACTCTTCTTGAATCAAACTTAACTCCCCTCCACAAATCTGCCTTAAAAATGCTTCTTTAAATCTACTTATGATCTTCAATATTTTGTGCTCACGGGTTTTCAATAATCCATCTTAAAATCTACTCATATATACACCTTAGATCTACTATAATGTGTTCTCTAGATCTAGTCTAAAATGGGAATAATATTCAACGAATGCTTGTTGAAATAAAAATCAAATGATCTTCCTTTTAGACATGCTAATTTACGCATTTACCAATGGATGCAACCCCTCCAAAACAAGTTGGCCAAGGCAACAAAATTTTATTTTATTTTATCTGCATCCCAAGATAGGGTACTCATCTCTAGCGCATCAGACCACTAGTTAATATTTAATTTTAATTTTAAATGCTACAAAAGTTGGACGCCAAGATGGAGAGGGGGTCAATTTAACATTTTGTCTTCTTTAGGTACCAATATTTGCAGATGTAGTCAACCTAACTTGATTGGAAAATGATTTTGTTTATCAATTTACTTGAAACTACCTTTTACATCAATGACAACTTTCACTAACGCCTAAAATATACTTTCTTGGGAGTTTTAATTTGGACCTCCTAGTGCTTCTCTCACACTCTTAGCCTAACTCTCCCCCCAAATTTAGTCTTCCATGCACTTGTTTCACCTTCAAATTTTGTTTTACATGCTCTTGGCTTGACTACTCCTTAAATTAACAACCTTTCAATTCCTTGAAGGTTACCTTGGTACAATTCTATTAAGGAACATGACTTTATCTTCCAACTTCCCTCATTTAGAGAAGGTTATCTTGACTTTTCAACTTGACTAATTTCTCGAGCGGGGCTCTAACTTGGGAATGGTCTCATCATATTTTCCTCAAGTGTTTCTTGTAATCTTATCCTTTGCTCCCTTTTCTCGATGATCCTTAATAATCATTTGATCTCATGATCTTCACCATCTTGTGTCCTCTTCTAGCCTTTATTGAGATCTAAGGGCACAAATCGCTCAAATGTGACCCAGTTTAGTTTTAGGCAATGATTCTACATGATCTAGATTGTTCTCTTTGAGAACCCTCCGGATCATGACTGCATCATGAGAACGATTCCATATTATTTAATTTGGATACCTCTCGGAGGTCTAGATGGATTGTAATCTGGAATGTAAGTTGTTCTAGACCAGTTAGCCTGTATGTACACCAAATGTTTCTAATTGGTTTATGGTGAATCTATGATGTTGCGAATGTTTGAATCAACATTTTCTCTATGTTTTGTTGTTGCTTCCCTTGTGTTACTCTTGTTGGATGATCTAGAGTGTTCTCTTTGAGGACCCTCCAAATCATGATTGCATCAGTTTACCACTCTATCTGATAAAATGAATACATGAATTAATAATAGAGATAATAATACAAACTATATACATGAGTAAAATATGTCTTTACTTACACATGGAATTATTACCGAAGACCAAAGATGGCTAGCTAGGAATTGAAGTCGAACCAACAAGATCATATTGCTTTCCTTGACGATACATAATCTATTTAAAAATAGTCAACGGTTGCCAAGAGGAACACAACCGTCAACTAACCAATGCTTATAACTACCTGATGTTTACAACTACTCAACTAACAAACACTTAATAAAAATATTTGATACATAATCGAATAACCAATTTTATTGAAACATAGTAATAGGCATTGTACACTAACTACAAAAGTAAAATCATAAAAAAATGTGACAAAAAATGAATCCAATGCAAGTGCCTAAAGATACAATATTCTCCCTTATACACTCTTGGCTCAACCACTCCTTCAATTGACAACCTTTCAATTCCCAAAAGGTTACTATTGTACGATTATATGCAGGAATGTGACTTTATCTCCCAACTTCCCTCATCTAGAGAAGGTTGTCTTGAATTTTCAACTTCACCAACTTTGACTTGAGAATGGTCTTGTTGTATTTTCCTCAAGTGTTTCTTGTTGGTATTTTGGATATGTTGATATGGTTTTGTCATTGATGTCAACACTTATCAGCACTTGGAGATCTTTGGTTATGTTCACCGACAAGTCAGAGACTTATGCACAGTCACTAGTATTTGGTTCACTGGCACTTGGAATGACTAGGAGACTACTTGGTTATGTCAAAGACATTATTCGATCACTTGGTTTTGGCGATTTGGTTAATTTTTTATTTGGGTTTGCATATTTGTTGTTACCGAAAAATAGGTCCAGGATATGCACCGGCAGGCATATCTATTCTAGATCAGCACAACAAGTTATGGAGATGATTTGTTATTATTATAAATGCATTGACCTAACATCATGCATCGGATATTGATTTATTTGTAATTGATTTTATTGTAATATCTTTTAGTGAGCCGACCTATTCAATTGGTCTTAGGTTATGGTATAAATGTGAGATCTCATTTGTGAGATTGATAGGCGATTCAGAAAAATAATTGTAATAGGGTATATGCGAAAATAAGGAGAGCTATACACGCACACATCATTTGAAGGTTGAAGGAAGGTTTTTGTAAAGGTAATCAGAACTAAACCGGTACTGAATCCAGCATATGTAGATGCTATTTTATGCAGTACGTTATCATTGGATTTAACCATCCAATTGTAGTTAGTGTGACTCTCATCTTGTGATTGAGCAGTGAGCTCTAGACAGTTGGCCTTTTTGCATGTGCAGACTCCATATTGTATACACATACTATCTACAGTAGTATCATTTGCTTGTGGGTAAGGCTTACCACCATGGTTTTTCCCCTTACAGGGTTTCCACGTACAAATATTTATGTTATGTGACTGTGGATGTTATTGTCTGTGTTTCATACATTAATCTTTACCTGTACTGCAATTAACTGATAAAAATGTCTACCGACATAAAGTTTGGTTTACCGACATTAAGCATTAAGTTTTGGTTAAGTTAATTTTGGATGAATTTATTGGACAACTGATTCACCCCCCCCCCCTCTCAGTTGTCTTCGGGACCTAACAATTGGTATCAGAGCCTAGTCCTCTTTTTGCAGAAGTTTAATAGCTTGAGGAGATCCAATGTCTTCTAACTATTTCAAGAAGGATAGTCTGAAACTTGATGGAACTAACTATGGCATATGGAAGATCAGGATGGAGACACATCTGAATTGCATTGGAAAGGAAATATGGGATGTTACAAAGAATGGTTATACTGCTCCTACTCAAGGTCAACCTAATCCACCAACCTTGGCTAAAGATGAAGAAAATGATTGCAAAGCAAGAGAAGCACTTTTGAGTGCATTATTAGATTAGCAAGTCATGGGATTATCAGACAGATCTACTACTAAAGATATTTGGGACAAACTGGAAACATTGAATGAAGGAGATTCCACAGTCAAAATTGCAAAACTTGAATGCTTCTGGATCAGGTATGGAAGTCTGAAAATGGAAGAAGAAGAAAGAATTTTTGCTTTTATGGAAAGAGTAAATGAAATTGTTTTGGGTATACAATGTTGTGGAGGAACTTTAAGTGAAGATGAGATTGTTTCTAAAGTTATAAGACCTTTGTGACCAGCATATAAAATGAAAGTTACTGCTATAAATTAATTGAGAACAATGCCTAATGCATCAATATCTAGAGACACTTTGGTTGGAAAACTTTCAGCTTTTGAGGTTGAGAAATTTGGTCCTATTACTACTATTGAGACAAATCTAGCTTTCAAGGCATCATCATCATCTGCAACATCATCATCATCATCTGATAAATCTGATTGGAAAGTCTTCTATACAAGAGAACTTGAAGAAAGAAGGAGAGAAAATGAAGAACTTGAAGAACTTGAAGCACTATTTGCAAGGAAAATGCCTAAAGGTCCAATTGGAAGTAAGTATGAAGGTAAAGAACCCTTTAAATATTTTAATTGTAATAAGATTGGTCATATGGCTTCTAGGTGTCCTGATAGACATGCAAGATTAAGAGAAGAAGCTAAAAGAACATATAAGCCTAACCCTGATTATCAGAAATACAAGTTTAAGAAGAATAGAGACAAATCTTGTTATTATGTTGATGAAGGAGTTACTGATGATTCTGATGAGGATCTAGTAGACAATGGATGGGCTTTTGTTGCTATAACAAAAGATCAACCGTCACCTACTGTTCAACCGGTAGAGGAGGCCCTGGCAGCTAAAGTTGAAGATAAGGATGAATGGATTATTGATTCAAGATGTTCACATCACATGACTGGTGATAAGAGTAAATTCTTAACCTTTCAGGATTACAATGGAGGTCTAGTAAGATTTGGAGATGATAAAGCTTGTTTGATAAAAGGAAAAGGCACTATATCCTTTGATGGTAAGCACAATACTGATAATGTTTACTATGTTGAAGGTTTGAAGCACAATCTTTTGAGTGTTGGTCAATTAGTTGAGAAAGGATTTCAGTTACAATTCAAGAATGGTAAATGCAAAATCTTAAACAGAACTGGTTTGGAAATTACAACCGGTAATCGGACTAGAGGTAATATCTTTCATTTGAACTACAATGAGAAAGCATGTTTGATTGCACATATTGATGAAATTTGGTTATGGCATAAGAGACTTTGTCATGTAAATTATGATTGCATTGTGAAAATTAGTACTACTAAGGCGGTAAGAGATTTACATAAGATTGTTAAACCTCACAATCTGGTATGTAAGGTATGTCAATTTGGAAAGCAAGTTAGAGCAACTTTCAAAATTATTCCAAAGAAATCTAACAATGTTCTTGATTTAATTCATACTGATTTATGTGGTCCAACAAGAACTAGAAGTATACAAGGAGATAGGTATTTTATGCTAATCATTGATGACTATTCTAGAATGTGTTGGGTTACTTTTCTCAGGGAGAAATCTGAAGCATTTGGGAAATTCAAACTATTCAAGGTGATGGTAGAAAATGAAACCGGCAAGAAAATCAAATGTTTGAGATCAGATCAAGGAGGTGAATTCACATCTAAGGAATTTAATACATTATGAGAAGTGAATGGGATCAGAAGACAGTTATCAACACCCCAGACACCCTAGCAGAATGGAGTTGTGGAAAGGAAAAACATAACTATCTTTGATGCAGGTAAAAGTATGATATAAAAAGAAAATCTACCTCATATATATTGGAGAGAAGCAATCAATACAGTTGTTTATACATTCAACAGAGTTCACATCAGAGGTGAAACCGGTAAGACCCCTCATGAACTATGGTTTGGTAGTACTCCTACTCTTAAATATTTTAGAATATTTGGAAGTAAATGCTATATTATAAGAGATGAGTATATTGGCAAATTTGATCCTAGAAGTGATGAAGGAATATTTCTTGGTTATTCATCTAAGAGAAAGGCATGTAGATGTTTTAACAAGAGATTGCAAAAAATTGTTGAGAGTACAAATGTGAAGATTGATGAATAGTTTAGAAGAAATTCAAGGTACACAGACTCTGAACCGGCAATAAAGATAATCACAAATGAACCTACTATGAATACACCGATACAGAATGGTGATTTAGTTACACCGGCATCATCTGGAGATTCAACAGTCACTGAAGAACAGTAGCAAGTAAAAACGCCTTGGTGTGTAAGATTAGATAATTGGAAACAAATTTCAAGGAGTTATGACTAGAGGAAGATTGGCAAATGAAGAGGTATGTCTTATTTTTCAAATTGAACCTACATCAATTAATGAGGCATGTGAAGATAAATATTGGATTAAAGCTATGGAAGATGAATTCGAACAAATTGAAAGGAATAACACTTGGTCATTAGTTCCCCAGCCTAAAGACAAAAATGTAATTGGAACTAAATGGGTTTTTAGAAATAAACTTAAATGAAGATGGTAAGGTAATAAGAAACAAAGCAAGATTAGTGTGTAAGGGATATTCACAGAAAGAAGGAATTGATTACAATGAAACCTTTGCACCGGTAGCTAGAATTGAGACAGTCGGACTTTTATTGGCTTTTGCAGCACACAAGAACTATAAAGTATATCAAATGGATGTTAAATGTGCATTTCTAAATGGAGATCTTGAAGAAGAAGTTTATATTGAACAACCTGATGGATTTTCTTTGACAGATAACAAAGACATGGTTTGCAGGTTAAGGAAAGCTTTATATGGTCTAAAACAAGCTGCTAGAGCTTGGTATGCTAGATTGGACAAATATCTTTTTAAGATTGGTTACACTAAAGGTAATGCTGACAACAATCTATACTACAAAGTGACTAATTGACATCTTGGTTATTGAAGTTTTTGTTGATGATATAATCTTTGGAGGAGAAGATGGTTTGTGTAAAGACTTTTCTAACAAAATGCAGCAAGAATTTGAAATGTCTATGATTGGAGAGATAAAATTCTTTTTAGGATTGCAGATTTCACAGAGTGATAAAGGTATATTCCTATGTCAATCTAAGTACTTGAAGGAATTACTAAATAAATTTGGCATGGAAAACTGTAAACCAGTAAGCACACCTATGACTACAACTGATAAATTATCTTTGAAGGATGAATCAACACCTGTTAATCCGACTAGATACAAGTCTATGATAGGAGGTTTACTGTATTTGATACAAACAAGACCTGATATTATGAATGTAGTATGTATTGTTTCAAGATTTCAGAGTAATCCTAAAGAAAATCATGAATCAACAGTGAAAAGGATTTTCCGGTACCTACAAGGTACTACAAATCTTGGTTTATGGTATCCTAGAGATGAAAATTTTGACTTATGTGCATACACAGATGCTAATTGGGCAGGAGATGTGGATGACAAAAAAAGCACCACCGACGGAGAATTTTTTCTCGGTAGCAGACTAATTTCATGGTTGAGCAAGAAACAGAGTTGGACAAGTCTATCAATAGCAGAATCAGAATATGTTGCAGCGGCAACCAATTGCACACAGGTATTATGGATCAAGCAAATGTTGAAGGACATAAAGGTAAAATGCAAGGAACCTATAACTATTTACTATGATGATATGGTAGCAATTGATATATCAAAGAACCCAATATTTCACTATAAGACTAAACATATTTCTATCAAATTCAATTTTCTAAAGGAGAATTTTGAAGCAAAAGAAGTGAAATTGGTTTATGTGAATACTAAAGAGCAGATTGCAAATATTTTTACAGTCTTTGCCTAAGGAGACTTTTGAATATCTCAGAGAGCAACTTGAGTCCTACACCCACCGGTAGAGACTTAGATAGTTGATGTTTGTTATCAACTGGCAAAATTAACAGAGAAATCTATTATTCTGACTTTGATGAGGAGAGCTACTTGTCAGGGGGAGTAGTTGGTATTTTGTATCTGAAACTGGTTTTTGTAATGCTTTGGCATTTGATGTCAAAGGGGGCGAGATTGATATGGAAAAATACATTATCCCTTGGGGGAGAGGTTGTTACTTTGGGGAGAGAGTGTTGGAGAGATTGATTACTCTCTATATCTGTATTTTCATTTCTGGTTAATGATCTCTTTGGGAGATTGTTGGTTTTTGGTTTTTGGCATTTCTGTTTTGGCACTTTGATGGTTTTTCCATCTTGTGTTGCCATCAATGCCAAAGGGGGAGATTGTTGGTATTTTGGATATGTTGATATGGTTTTTTCATTGATGTCAACACTTGGCATCACTTGTCAACACTTATCATCACTTGGAGATCTTTGGTTATGTTCACTGGCAACTCAGAGACTTATGCATAGTCACCAGTATTTGGTTCACCGGCAGATCATATTATTCACCGACACTTGGAATGACTTGGAGACTACTTGGTTATGTCAAAGACATTATTCGATCACTTGGTTTTGGCGATTTGGTTAATTGTTTATTCGGTTTTGCATATTTGATGTTATCGGCAAATAGGTCCAGGATATGCACTGACAAACATATCTATTCCAGATCAGCACGATGCGTTATGGAGATGATTTATTATTATTGTAAATGCATTGAGCCGACATCATGCATCAGATATTGATTTTATTGTAATATCTTTTAGTGAGCCGACCTATTCAATTGGTCTTAGATTATGGTATAAATGTGAGATCTCATTTGTGAGATTGATAGGTGATTGGGAAAAAGAATTGTAATAGGGTATATGCGAGAATAAGCAAAGATATATACACAGACATCATTTGAAGGTTGAAGGAAGGTTTTTTTAAAGGAAATCAGAAATAAATCGGTATTGAATCCAGCATATGAAGATGCTATTTTATGCAGTACATTATCATTGGATTTAACCATCCAATTGTAGTCAGTGTGACTCTCATCTTGTGATTGAGCAGTGAGCTCTAGGCAGCTGGCCTTTCTGCATGTGCAGACTCCATATTTTATACACATACTATCTATAGTAGTATCATTTGATTGTGGGTAAGGCTTCCCACTGTGGTTTTTCCCCTTACAGGGTTTTCACATACAAATATTTGTGTTATGTGATTGTGGATGTTATTGTCTTTCTGTTTCATGCATTAATATTTATCGATACTACAATTAACTGATAAAATTGTCTATCGACATAAAGTTTGGTTTACCAAAATTAAGCATTAAGTTTTGGTTAAATTAATTTTGGTTGAATTTATTGGACAACTGATTCACCCCCCCCCCTCCTCTCAATTGTCTCTGGGACCTAACATTTCTTGTAATCATCTCCTTTATTCCCTTTGTAGATGATCCTTAATATTCATTTGATCTCATGTTGTTGACAACCTTGTGTCCTCTTCTAGCCTTTATTGGGATCTAAGGGCATGAATTGCTCAAATGTGACCCAATTTCTTTTAAGGAAACGACGCTAAATTCTTACCACTCCATTTGATAAAATAAATACATGAATTAATAATAGAGATGACAATATAAACTATATACACGAGTAATATATATATTTATTTGTACATGGAATTATTTTAGAAGAAGTCTAGAGAAGGCTAGCCAAGAATTGGAGTCAAACCAACAAGATCATACTACTTTTATTTATGATACATAATCTATTTAAAATAATCGACAGTTGCTAAAAGTAACACAACCATCAATCAATCGATGCTTATAACTACCTAATCTTTACATCTAAACCAATCGACAAACACTTAATACAAATAATTATTACATAATCGAATAACAAATATTATTCA
Organism: Cryptomeria japonica; assembly: GCF_030272615.1. NCBI lineage: Eukaryota > Viridiplantae > Streptophyta > Pinopsida > Cupressales > Cupressaceae > Cryptomeria > Cryptomeria japonica. Next base: position 211,860,498 of record NC_081411.1, read on the forward strand.
AACATAATAATAGGCATTGTACACTAACTACAAAAACAAAACCATATAAATGTGATAGATTTTTTAAAAAAAATTTAAACCTACAAAGCAATAAGTTCACTAATCATACCTATTGTCAAGATCATGAAGAATTACACAAATATAATATTCATGCAGATATGGCAAAAACCTTGTTGAGTAATTCCATCATTTTCTAACAAGAACAATGACCATATGGATATTGTATCAATCTTATATGAAATGTACTATTTGTTTTGGTGATCAATTTTATTTTTTACTATACAATTTTTTTTTTTATTTCACTTTATATATTATCAAGTTTTATGTCAATGTATGGGTTTTTTATCCTTTTAGACATAATAACGAGGTTCATTTTTCTCCAAGACACACCTAGCAAAATTTTTTGCCCAAAACACTCTCAAATTAAGGGGCCTGTAAATTAAGGAGCCTGTAGATTAAACAACTAGGATCACCTTCAACAAGACAATGTAAAAAAAAATCTAAATTATATAATGAATATTAGATACATAATGTATAAGAAAATCCTTTCTTATACAAGCAAGGTGAAAGATAAAGAGCATAGGATTACGACATGTTAAAATCATAAAAAATGAAACACAAAAAAGATAGCTATGCCAAGTGTGTCCTAAAATTGCCTAGAGTAAAATGAGTTGTGTTATAAGACCTAGATTAGAACCAACTAGATAATTTATCATGTTCACCAACACCTTATGCTCTTACTAATGTCATACAAAAGACTTCCATAAATCTGCAAAAAATAAACTAAATAAATAATATTGATAGCTAAATAAATATTTTTTAATACCAAAATTGGTTTATAAACTCCTTTTGAATTTAGAAATCAACCAATTTTCCTAATTGCTCTATAAAAATGGTTTAATTTCTTAATTTCAAGAAGAAACAAAAGAATTTAAAAAGTCACATATTGATCTTAAATAAACATAAACAACTAGGATCACCTAAGAACCTAAAACAATCTTCAACAAGAGATTATAAAAAATGAATTCAAAATTATGTAATGAATACCAGATACATAATATACAAGAAAAGTCTTTCTTATATAACAAGGGTAAAAGATAATGACCATGGGATTACCACATGTTAAAATCATAAAAAAATGAGACACAAAAGGATAGCTATGCCAAGTGTACCCTAAAAGTGCCCAAGAGGAAAATCATGTTCAAATTAGATAATATATCATGTTCGCCAACACCTTGAGCTCTTACTAATATCATGCAAAAGACTTCCACGAATTTGAAAAAAAAAATTAAATTTAAATAATAATGATAGCTAAATAAAAAAAATTAAAACCAAAATTGGTTTATAAACTTTATTTTCAAATTTAGAAGTTGACCAATTTTCCTACTTGCTCTATAAAAAAGTTCAATTTCTTAAGATAAGAAATTAATGTGATTCAAGAAGAAACAAAATAATTTAAAAGACCGCATGTTGACTTTATCTTAGAAAGCTTCAAATGTGGAGGAAACACATTATGTTATTAGCAAAGTGCTTTTCTACTCTCCATTATTTTGTAAAGAGATATTATCACATGTAAACAATCGTGTGTTCTACTTCTAGTTTTTTTCCTAGAAGAATATATTTGAAACAAATATATAATAACTCTCAAATTCTCCAACCAATTATTTGAATGTTCATATTCAAGAATTATTTATATATTTTCCAATGTATAAATGAGTTTCCCCAAGCTTAGGTGAAAATCAATTGACATTGGACAAATTTAAACACTTGAACAATTAAATCCGTGGCACAACCCTAGACACTTACGCACCTATGGTAAAAGTTTGCATTTCATATACAACAAATGCAACATCAATCAGCCATTACCATCGTGTAGGGTCAACTAATTGATGTTGCATAGTTATTATTTAAATGCCTAAGATGCACCTAATGTTCTGTTGCATTTCATGATGCCTTGTTGCATGTTCAATAGATGTGATTGCTCAAAATTTGGCTTTTTAATACAACTTGTTGGCTATAAATTGTTATATTGATGCAATTGTTGTATTTCATTGATTTATAATTATTGCCTAAAGATTAAAGATTGATTCCATATGATGGTGTCATTAATAGATTAGGGTGTTTTTGTACCAATTGGTGTTTTTGGTGAACTTAATTTCACCTTTAGATGATTGAGGCTTGTGGTTTCTAGACAACGAGTTTGATGATTTAGATGTTAGTATGATGATTGCATAGTTGATTCTTTAAAGATAATGATACATATAGAGTTGTCCTAGATGATAGATGGAGACTACTCATATTAGCCACATTGGACTGGTCGTATCTTTTATAGTAATGCCAAGGCCACATTTGGAGATGGGCCCTTGTTTTGTTGATTTTTGTTATGAATATAGTATAGTTATCCTAGAGACAATGAAAGTTGAGTCTACTAGCAACTTTAGGAGTGGCCACTAACAATTCGACACATTAGTTGAAACTTAAGTAGAGTGATTATAGTTTTTTCGATGATGAGACATCAAATTTATGCCTCTTAATTATGGACTCTGGATAATAATGATTATGTACATAGATCCCATCTTTTTTCCATAGTGATATCATTTTATAACACCTAACCCATCATGAACTTAGTAAGCACCAATGATAAGAATGACTCACTGATGGTCATCCTTTGAGTGGATCACCTTTTTTATAGTGACTATACACAAATTATTGGGAGTACAAATCCACTTGTTTTTTACACATTTTGTTAGTCATAAAAATAAAAAGGCCATTGCATCTAATTAATGTCCATGCTAGTAATCAAGACATCTTTTTCATATTGATAACTTTTTCTACCTATGTCACAACTTCATGTCAAAATCTACCTTCATTAGTTTTAGGATTTTGTAGGATCCAAAGTCTTTGATCTTTGGTACATGATTGTGAATGGATCCATTGTAGAGACTTGTCCTTTTTGCAACTTGATTTGATTCATTATATTATAGGGGGGAATATTGACATGTTCAGAATTCTTGAGTCTCAACTTTGGTTTATAGGGTAGTTTATTAGATATGTGATCATATACTTTGGCTTATAATTTAACTCCTTGTAACTTTTATGTTTCATGCTTACTTTTGATTAGAAAAGCAACAAAATAAGGGTGTTGGTCCTATTTACAAATAACCCATAGGCTGGAAAAGAAAAAATCTTAGGGAAAACAACCATTAACAGAATATTGAGTTTTTCCCCTGTGCTAAAAGCTTTTTTGTCGCTTCCTTCACATCTTCCGCTGATTGAGATTTGGTCTTGGGAATTTTGTGGGCTTGGGGAGTGCACTCCCTCTCTATTAAGCCTTGGACAACTTCTTTAAACCCTCTCACTAAACCACTTAATGTGCATCTAGTTTGGGTCTGGCTCATCAATCTCCCTCTTCATTTTTGGGAGCACTCTTGTTATGAGGCTATTAGTAACTCTATTGGGTGTTTCCTGAAGGTCCATGAAGCTATGTCCTCAATGGACCACACTACCTTTTCTCAAATTATTGTAGACATTGACATCTCCTCTCCTCTCCTCTCCTCTCCCAGGAGATTTGGTTCTTATGGTGGGGGATAGGCCTTGGTCACAACTGCTAGATTGTGAATGCCTCCCCTTCTACTGCAGGAGATGCTTCTCTATGGGTCATCTTGCTTCAGACTGATCTATTTCATGCCACAAAGGTGTTTCTACTAGGTGCAAGAATGTTACTGTTGATCACTTAATAGTCAATTCCCTTGACTCTACTTCCGTTGGCTCCTCTCATGAGGATGATGCCAATATCATGCACCTCACGCCTACGGATGCTCCTATTGCTCCTTTTGTGGCCTCGTCTCTTGAGGTCCCCACTTTTGCTTCTTCTTTTCTGCAGCTACGATCCCCTACTGCTGGATCTGCATCTATTGTTGTTGTTTCATCATAGCCTGCTATTGCTCTACAATAGCCTCCTATTATTCTGTTGCAGCACCATGTTGACAACATTGTTTGTAACCCTGTGGGGTCCCTTCTGGTTGATCTCTCTTTTGATATACCTAATGATAGCATCACCTGGACTATGATTGCTCGTACGTGGAAGGGGAAGTCTTCTCCCCTACCCCAAAACCCCCCTTGTTGGGGTTTGGGTGGCTTTCCCCCCTTGAGTGAGGTCTGTTTTGTTCTCCGATTGGATATGATTCTTTGCCTGTCTGACTGTGTTTGATTCTAACTGCATCTCTCTTGATGTTTCTTGTTGTTTGTTAATAGTTCTTTACTATGTTAAGGGTCAGTGCCCTAGTTAATGTTGCTTTACTAATCAAGAACAACAAGACAAAATCGTTATTAAGGGCAAACAAGACAAGTAATAGCCCAAAAGGACTCAACACAAGAGTGAGGAGAAACACCCAAAACTTGATCTAGAGGCGTTTCTTTTCAAGAGAGGGGGGGGAGACTTCCCTTTACGCCTGCAACAATACTTTCATTTGGAACATCAAAAGAAGGATCAAGTTGGGAGGTCCCCATAGCCAAACTATTTGCAACAATAGCGAACTACTAACTCACTAGAAGCAAACCATTGTTGAAGGACGAGAGCAACAAGAGATGTAGCCTTAAGGTCAAAAGGGGCTCCACCAAAAGTGACCAAGGGGTTGGGAGAGGCCAAATCGACAATCAGAGGCACAACCTCTACGTGGGAGGGGTCCTCCTCCATGTTTGAGGAGATATGATCATCAATTTCAAAAGTCATGGCAATCAAATGATCGGCAGTAGAGTCCTTCCACCAAGTAGCAACACCTTTACGATGAGAGAGAGAAAAATTTGAAGCTAGATGACCCATTGAGAAGCATCTCTAGTGGTGAAAGGGGAGGCCCTCATAGTCCAAAGATTGAGTCCATGGTCTATCCCCAACCATGAGAACCACATCCCCTAGGAGTGGCATAGAGATGTCAATATCGACTAGAATTCGAGAAAAGGTAGAATGACCCATGGAGGACGTGGCATCATCTACCTTCAAGAATCAACCAACAATGTTACAATGGCCTCACAACAAGATTGCTCAAAAAAATGAAGGGGAAGGTTGGGAAGATCCACCCAAACTGGACAAACATTGAGTGGTTCAGTGAGAGGGTTAAAAGATGTCTATGGCTTGATCAAGAGAGAGTTGACTCCCCAAGCCCATAACATACCCAACACCAAGTCGCGATCATCGAGAGAATCAAAGGAAGTAATGAAGAAACCTCTAGCACATGGATAAAACTCAATGTTGCCAGCAACAAAAGGCTTCCAAGAATCACTCACCCAACAATAGAGGTCAGGGAGAGAAGGCCATAACCCAATAAATTTGCACACCAACCCACAACAATGGTAGAAGCCAATGTTATCAACCACATCTTGGCCACAAACCACCAAAGGAGAAGTCTTGGCACAAGAAAGGGATGAGGTTTCCCTTGAGAGGAAGAGTAGCAGTAGATTTGGCCACACAAGCAAAGCTCTGCCCGCCAAAAGTAGCAAAAGGTCCAAGAGGAGGGACTGCAACACCAAAGGAAGCCCTACCACTAGCAACCAGACCATCCACACCCAACCTTGGGCCAACAACAGAGGCAACAAGAACGGGTTGCAAAGAAGGGGAAAAAACATCCTCAAACATAGTAGAACCAACCCCAATAAAATATCTTTGAGCGAGAAGGGTGTTGGAAGGTGCAAGCGAGAGCTTCAAACTAAAGGAAGACACAAGGGGAGGGGCCGAAAGGTTCAAAGATCCATAAAAAATAGTCGTTGAGTGGGCAACATCCACCAATAGGACAAAAGGAGCAACACCTACAATCATAGAGGGAGAGAAAAGCTCCATTCGAATGTATGGTGAGATAGACGTTAGACGGCTTCATTCAAAAACTACAAGCTACATGAAATACATAGTTTCTAATTTATGTTTCACATTCGTTATTCCTTAATTACACCTAACATAAGAATGGTTTCTTGATCGCCAAAGGGTGGTTAAACTTCCTCTTTGTACTAATGTGTACTTTTGTACATTGTTTGATGATTTAAGGAATACAATGTGTGTTTATAATTTGATGTCTTCTACTACTGTTCTCCTTCAGATTTTTTTGTTTTGTTTTTGCATTTAATGGATGATACACAAGGCATCACACTTGTTGAGAACATTTAAATTTGAGTAGTGGAATACAAGAGTCCAATTGGAGGAGAAACTGCATGGTTTAGAGCATTGGAGTTGAAGAACAATGTCGCATGAAGTCCTAATGTGTCATGCAATGGGAGCAAAGTGAACTATTCATGCCCATGTGACATTCATCTTTGCAAGTCACTATGATGAAAAATTTAATCGATATCAACAAGTGATTCACCCAAAAAAACTACAATGTCTAATGTTTTATTTCTTAGTTTATTTACAAGCCAATTACTTTTTGTCAATTAAGTAGCAATTAAGCATGCCTACATGAGGGAGTAATTTTGTGGCTAACATATGTTGAGTAGGAAGATCACATAGGTGAGTGACCTAAAGAGAAATTTCTTTGCAACTTGCTTTATTGTATAGCCTAGCAAGTTCACTTCTAACCCCATATGGATTGCTCCCTTCTTGTCTGTATGACCCCTTCTTTGTTTCAGCTTCTATTTTCCCACATAAGACAACATTATGCTCAAGGCGCATAGTGACTCCAAAATTTCTTGTACAATTCGATTGGGCTTATGACACCATACAACTTTCCTGACTCCATATGTGCTCTTTTTATTCTACCTCATGCACAAACTCCTCTTCAAATCCCCCATATGTTCTAGTACTTGTTTGTACATTTCACCTATATGCTCGTATGACTTCGTCTTAACCCTGTACTACCCTTCTGCAACTTTGTATGGTTCTTCTCCATTTCCATATGGATTCAACTCATACGGCTTGTTTCTTCTCTTCAACTCAATGTACATCTAATCCAACCTTGCATACGAATACAATTTGTACAGCTTGATCTCATATGACTCTTCTTCTGCCCCATACGACCCTCCTCTCCCTTCATACAACTTCACATATGTTTTGTATAGTTTGCTTCCTATGACGTATGGCTTCACCACGTACACCCTTTGTTCACCAACCTTCCTCAATCTTCCTTGGGACTTAGCAATCTATACCCTGCTAAGTTTAAACTTTCATGCTTTGCTCCTTGGTAGGGAGAAATGTCTTGGTCAACTTGCTTTATAATGAGTTTCAACCCTCAAGGTTAGCTTCATGCTCCTTTCCTTGGTAGGGAGAAATGTCTTGGTTGACTTGTTTTATAATGAGTTTTGGCCTTCAAGGTTAGCTTAGCCATCACAAACTTTATTATTTCACTAATACATTTGGCCTAAAAATCCAACGGAGAAGGTATATTGTGACCAAATTTGATTTTTTTTTTTAAATGGCTGAATTCGTCGGAATTCCGATGATAATTTCACATTTGGTTTCGATGGAGAAGGCATTAGTAATGAAATTTTATTTTTTTGAAAAAAAGTGCCTGCGTTCGTTGAAATTCCGATGAACACGGGCATTACTTAAAAAAAACAAAAAACACCACAATTCATTTTAACCCAAAGCAATCCCACGCAAGCTTGGCGCCGACCTCTGGCAACCTTGTGTGCAATCTCCTAAAAGGTTTAGGCTCTACTTCATATGAATTTTGCATATGGATTTTCATTTTGGGGTTCCACATTATTGATTTCATTTTGTATATGAACCCTGGTACCCAATTTGCTCAATCTAGCTACATCCACCTGCCATGGCTTTCTCTAATACACCCACCTTAATAGATGCCTCCACCAAACCACAACTTATATTTTCCAGATTTCCTAACAAAGCCCTACAAACAGACCTAGGTGAATCTTTGTCGAAGGTCTCAGGAGATGTGATCTACACAAAAATATCGTGAGATATATACATGCACCATTGGAGGAAATCAACCACAATAGCTTTGAGCCACTCCAAGGAGAGATCTTGAAGAGAAATAATGAGTATAAACTAGAATATGCAAGGGTTGCAGAGAAGAAGCTTGATGTCTTTAAGTATTTCTTGGACTTCACCCAAGAACATGAGTGAGTCCGTCTATTTCTAAGCCGCCTACATGATAAATTCCTATACCTAGACAAACCATAGAAGATCACAAAGAAATATAGTCAAGAGATCATTAGGTTGATTGCAGGAATTGTTGTTGGCTCTACTCAAACAACAACAAGCAACCCACAAAGGGAGTTTCACCTATTTTTTCTACAATAACGCATAGTACACAAAAACACTCTTCATAATGATAACCATAAAATTACAACACATTTTCACACATAACTATGCAAATGTATACTATCTATAATTCATAAGATGGCATACTTTAGTACTTATAAAATAGTCTTATCGGTTAGAAAGTATCATGGTTTTAGAGTAAAAATTTGCAGTAACTAGAGTATAAAATTCTATCAAGCCAAATAAAAGAGTCATTAAAATAGGCTCATAAAATTGATCGTGTGTTTCTCTATATGATTGTCATTGAAATGTGGTGTTATATTCAAGATTCAATATATCAAACAATGGTATGCTTGGGATGGACACACTAACTAAATTTGTTTGGCTAGATGTACTAAAATATATGAGATCTTGTTCCTTGTGGATAGGGAGAGTAAAACTAGAGGTAATTTATCACCCTCGGTAAGTAGAGACTGAAGATAATAATTAGGATTTGAATCAAGGACCATTTTAATTACTTGCATCCCTTTAGTATATTGTACAAATTCATATATGTCTTCCAATATAGCAACTTGATGAAGATCTTTTATTAGTAGCACCTTTGAAGATGAAAAAAAAATATTTTGAGATTCCTCTAGAGATAGTAAATGTGAAGGCATTCCACACTTAAATTCCTCTTGATTTACCTCCAAGTTTTTCTTATGTTTTAATTGTGTGGTCGTCAAGTATAAATTTCAAGTTTGCAAGTTTGAAGTTTGTTTCGAAGTGTCATTTCAAGTCTAATTTGTCCAAAAGTTTCCTATTTTACAAGTGCAAAGTCATGATTGTGTGTCTGATTTGGAAGTTTCCTAAAAAAGAATGATATTGAACAAAAGCACAACTAGATTGTACAAAAGTGTAGAAAAATAGTGCAAAAGCAACATTCAAGGTTACAAATGCGTAAAAGAATTGGACAAAGGAGCAATTCTAGGTTATATATGTGTTCCTTCCCTTGAGACATTGAGCTTAAAATGCAATTAACAACCCTGTTAGATGTGCCATCAAATGTTAAAATTAAATTATCCAGTGGAGAAGGAATTCACTTGACCTCGCTTTTGGACCACTAGTGTCTTATTCACCAAGCTCAAGAGATTCAATCAATTGCTGAGAATAGCCATATTGCTATGGAGAGGGTCCCTACTTATCATAGGATTCACCACGGCATTTGTCTCATCCAGAGATCTATTGATCATTCTATAGACATTATCTATTGGTTTAATGCTAATTTGGATTTTCTTTTAATTCTTTCTAGCAAAAACGATCCACAATCATTAGTAGAACTATTCTAGAGATAGATTAAAGTGGAAGTGGTGTTGCAATGTAGAAAACATCTCAAGTCATCTTAATGGCAATTATAGACAAGAGTTATGGCTTTGACAAATGGGGGTGCCAAATAAATAATTTTCCAACAAACATTTTTATTTTTCCATTAGGTTTGTCCTTATTTGAATGCTCATTTCAACTACCAAGGATACTAGTTAGTACTAGGTGTGATGATTATTTGGTTCCAACAAGATCCCTAATATACTACTTTTAGTAAGTTTTCCTTTTTTTGAAAGCTATATAGTGGCTGAATTTAAATCATGTAACAAGAATAGAAGGCATTCATCTCTACTACAAAGTTTACCCATTTTTTAAACACACTCGATTAAAATAAAGATCATTTTGTTTAGCTATATTGTAATTATCAATTTTGTGTTTTATTTTGTTCAATTTTTACTTTTGGTACAATAAATTTCTCAACTAGTGTATTGTTCCCCAAATTACTAGCCTAATTTAGATAAGTGCTATCACAACCTAGTTGCTATTGCGTGTACCATCAAATGCAGTTAGATATTGGATATTTGAATTAAAGAAGAGATTCAATGATATTGAAGAACTAGCTACTAACTCCTCGAATTCCTTCAAGTTGTTGATCTAGGTGGCTTGAGGAAAACAAAGATCAAGGATGATGAACCTATTTGTGTTGATGCTCCGAAGTAACCAAAATAGCTAGTGGGTCCCATTGGAAAGGTCATTTGGCAATTGGACTCCCTTTAGAGCCTAGGTAACTTGTGACATCCCTAAGTTTGATGGGAAAATTGATGTAGATGTTGTTCATGATTATATTTCTAAATTGGAGATGTACTTCTTTGTAATTTCTTAGATTAGAGAAAATTATGTCTGCCCTACTTAAATTAGAATTCCAGTTCAACAATGTTGGATTGCTAGCTTGCTAGCCAAGGAGGAGTTGAAGGAACTCCACTTGAATTAGTGATGGAGGTGAATTTCAGTTTGGGTGGTTTCATGGAGGTCATCAAGGAAAATTTTTCCAAAAGATATAAATGAAGAAAAGTAAATTTTGTGGCAACTGTGAGAGAAAATTTGTATTTGACTACATTAATACTTAACACACATTGTGTTCAAAACTTGGCATCAAGAACTCTAAGAAGCAATGGTTCTTTACAAATTGTAATGTCTAGCATTCGTCATCAGTACATCTAGATGAAAATGACATCTTTAAACATCAAAATATTGGTTGAAGATAAACTCAACCCTAAAGGTAAGAAAGGCCCTTTTGTGGGTGTCGAGGCAAAGGGAGACAATAACAATGGGTTTGTAGTCAAGTCATAGAGTAAGGATTTATTGTCACAGAAACAATCATAAAAGAAGATTGATAAGAAGACCCAAAAGGATGCATGCAAGTAGTGCAGGACTAAAAAGAGCCCATGCATAATTCTGACTTGCTCTAGGAAGAAGGCTGGCTTAGCATAGTCACAAGAGTTGGACACATATTTTTACATCATTACTTGTAGATCCATTTGAGTAGAGAGAAGAAAAGAAAATCATTGATATAGGTTCACATGTCATTGCAAAGGTCCTCCCACTAGAGGAGAAGGAACACTTATTCCACCTGCAAATGTGGGTGAATGGGAAGGCCCCATATTTCATCATTGATAGTGGAAATTATAATATTATGATATTTGTTGAGACAATCAAGAGGTTGAAGTTGCAAACAATACCTCATTTACATCCATATGGCATTAGATGGGTGAGTCAAGGAAGAGACATTTATGGAAGTTGATAGTGTTATCTATCCTATTTTATCAAATTCTTCAAAGGTGAGTTGATATATGATGTGGCACTCTTGGATATATGTGATGGGGAAACTCTACATGTACAAGCACCATGTTGTTTCTAAGGCTCAAACTTTGAGTGTCATTGTCAAACTATGCAAAAAGTATTGAAAACCAAAAGTGTCTCCCACAAAGTTAGGGTTCCTAATTATGCGAAGTAGTTTTGATGAGTAATTGCTCAAATTGGGAGATTTTTCCTATTCATTATTAGACTTGAAGAATAATGGAAAGTTGCAATAGATACATGTGCTCAAACACCAACAATAACTACACAATAGAAGCAGATGGAGCATATGCTCTCAAGGTACAAAGACGTGTTGATTTTGTTGATGGGTGCACCTTTGCATTGTCAGGTAAAACTTTCAATTGATAATGTCCTTGGCACACAACTACTAAATTGGCCACCATATAAATGACCATTTTTGGACAATGATGATTTCAAATAGCAACTTAAGAAGTTGATTCAAAAGGGTCATATTGACCAACTACTTTTTCTTTGTGGAAGCCCATTTTGTACTTTCCAAGAAGAAGATGGGACATGGTGATTCAACTCGACTATTCGGTCCTAATCAAGACCACTATCAAGAAAAAGCTTTTGATCCCTCAAAATGCTAACCTCTTGAACCAGCTCTGAGGAGATGAATTTTTCAACAATAGTGATTTGAAATCAAGGAACCATCAATTCCTTTTTGAGCTAATTAACATTTGGAAGACTTTATTTGAGTCCAAGAAGGGCTTGTTTGAGTGGTTATTGATGCCCTTTGGCATAATAACTACACCAACAACATTCATTTGGATGATGAATGATGTACCTAGATTCTTCATAGGCTATTTGTGGTTGTCTACTTGGATGGCGTTCTTATGTTCAAAAAGATATGGGAATAACACGTGACAAGTTCTTTCCAACTTGCATCAGCTTAAACTTTATGTCAATATAGAGAAATGCTCTTTTAGCATGGAGATGATCTAGTACTTCAAGTACATTGTTGATGAAGATGGTGTACATGTTGACCTAGAGAAGATCTTGATCTATAAAGAATATATTGTTCCTAGGATTCTCATAAAACTCTTGAGTTTCTTGGGGCTAACCAAATTCCACATTAGGTTTTTGTTCACATTTATTCACTTTGCATTGCCTCTAAACATGCAACAAAAGGGGGGCCTTGAAAAGTTCATATGAATAGGGCCACAACAACAAGCATTCACTCAATTGAAATAGAAGTTTTGTTCAGTACCACTCTTTATTTTGTCTGATTTGCAACAATCTTTTGAGATCAAAATAGATTCCTTAGAGCATGTATGGGGAGAAATATTCGCTAACATGAGCATCTAGTTGCCTACCATAGTGAGAGATTTTCTAACATAGTGTGTAGGCATCTTAAATATGACAGAGATTTATACTATTGTTTAGGTCTGCATATAATAAAAGGACTACATATTGGAACAAGACAATCATCCATACTTATCACAAGATTTTGTAGCTCATCCAGACTCAAGGTGAGTTGCAAAATGACCATCAAAGGTGCTCCATGTACCTACAATGGCGAGTCATTTCTAACATAGTGTCACCTGAGACTTTTTTTATTTACCATAACAAGATGTTTTATAACATAGTGGGTAAGTACCTTAAATATAACAAAGAGATATATGCTATCATTTAGGTTTGCATACAATGGAAGGATTACATTTTGGGTAAGGAGATAGTCATGCATACGTATTACAAGCCGCTACAGTTCATGTATACTTGAGGTGAGTTATAAAATTACCATAATCAAAGGTTCTCCACGTACCTACAACATTTTTTTTCAATTGAAAATTTGACACAAGAACAGGAGTATTGATAAGGTTGTTGACTTCTTGACTTATCTTTCATCTGCAAATTTGATAACAACACTTGGTTCTTGTAAGCATGAAACATCAGAATGACCTTAAGTTAACATTAGAGATCTTGAATTCTTTGAGATATACCAAAAATTCATAGTTAGGTGGTAGGTTCTTGATTTTCACATAGAAAATGAGCTCCTATGCTACATGAGACACATTTGTATTCCCACTAAGGAACCACCAAAGATGATTTGGGACTTTCACTATAGTTGGGTGAAAAGATAGTGCTACTGCTAATTTTACAAAATTATTCCTATTGTCTGCAATAGGGTCATAGAAGTGTAGTTTCAAGTGACATATGAAAAACAAGAAATTGTAGATAAAGAGCAAAACAAATGACTAGGGCTAACCTCCTCCTCTTAGTTGTCTTGTTATAATTGTTTTTTGTTTTGAGCTATTGTCTTGTTTGGACTTTGGGATGTGACTCTTTCCACTTACCTTTCTTTTTGTGAATATGCATAACACTATTTTGGAAATGATAATATAGATCCTCATCCATTGAAAAATAATTATAATGGTAAAATTTATAATGTAAAATTCATAGACCTTGTGTAGGGTCCTCCAAGCCTTGAGTAAGGAGTTTGAAGCCTAGATACATTGATTTAGCCTTGTGGCCATCAATGAGTGTTGACCCAATAGGAGAAGTCTTGAGACTAACAATTTTGGAAGTGTGACATTGTTGAGAGCCAACACTTAGGTGTGAACCCCGTCTTCACAAATTATGATTAGTTGCCAGGATACTTGACCCTATCTTCATGGTGTTGGATCAATTCATATTAGTTTTCCCAAGCCTAGAAGCAAAGTAATGTATTCAAGGGTGTCTAGAAGAATGGAGTCTTTGATCATTGACTTTGTATGTTGAAACCATTATACATGCCCCTACCTCTACATCATAGACATGAGTCAAGGATGATAGTGCGGTGTGCAAACATCCTATATGGATAGGACACAAGAATTTGTACCAAATAGTACTAGGTGAAATGAATTTAATATCTTAGACTTACAGGGACATATGGGGAAGTTTGTGTGTGTGATGATGCTATAAAAGGTTTGATATCCCTATGTATCAGACAAAAAACTAGTGAAAGACAAAAAAAAATGCATTGAGAAGGCAAAAGGTTGAATTGCCTAATGTTTGGTGTTGAATTGATGTGTGGGGACCCTTCCAAGTCAAATACATTGTTGTAGTTTCAAAGGGTGGAAAAAGAATAAGCATTTTATTTACTGTCCTAATAGACCATCCGTCATAACAATGATTACCAATGATGTGTGTGTTGCAAACAAAGTTCTAGAGGAAGGCTCTTTCTATTGTAATACCAAGTGAGTGTTCATAGACCTTGTGTAGGGTCCTCCAAGCCTAGAGTAAGGAGTTTGAAGCCTAGATACATTGATTTGGCCTTGTGGCCACCAATGAGTGTTGACCCAATAGGAGAAGTCTTGAGAATGACAATTTTGGAAATGTGGCATTGTTGAGAGCCAACACTTAGGTGTGAACCCTGTCTTCACAAATTATGATCAGTTGCCATGATACTTGACCCTATCCTCATGGTGTTGGCTCAATTCATATTAGTTTTCCCAAGCCTAGAAGACAGGTAATATATACAAGGGTGTCTAGAAGAATGGATTGTATGATCACTGACTTTGTATGTTGAGACCATTATACATGCCCCTCCATTGAGGGTATTAAGGAAGATTGGGAATAGTGTGTTTTAGTGAAGAAACATGATGTGATAATTTTGATGTAGAGGCAAGGATAGAACCCAGTATTTCATAGTAGGACAACAACCACATTCATTAGGCAAGTCAAATAAGGTCTCTCCAATGTTTAGGATACACAAGCGCAACACTAGTCATGTAAGTATGCATGAGCATGAGAAAGGATAGTTACTTTCCTTTTAGACTAACTTGGGTCTATGAATCTCAATGGTGTTCATCCCAAAATTATATGTAATATCATTCACTTGCACCCAAGGTGTGACTGAGAACTTTGTCTTACTTGTCACTGATTTGGACAGTATTGAGAGGATCCTATAAGGATGACTATCACCATACTCTCGATGACTTCACAAAATTGATAATGAATTCACATTAGACACTCATGGATTACCCCAATTAGATGTTAGTCAACTTAAGATATGATACATGGATTGCATACCACAAAGCCATTAGCATATCACTTGCTTTAGATCACCACAAAGCCATTAGATATGTTTTAAAAGAAGAGTTAAATGGTTTTGGTTAAATTTGCATTATTTCTATGTTCAAGTAATTTAATTTGGTATATTATACTAAAACTTCATTTCATAACTAACATTTCAACTTCTATATAACTAGTTCGATAGCCCAATTTTTTTGCCTGTGAAGAAAGACCATGTTAGATAATATCAACGAACAACAAAATAAGGAGACAATTGCTAGATTGTGGTCTAACTTGAAAAGAAAAGGTGATGGGAAATGTTATTGTCCTTGCAAAATTTGTAAGGGGTTAAAGACTAGAAGACTTCTAATCAAAACAACGAAGAAACATTGTAGGCTGCATGGTCACATTGAAGGGGGACATGATTATCATCCATTGGTAAGTTTTTTATTATATTGTTTTAACAATTTATATACATAAGAAATCACTTGATGATGAGATCATGATCATGGTTTATTTATGTTAATCATTTTTATATAGGTCAAGCACCCCAGAGCACATGATATGGATCAACACAAAACGAAGAATATGGTTTTCAAAGTGGAGGAACATGGAGGTGTGAATATCGAAGCTAAAGATAATGATCCCATGGAAGATGACGATCATGAGCCACAAAACATAATTGAAGATGATGGTACAAATACATTGATCCATGACACATTTAGTACTGGCGCAACTGATCAAGATGACCTTGAAGTTTTTCATGATTTACCTATACCTGAGAAGGCATATGAGGCCCTTTACAAAGGCTCTCAGACAACTCTTCTCTCCATTGTATTATTGTTGGTGAAATTGAAGGTTATGAATGGTTTATCTAGCATAACAATCTCATGTATGTTAAGGTATGTCATATATGTCATTATAGTTAATAAATGGTGAATCGTGTACCACTAATATTCTTTATATTAACAAATTATATTTTTTTGTTGTAGATTGATAGGTGAGTTTTTGTTACCACCATCAAATATTCTACCTTTCTCATACCGAGAATTATCTTCCATTATGAAAGATATTGGAATGGAGTATCAAGCAATAGATGCCTATCCCAATGATCATGTTATATATCACAAACAACATAAATTTCGAACTGAATGCCCTGAATGTCATATCAGTAGATATCGAACAGATCAAATAACAAAAAAGGTGCCTCACAAGGTTCTTCATTATCTTCCCATTATTCCAAGTATGCAACGATTATTGAAGTACACTAGCTTGGCACAATTTATGGATTACCATACATGCAATAGAAGTCGATATGACATTATTCAAATGTTTGCGGATGGTTCAACATTTATGGACATAGAGGAAAAGTCGCCACACTTTAAAGAAGAACCTCGTAATCTCAGGCTTTCATTGGCAGCGAACAGTGTCAATCCATTTGGAGAGTTGAGATCTGTTTACTCCGTGTGGCATTTTTTTGTTATCAACAATAACATTCCTCCATGGATGTCAATAAAGACGGAGCAAATAATGTTGGCAATGATTGTTCCAAGTATGTTATCATTTAATAGTCATCTACATTTAATTATAAATATTGCAGTAAAATGGTCACAATAATTATGTAATGTTTTTGTTCATTCGATTAGGTAAGTACCAAGTTAAAGATATGAATGTATATATTGAGCCTCTTATCGATGAGTTGTTTAATTTATGGAATGGTGTCACTATGTATGATGTCTCTAGACCAATAGGACAAAGACAATTTCAATTTCATGTGATGCTTCTATGGACAATACACAATGCCTCGGGGCTAACACATTTTTGTGGTATGTTATAGTGTTCAAGTTGCGCATGATAATTATAATTAAAAAAATTAACATATTTAATCCAATTATACATTATCTTGTAGGTTTTCAAACAAAGGGAAAGTTTGCATGTCCAATTTCTGGTCCAAAAATGAAATCTCGTCATTCAAAAATTTTAGGAAAGAAGGTGTTTGATGAGTATAGGCACTTTATCCACAAAAATCATAAGTATCTAAATACTAAAAAACATATTTTCAATGGGAAAGAAGAGAATACATGAAAGCCATGAAGAATGACACCTCACCTATGGAAGTTGGAATATAATAGAATTAATCGTCAAGGTAATGTCATTCCATCTAATGGTTTATGTCATAAAACATCTTTTCTATCATGTTTTGTTTACTAATAATGTGATTGATGATCGTGAAGGTTGTCAAGGCATTAATGACCAACTTCCTAAGGGACTAAAAAGTTATCCTCGACAAAAAAGTAGGTTACCCTACTACGAGCAGTTACAAATTGTGCATTTGTTTGATACTATGCATATTGGAGAGAATATACAAGAGACATTATGGAAAATATTGGATGGAAGGCGTGACAAAGAAAAAAATGCCAAAATTTGTAGTGACATTCAGGAATCCAATCATTCAATCAAATAGCCATGGAGACCAAATTAATATAAGTGACCTTCCTTGGTTATTATGAACCGACAAAGCAATGCTATAAAAGAAGTCATAGGAAAAATTCGATTTCCCACAGGATTTACTGCGAACATAAACTATCTCATATCAAAGAAAAGTGAATTTGGGCCATGGATGAAAACACATGATTGGCATACCTTCATTAAGATAATTCTTATTCTTGTGTATTTACTATATATTTGTATATTGTGCATGTACTTTTCATTGTATTATGTTAGAAAAAAATGAAAAGATAATTTTATAATTGTTGCAGTACGTTCTACCTCTATCTCTCCCAGACCACTTCGACAATAATGTCAAGCAAGTCATCTATGATCTTGGAAAATACATGAGGTAAGTAGTAATATTTATTCAATTCGTTGTATAGATATTATATTTGTGATTTGTTTTACTTGTTATGTAATATATATTTTTGCGTCTTGAATATCTTGCAGGTGGTTGTCATGTAAAGAAATCCATAAAGAAGATATAAAATATTGGAAGAGAAAAATTCCTCATCTAATGCGTGAAATGCAAAAGTGTTTACCTTCAGCTTTTTTCAATGCATAAGAACACTACCTCATACACCAAGTTGAGGAGATTGAATTGTGTGGACCTGTACAGGCTAGGTCAATGTGGATGGTTGAGAGGCACTTGAAATTTTTTAAGGCTTTGGTTCAACAAAGAGCACATCCTGAGGGTTCTATGGTGGAGGGATATATGGTACACCAGACTATGGTGTACATTTATGAATATCTTCCTAAGTTTGCAGTAAAGATCCCAGTGGATCGCATTTGGGATCCCAACCCCATTAACAAATTCAAAGGGGAGTACTTGATGGGGAAAGGTATATTGAGGAAAGTGAGAGGTAATTATAAGATGTTATTATAGTTAATTAATTTTTAATCTTCAAAATAAATCAGTTGTAAGTCATTTATTTAATTTTTGTATAGTTGGTCGAGATTGGGATGCACTACATTTGTATATTGCAAACAATCTTGATTGGATGACGTATGGATTGAACATTGTCAACATTTTGGTCGCACATTAACATGGGAAGGTGTGGCTTCATTGGTTAAAGAAGTTCATCGTAATGGAGATTCCAATATTATGCAAAGGGAAATTGATTTAGCATATGGTTTAAGAGATAAACAGGTACGTATAAATTTATTAATCACCCATATGTTATCAACTCAAAATGCAATAATTTTTACATGTTTGACATATTGTAGGTCAAACACCACAATGCTATGTGCTGCAATGGTCATAAACTTTGCATCAAAAAGTTGGATGACACGAAGAAAACTTGTGATTCTGGGATAACTGAAGTCTTTCAGTTGACAAATATTTCATCGAGAAAGAACATACATCCTCAAGAGTCTCAAAATAGATACTATGGAATTTTGGATGATATACTTGAGTGTGACTTTAATTCCTTCAAATTAGTTTTGTTCGTCGTCAAATGGTACAGGCTACGACTAAATAAAAATATCATCATAGAACCATTATTGAACATGATAATGGATTTACAATGGCTAATACAAGATCGTTTTAACTAGTTGGGGATGATGTTGGCATTACAACAGAAAAAGAGATTGTTGGCATTTCAATAAGGATATTGAGAAGGTTGTTGGAGATCATTGATATAACTGAAGAAGGAAGATTACTATCTTAATAATATTATTTTGTCATTGATGTCAAGAAATTGATTTTCTGATTGAGTATGATGTTGCCATATCTTGAGAAGAATGTTTTGATGAGTATTAAGTGGTCGGTAAGTGACACAGAAAGGATGTGATAATGAAGGGGAATAATAAGTTATTCAATGGGCAACTATTACTGAGCTAGACAATGATGAGATCATGTTGTTTTGATTGTTTTGATATCCTACATATGTTGTTGATTATAAGTTTAATGCTGTACTATGTCACCGAGCAAAGAACCTAGTCGGTAAGCCCTAAGGTACCTAGTCGATAAACCCTAAGGTTATAGATATCAGTTAAAGAAGGCATAATGTCTACCGAGTGAAGTTCAGTATTTACCAAGTAACAACCGAGTTATAATAGATCACATTGGATGGAGAAAAGCATTATTTAATAAAGGATGCTGATGAGCTGGAGATGAATAAATGATTGGTATGTCGTGCATGAAGTTTGTTGAGGATCAACGACATGGAAAACACAAGAGGAAAATCTACAACACAGATTGAACCACAATAACCTAGCACAAGTTCCAAGCAAGGAATGTAAGTTCCAAGGTAAGGTAAAACATTTTTCAGATCGAAGGATACATTGAACCTAGTCAAGTTTGAAGATCTGATGGCTAAGATTGAGCATGGGAAATGTGATCAAGGAGATTAAGCGGTTAGAAATTATTTATAAATAAGGAATTGTTGATGAATAATGTATGCGGGCAAATGTATGCACAATGATGCTACAGTAATGTTTACCGAGCACAAAAGCTTGAAGATCTGATTGAAGAACAGATTGAGAAGCCCAACAAGGGACAAGATAAGTCGTATGACAAGATTGTTTTGAGAAAATAGAATTTGCTTTAGCATTTTATATGTGAAATTGCAGATATATTTTATTACTATTGTTTATTTTGTATGTGACAGGAAATCTCTTAACCGAGTGGACTTAACAGTCTTATTTGTAAACCCTCTAGCAAGGTAACATTCTAAATGAGTGTTTGAAATCCTTTGACAAGGTCACTGCTAACAAAGTGCAAGACTCTAACAAGTCTAAGGGAAATCCCTTAACCGGGTCACATCTAGCAATTGTTTGTAATCTTTAACAGGATAAGCTTTTAACCGAGCATACTCTAGAAGGGTATATTTCTTAGTGGGTCCGAAATCCCACAGTGGTTTTTCCCTATTTGGGTTTCCACGTTAAATCTGGTATTAAATGTGTTATGATGTTTTAAGTGTATATGTTTATGAGTTTGAATGATTTACAGTTATAGTTGCATATCTGTAAAAGCTACCGAGGTTGAATCTATTGAATATATTGAAGATTAAGTTTTTATGATTCACCCACCCCCTCTCATCTTAACTAACAATTGGTATCAGAGCTTTGGACTCCGGAAGAAAATTTTAAAGGTACTTGAGGCAAAGATCCGAAGATGTATAAAAGGGATGCACCAAAGCTGAACAAGTCTAGTTTCTCCACATGGCAGAAAAGAATGAAGATGCATTTATCAGGAATTGGAGAATATGCAACATATTATCTAGAGAATGATTACATAGCACCCAGCACCAACCCGATGACAATGGAAGAGATAAAGGCAAAGCAAGAACATATTCAAGCTATGATTGAAATAACATCTGCATTAACCGACTCAGAGTTTAATGACCTAGAAGGCTGCAATGATGCCAAAGCAATGTGGACTAAGCTCATATCTATGTATGGTGGTGATGAACATGTTCAGAGAGCAAAAGTAGATGGTCTAAGAGGACAACTTGAATCCATGAGGATGAATGAAGGTGAGAACATAACCCAATACAGTACAAGGTTAAAGGAGATTGTCAATCAAATCAAAGGAGTAGGAGGAACTATTGAAGAAAAGGATGTAACAAGTAAGTTGCTTAGAACACTTCTACCTTCTTATGCCATTCGAGTCTCTGCAATCAATGAATCAAGGTATGTACCAAATATGTCAGTTTCTTTGGATGCTACTATCGGTAAGCTACATTTTGAGTTAAGTAATTTTGATAACAGTGGGTCTTCGGTAAATAAAGTTGAATCTACATTCAGTTCTTTTCATATTGGTGAATCTGATGATTACAATGATAGAATGTATAAGTATACTGAAGGAAATCACAGTGGAGCAAGTGAAAGATTTCGCAAAAACATGGAAGAGGTACACAAACTATATGAAGTAATCAAAAAGCAAGAAGAGTTTGAAGCATTATTAGCCAGAAGGTTACCGAGAGGAAAAGGTAAGTATAAAGGAAAGCTACCTTTAAAATGTTTTAACTATGATAGAATAGGACATATGGCTTCTAACTGTCTTGACAAAGAATCCAGTGAAAAGAGAGAATACCAAGATGACAGACAGAAAGAAAACCAATATAGAGGACACCGAGACTTCAAAAGGAGAGATAGAAAGACATGCCTAGTAGTTGATGATGAATCCAACAATGATAAGTATGATGAAACTGAAACATAGGAAGTTCTTTATGTGTCTATTAAAGATGGATCAGATGAAGAAAGGTATGAAGAAAAAGCCCTAATATCTCACATAAATAATAATTATTCTTGGATCATAGACAGTGGATGCTCTCATCACATGACAGGTGATAAACACAAGTTTGTAAAATTAGAAGATTATGATGGAGGTTATGTAAGATTTGGTAATGATGCCCCATGTCTAGTGAAAGGTAAAGGTTCTATCACACTTCTTGACAATGCTAATGTAATGATGTATACTGGGTTGAAGGTTTGAAATACAATTTATTGAGTGTAGCACAGCTAAACAATACAGGATATCGAATAGAATTTCAAAAGGGAATTGTCAAAGTTCATGACAAGCATGGAAAGCTAGCTGCTACCGAGACTCAAACAAAAGGTAATACATTTCATCTTGACTCAACTCGGAACAAATGTCTATATGAAAAAATACAAGATATTTGGTTATGGCATAAAAGGTTTTGTCATGTAAATTTTTATAATCAGATCAAAATAAGTAAGAAGCATCGAGTAAGAGGACTACCGAGCTTGGAAAAACTTGAGAATGCTATGTGTCGGGGATGCCAGATGGGTAAGATGACAAGATCAAGCTTTACAAGTAAGTCCTACACCTCTAAAGGAATTTTAGATCTTGTACACACTGATCTTTGTGGTCCCATGAAAGTTCAGAGTTATTATGGTGACAAATATTTCATATTATTTGTGGATGATTACTCAAGGATGATGCCAGTTATGTTTTTAAAATAAAATTCAGAAGATTTTCAAATGTTTAAATGGTACAAGGCAAGAGTTGAAAATGAAATAGGAAGATAGCTGAAATGTATTAGATCTGATACAGGAGGAGAATTCACCTCTGATGAATTTAACTTATTCTGCAATGATCATGGTAAAAAAAGGCAAGTATTTGCACCGAGAACTCCACAACAAAATAGGATAGCTGAGAGAAGAAATAGATCTATTGTAGATTGTGCCAGAACCCTGATGATTGAAAAGAGGATACCTCAAACATTTTGGAGAGAAATAATCAGCACTGCAGTTTACACCCTGAACCGAGTACAACTGAAGAAAGGAACTTTGAAGACACCATATGAAATCTGGTATGATAAGAAACCTAATGTAAGTTATTTTAAGATATTTGGAAGTAGATGTTATGTTCACAAAGATGACAGAAACGGAAAGTTTGATCAGAAAAGTGAAGGAACATTTTTTGGTTATTCTTCTAGAAGCAAAGCATTTAAATGTTTGATCAAATCATCTAACAAAATAGTAGAGAGTGCAAATGTGAAAATTGATGAATTTACATAAAGAAATGATGAAGGAAATTCCAAAGAACCAAAAAATTATGAAGAATTTGTTTATGTTCAACCAAGAAATCCTACTGAGAAAGCTGATGAAGAAAATACTCAGTTACCGAGTGATGGAGAAGATCATACAGAACCTACCGAGCCCATATTAGCCAAGTATGTCAAAAGAAATCATGCATCAAGTCAGATTATAGGAGATAAGGATGATCCAGTGATGAAAAGAGGAATTTAGTAATAGAGATTGGATAAATGCTATGACAGAAGAGATTGATCAAATCAAGAAGAATGAAACATGGACATTGGTCCCAAGACCAAAAGAGAAGAATGTAATCGGTATAAAGTGGATTTTCAGAAACAAGCTAAATGAAAAAGGAGAGGTTATTCGGAATAAAGAAAGACTAGTTTGCAAAGGTTATGCTCAAGAAGAAGGAATTGATTATGGTGAGACTTTTGCAACTGTGGCAAGACTTGAAGGAGTAAGAACATTGTTGGCATATGCTGCTTACAAAAATTTCAAGGTATATCACATGGATGTTAAATCTGTTTTTTTGAATGGTATACTAGAAGAAGAAGTTTACATTGAACAGCCCGAAGGATTTATTAAAGACAAGAATAAAGATCAGGTATGTAAGCTGAACAAAACATTATATGGTCTAAAGCAAGCACCTAGAGCATGGTATGAAAGACTGTACTCTTATTTGATCAAGATTGGATTTATAAGGACAAGTGAAAACAACAACATGTATATGAAGAAATATGAGAACAATGGTATACTGCTTTCAGCCATATTTGTTGATGATATTATTTTTTGAGGAAATGACTCTTTATGCAAGAACTTTGGAAATGAAATGTGCAAAGAATTTGAGATGTCATTAATTGGTGAAATAAAGTATTTTATAGGTTTACAGATACTGCAAAGGAAAAATGAGATTTTCATTACTCAATCCAAGTATATAAAGGAAATCCTGAAGAAATTTGGAATGAAGGATTCTAAACCTCTAAGTATTCCTATGTCTACCAACTATAAACTATCAAAGAGTGATGAATCTGCATCTGTTGATGAGACACTTTACCGATCTATGATTGGAAAGTTGCAATATGTGGTTCACAGCAGGTCGAATATAGCACATGCAGTAGGTATAGTTGCAAGATTTTCTGCAGATCCCAAAGAAACACATATGACAGCAATCAAGAGAATTTTCAGATACCTGAAAGGCACTGAAGATTATGGCTTAGCATATCAAAAAGGGAATATGTTTGACCTAAAAGTCTATACTGATGCTGACTGGGCAGGAAACATTGATGATAGGAAAAGCACAAGCGGTGGACCTTTCTTCTTGGGAGATAGACTAGTAAGTTGGCTTAACAAGAAACAAGAATGCATTTCACAGTCAACAGTTGAAGCTGAATATGTTGCTACAGCATTGAATTGTACCAATATAGCATGGATCAAACAACTGTTGGAAGGTATGCATGAGAAAGTTACCAAGCTAGTAACTATATTCTGTGATAACACTAGTGCCATTAACATTTCAAAGAATCTGGTAATGCACTCTAAGACAAAGCATATCTCTATAAAGTATCATTATCTCAGAGAAGAAAGTTGTGCTGGAATATATCAGTTCAAAGGAACAAATAGCAGATATTTTCACAAAGCCACTGCCAAGGGACACTTTTGAGTATCTCAAAAGTCAGTTAGGGATCCTACCCCTATCTAGTACTCACTGACAGAGTTTAGTGAAAGCATCAATTCTATGAATTTAAAGGATAACTATCTATGAAGTTGATGTTGCTTTACACTTTAAGAGGTCACCTAAAGTTGTACAAGAAAAAGTGATTGAAGACAAAGATACCCTGACCATTAATGAGACTGCAGGGAAATTACTTCACAAAGGAAGAAATCATGAATTAGTTTTTCTTTTTAGCATTGTTGTCAAAGGGGGAGAAGGCTTCAGAAGAAATCTACACAGCAATGGAGAAGTCTATACAGCAATCAGAATCTGAATCAATTGAATCAAATCAAGTTGGTTTTGCCATCAATGCCAAAGGGGGAGATTGTTGGCATTACAATAGAAAAAGAGATTGTTGGCATTTCAATAAGGATATTGAGAAGGTTGTTGGAGATCATTGATATAGCTGAAGAAGGATGATTACTATCTTAATAATATTATTTTGTCATTGATGTCAAGAAATTGATTTTCCGATTCAGTATGATGTTGCCATATCTTGAGAAGAATGTTTTGATGAGTATTAAGTGGTCAGTAAGTGACACAATAAGGATGTGATAATGAAGGGGAATAATAAGTTATTCAATGGGCAACTATTACTGAGTTAGACAATGATGAGATCATGTTGTTTTGATTGTTTTGATATCCTACATATGTTGTTGATTATAAGTTTAATACTGTACTATGTCACCGAGCAAAGAACATAGTCGGTAAACCCTAAGATACCTAGTCGGTAAACCCTAAGGTTATCGATATCGGTTAAAGAAGGCAGAATGTCTACCGAGTGAAGTTCAATATTTACCGAGTAACAACCGAGTTATAATAGATCGCCTTGGATGGATAAAAGCATTATTTAATAAAGGATGTTGATGAGCTGGAGATGAATAAGTGATTAGTATGTTGTGCATGAAGTTTGTTGAGGATCGACAACATGGAAAATACAAGAGGAAGATCTATAGCACAGATTGAACCGCAATAACCTAGCACAAGTTTCAAGGTAAGGTAAAATGTTTTTCAGATCGAAGGATACATTGAACCTGGTCAAGTTTGAAGATCTGATGGCTAAGATTGATCATGGGAAATGTGATCAAGGAGATTAAGCGGTTAGAAATTATTTATAAATAAGGAATTGTTGATGAACAATGTATGCGGGCAAATGTATGCACAATGATGCTATAGTAATGTTTACCGAGCACAAAAGCTTGAAGATCTGATTGAAGAATAGATTGAGAAGCCCAACAAGGGACAAGATAAGTCATATGAAAAGATTGTTTTGAGCAAATAGAATCTACTTTAGCATTTCAGATGTGAAGTTGCAGATATATTTTATTACTGTTGTTTATTTTGTTAGTGACAGGAAATCTCTTAACCGATTGGACTTAACAGTCTTATTTGTAAACCCTCTAGCAAGGTAACATTCTAAATGAGTGTTTGAAATCCTTTGACAAGGTCACTTCTAACAAAGTGCAAGACTCTAACAAGTCTAAGGGAAATCCCTTAACCGGGTCACATCTAGCAATGTGTTTGTAATCTTTAACAGGATAAGCTTTTAACCGAGCATACTCTAGAAGGGTATATTTCTTAGTGGGTTCGAAATCCCACAGTGATTTTTCCCTATTTGGGTTTCCACGTTAAATCTAGTATTAAATGTGTTATGATGTTTTAAGTGTATATGTTTATGAGTTTGAATGATTTACAGTTATAGTTGCATATCTGTAAAAGCTACCAAGGTTGAATCTGTTGAATATATTGAAGATTAAGTTTTTATGATTCACCCCCCCCCCCTCTCATCTTAACTAATAGATGAGCCCTATGTTCTTCCAAGCCAATGTGAGCAGGTATTTTACTTAGAGGTTCCACATAAACCGGGTTGGTCATTTGTTGTTAGACATGATCCAAGAGGAAGGCCGATAAAGTATAATGTGATGGAAGAAGAAGATACCGAAGAAGTAGAAGATGATGTAGATGATGATCATGAACGACATTTACTCAATGATGATGATGAAGAAGAAGAAGAAGAAGATGATGATGATGATGATGATGATGATGATGATGATGATGATGATGATGATGATGCTGATGCTGATGCTGATGCTGATGCTGATGCTGCTGCTGATGTTGATGGTGATGGTGATGGTGATGGTGATGGTGATGACGAAGACGATGATGGTGGTGGTGGTGGTGGTGGTGATGATGATCATGATGATCATGATGGTGATGATGATGAGTTGGATGAAGAAGAAGATCAATGACGTGAATGAAATGTATGAGGTATGTGATTAGTATATTATCTATTTAATGTTGATTTATTTATAGAAATTTATTTGACTTATATGGTTACATAATTAATTCATTATGTTTTGAATTCTAATTCAATTACATAATTAATTCATGATGCACCTTTTAATGTTTTTAATTCATGTTCCAACTCTAGCAGATCCTAATAGTAGAACCATGCCACCCCGAGGAGATGGAGATAGGGAGAGTGACTATTTATGTGACATTTTTTAAACTGTGTTTATTTATGGAATTTAGACTGTTTATTAGCTATGTGATGGATGTTGATTTAAAATACATATGTGATGGATTACATGTTTATAATGATACATGTGACATTTTTTGAACTTTGTGTTTATTTATAGAATGTGGATTGTTTATTACCTATGTGATGAATGGTGATTTATGATAGATATGTGATGGATTACATGTTTATGATGACACATATGTGATGCTTATGATGCTCAATTACATATATGATGATACATATGTGATGCTTATGATTCTTATGATACATATGTATTTATTGTTTATCAGCTTACAAATGTAATGCTTATGATTCTCAATTGATGGTGTTGATTTCATGTATATATTTTGTGTGATGATGCCACCCTTGGTGGAAACAGGTAATTGACTACATACATCGTCAACCCTTTAGTTGAGGATCCTGCATAGTCTACATAAAGTAAAGGTAAGGAATTAAAAAATTTACAATGATTATGATGACAACATTTTTTTTAAACACTCTTCTTGTCTACAAAGTTCATGCTGTGTACTATGTAATTTTTAGTATACGTATCATGTAATTTTTAGCTAACATAAGATAATTGAATTACATGTGTAGGAACCTAAACCCCTTTGACAAGGATCCTACACAGTCTCATGGATCGACAGGTATAAGTCGATACACCCTATAGAAATAGTTTTTTTTTTTTAAATTACTTGGAAAACAAACTTCCTCGGTTTTTCAAACCTCAACATTAGCAGCAAATATAATACATTTATCAACACTTGAGGCCCCAGTTGGACTTTTTCAAATTTTAATCTCAACATCAACTTTAGGGCCGACTTCTTCATCAATATTATCCTCATTTGCAAAATATCTCTCTCATTACCAACTAACTCTCTCATTTGAAGGAGTGTAGGTACCACCAAATAGGTATTTGTCAGATGTGTCTTCCTCGAGTGAGGGAAATGCAGGAATAGAAAACAAAAGCGAGACATGTAGTAGGTCTACAATAGGGAGATCAACTAGAGGTCAAAAGATTACAAGAAAATTGAATAAATGCATAGAATTTTTCCTTACTCAAGGGGGGTCATGTTCTTATGATGATGAGACCAAAGGCGACATCGAGATGCCCTTGAGGTACAAACATTGACAGAAACAATGGGTACCCAAAGAAATTCCTCCAATAAAAACTTGTTTTGTGTTAACGATAGGATATATCGCATAACACCATCATCATTACATGGTTTTGGCCTATTTTCCATGGACGACATAAAAGTATGTTACAACAAAGTTGTTGAATTGATGGAGTTTGTTAGACCTTGTTACAATTACAAAAATTGGATGCAGATTGTTCGATATAAAAAAAGTATGCGTAGGTATGCACTGTCAGCAAATTATATACAACAGAAAGATAATGATCAAAGTAAACGAGTGGTTGTATACATTGATAGAAGGCCAAAAGCAACAGAGAATATTGTAGGTTTTATAAATAGTACGCGACCTGGGTCAACTAATAAGCAACCCAATTGCATATTTGAGGCGCGCGAGGGAAATCATGTATTCATGTGTGCGATAGAATCAATAAGTGCAAGGGAAGAGTTGCTAATCGATTACAATTTGAATCATATAGATACAAAAAAAGTTACTATCATGGGGGTGGTACGTACTATATACCATTTAAATTAACCAACCTCCAATTAATGACTCCAATATACCATTTTATTATTAAGTTTTTTTGCTAAGTCTATTGGTTTCATTTCGCTAACGTTTTTATATTTTTTCTTTATCATAGGGCGACATGGATCCATCACATAGCACAAATAGGGATGTAGGTCGCGACACTTCTACCGAGTAGGTAAACCTCATTGTACTTGTACAAATTCGATAGAAGAAAACTGTTACATTATTATGTTCTTTTCTTGAGTGTTTTGGAGTAATTTTGATAGTGTTAATGATATTCTTGTCACAGACAGATGCTCGGGGAAAGGGAAAGGGAGCTGCATTACCTGAGCACCTCTCTAGGGATGTGGACTCAATAGGATTAAGCGATGATGACATCACAAATTCCAAAAACCCTATAGAATTGAGAAAAAAGTCTGTTAAAAAAATTAATAGAGATATTGTTGCTTTGGCATCTGTGGAGCCTCAGACTAAGGAGATACAAGAGAGGGTGCAAAAATTGATGCGGACAACATAAAACTTGCAAGTAAGTAGTAATGAAAGCTTTAATTATAACAAAAGTTCAATAATGGTTTATACTTTATACTCTTTTATGTCACTAACTAAAATATGTACATGTTGTTTTTACAAAAATTTATGTGTCCTCATCAACCTGGTGGCCATGATCAGGGTATTGCAGGTAGCTCAGATGATGACGATTTTCTATGCATTAAAACTACTCCTTCTTTGGACTTGTGAACTTGCTTTTCTAATGTTAGTGTTATCGCTCATATATTTATTATGTAGTTGATGTAGAGAGATCTAGTTGATGCTCTTCATGACTGATCATTCATACCTTAGGGAAGCAAACCACCTTACACATCCATTCACTTGTTCTCAACAAATCTCCAACACATCCTTTTTCTAGATCCTTGACTTGGATCAACCGCTTAATCATAGGACCTTGGCTATTTATCTGAGTCAAAGGAAATTGCCACTTGCACTTGCTCTGACATTTGACTCCATTATGTGCCAAGACAATAGTAACAATGAGATCACTATCTGCCCCTAATGTAACTGTCATGTTGTGATCCTACTGGCATACTCATCTTTCCCAAATCCATCTTGAGGACTTTCACTCTTTAAATCACTTCAACTCTCACAATTTGACTTCGATATGGTACTAATTCTTATTAGGACCACTAATGGTTTAAAGACGCATCTCCCAATGCTCATTTGTCACACACCAAACTATTGGTTCCCAAGGACACATAAATGGACTTATTTCCGATGAAAAAAAAAACACAATTCTCAACCCTCCAAACCACCCTAAGAAACATCTTGACCCTCTATTGTCTTAACACTATTCACAAAGATAAAAAAACACCAATGGGATAGTCTTACTTCATTGATCCATTCACTATTTTATAACCCTTCAACTGTTATTGGAAAAGACATAAACTCACCTAAACATTCCCCTAACATTCAACTCTAACACTATTCCTAATAATCAGGTTGATCCTACAAAATGAAAAGGTTTTAGTGTGTTGTCCTTTTTGTGACAGTCACTCACAAATTCAACAAACTCTTCCTTCCACTGTTTTGACAGTCTGAGACACAAATTCAGTCTTCTTTTACATGTTCACACATGCAAACTCCATTAAGAATCCACAACATTCCTCATAATGTCAACTTCCAACAAGACAAGTTACATGTGCAAGCAAGTCCATGTTAGTCGTAACATTGTGAAAATACCAATTATTTCAACCATCATACCTTAACATATACTTACCCTTGTCCTCCAAGAGTGTTCTTTCACTGTCCTCATCTCATTAATCTCTGCTCCAACTACCCAAGTACTCATAATATGCACTTACTCATACAATAAGGAACCCAAATTCCAAAACTACAAAAAAAAGGAACCCAAACTACCATTCATTGTGACTGTCATGATCGAACAAGTAGATTGAAACTTGCTTGGCTTATCACTTTGAGTACCCAAAATACATCATACTTGATGCTGTCAATGTTCATAATAAAGGTTCATCCTTGTTTACAATTCTTGCAGTTTTCATATATTTAATGTATTATTCTTCAAGTGTTGTCAATGCTCCTGTGCAAATGTTGCCTCGTCAGAGGTTAGCCCCACCTGTATTGCCAACTGCAATGTTGGCAACACGCAGCATGCAAACATCCTCTACTGCACATCATGTTGGCCCGCCCATTGTTGGTAGATCCCTCTTTTGCTCTATCTTTTGTTATGTGTTTATTTCCCTTGAAGCGTTCTTTCTTGGGGCCATTTCATAGTGGATTCATTTTCTGCAGTAGGAGATGCACATGAGAATGCGCCAGAAGCGACTACTATTGATAACATAGCATCATTTCCTGGATCTTCCCATATTGCTAGTATGGGAACGTTGCAGGCCACATTGGTGGTGAGCGACGAAAAATTGATTCCCATAAAGATACAAAAGGTTCCAAGTACTTTAAAATTATTATTATATATAGTCTAATTGTAATTTACTTACTGATCATTCGTTTTGGACTAATGATCCCATGAATTTTTTGCAGGAAATGATATTTTTTATAAAAATTTTAATGACATTGCATTGCAAATATTTGGGCCCACCATACGTAAAAGGTGGAACATTATATGTGAACTAACCCCAATCCACTATTTTGATTTCATATCATTGCTAGAATAGTTTTCCTTTTATCCATTTCTTGAACTATAATAAAGGTAGCTTCAGTTCATTTCTGAATCTAACAGGTTTGTTTTTGCTTTAAAAGGTCAAATGACCAAGAAAAAAGGTTAAAAGATGAACTGGCAAACCATATGGTTGAGCTGTTTGGAAATGACACATTCGACAAAACCAAGCTCCTTGAAAAAGTTAGCACAAAATCTAAAGTATGTGAGGGACCAATACAGGGCACATTTAGAGAAGAACGTAAAGTATGAGTGTCCTCCCATGATTCCAGAGAGAGAGTGGAAGGACTTGATTTTGGATGCCAAGGAGAGAATTGAAAGGAAAAAAGGAAATACACCAGCAGACACCAAAACAAGGTATAGGATACTATTAAGAATGTAATTATGTACTAATTACTCTTTATATTTATATAATCTAACATATTTCAAACTTTTCATAGACTGAGTGACATGTCAAAGGTAACCAAGGCAAGACAAGAAAAGTACAGGCAACACAAACTCTGCTCTGGTGGTTATATGAAATTTGCCGCATGAATTGTAAGTATTAGTAAATGAAATATCGCATCAAAATATTTATAAATTGCAAACAATTTTTTTTTATCAAACAATGCAAGCAAAATTCACGGTACCAAGCAAAAATGCAGGGCTCTGAATTCAATAGAGCACCCACAGAAGATGGCAAGAGAATTGCCTACCACCAAGGCTATACAGTCGTGGTTGACCAACTACGAGAATTGAGTGGGCAAACACAAGATTATGGTGCATCCGTCACACAGGTAAATAAGCTAAATGAAAATTGTTTCAAATTGAATATTTTACCAATAATCTAATTGATGTTGAGTTCCAACATAAAGTGACTATATTTATTTTAAATAAGCAAGCAATAATAACAATGTGCATGACATTGGAATGCGGCCTACTAATCGTGAAACATGATATGCACATGAAGATCCAGATGTGCATCCCAGTAGTGGAGGTATTCATTTGCTATTCAAATTTATTTATGTAATTATTAATACAATTAAACATCTTAAATTGTAATTAGTGTAGTAATTAATGTAACCTTTTTTGTTAATATTTTAGAGCATGTAGGCGGTGGTGACCAAGTAGAGCATGATTCGGGTACACAACATCAAGAACGTGATGTTCCCCAATCAAGTAAAGAGGACCACTATTATTCCTTTAAATAAATTTAATTGCAATTGGTTTTCAGCATTAATTTAACCTTTAGTATTTCAACTTCAGAGGATCTAGAGGGTGTTCAGCATGTTGAGGTTGAGGCTAGACAAAATGATGTGGAAGATGATGTGGCCCCGTCAGGTAACGAGCGTCATGGTTATGTTCTTTAAATTAATGAAATACTTGTAACAATAATAAAAAAAATGTTTTGAATTTAACCCATTTCTTTGTTATTGCAGAGGACCCCCCTTCGCTTCAGTGTCCTCGTCCTCAGTATAGGACTAGGCATACATCAAGATCACGAGTAGAGGGAAGAACAACTGAAGAGGGGGGAAATGATGAAGAAAATGATGCTCTACTTAATCTTTACATAGCTTCAAAGAAAAAACAAAAAAAGAAATGATTGTAATCTACCTTATTTGATAATAACTGATTTTTATGTGTTAATGAATGTAATTATGTGCTAATGAATGGTTATGAATTGTTAGAATATTTAATCTTTACTTAGCTTAGGTTTATTTGTATTTAGTTTAGGATATTCCTTTGGAATTCCTCCATGTAATTTTTCCTCTAGTACATGTGTGAGGACAAGTCATTTCTTTTTATTTTCCTTTATTAAGGAATATTAGATTTCCTCCATAAGAGGATGTGGACACATGGCACACACAATTTATGAATGGTGGCATTCATAGATTTGGGAGTTACTTTGTAACTCCTCTCCTCATCTCTATTTAAGAGATGTCTCCTCTCTCATTTCTTCTTAATGACAATATTGTAAAGGGCTTCTTGCTCTCTCTCTCTCTCTCTCTCTCTCTCTCTCTCTCTCTCTCTCTCTCTCTCTCTCTCTCTCTCTCATTTTAGGTATTGCCTCATTTATAATATCACAAGGGGTTTTTCTTTATTTTTCCCCTTTCAAAAGTTCTTGTGCCTCCTTCTTCACATTTGGATGATTGCTCCAAGGTTTTTGCATTTCTCTTGGTAACATTTACTTCATCAATAAACTTACTTGGATTTCATTTTTCTTTCCTTGCTCTTGTAATTCCTTTCATCGTATCAGAGCAGGCTTCTGTGTGGGAGAAAAAGTGACACTAAGCAAACATGCCCAAATCTCACTTTCGACCACACACTTGTGGAATACGAAAGAGCCTAGAGGTATCACACAATTGGCTACTTCTTTTTGTGGAAGAGAGAGCCACGGGATACCTATTAGGATTTCTATTCCCTTGTTGTAATTGAAAGATGAAATGATGCAAGTTCAATCCCCAACCCCAAAATGCAAGCAGGAACTAATGACAAGATTGCAGAATTGAACTTAAACAATGGAAAGCTGTAAATACAAGGATAAGACAAGAATGTAAATGCGTACCCGGTGTTAAAATCTGAGTGAAAATGTTCGGGACGGGGGCGCGGGCGCCACTGTCCTGATTCTGCACCTGAAACTGCACCTGAAACTGTTGTTTTTGCACTTTGGAAAAGCTGTCAAAAAATGCTGAAAATGCTGTCAGAAGGACCAGGGCGCCCAGCGCCCCTATCCCAGGGACCAGGGCGCCCAGCGCCCCTGTCCTGGCAGGACCAGGGCGCCCCACGCCCCTGTCCTGGTCTTTTGCTCTGAAATTTGGTGGGAAGGTCGGTCTCAGTCTGCTTCTTCCGGATCTGCAACTTGCGGCGTCGTCCGAATTCTGAAACCTGCACTTATATCTGAAAAGGTGTGGTGGGCGGCTATATAGGGTTTTGCCTTAGTCAAACCCCCGCTTCGGTGATTTCCACCTCCACGAATAGCCAATTTGTATTGTAAAATGTATTGTGTGTGCAGACCTAGTGTGTGTGCAAGGTCCTAAAATGCAAGAAAGCAAACTAGAGCAACCTAGAAAGTAAACCCTAATTGCTTGTAAATGATAATGTAAATGCTCTAAATCAAGATGCAAAGTGATCTAAAGCATGAATAAAGGATATATTGGAGCTTATGCAAAGACATGAAAACAACATGAAATCATACCCAACCCTCAAGGGAGGAGTACAAGCCAATCTTCAGTCGGTAATCTCCTATTGTTCTTCAATGTCTTCCAAGCCCTAAATGGATGAATGAAATTGATAAACGCTTGATAGAAGGATGTTGAATGTTGTTGAAGTCTTCAAAGATCTGCTCTTTCGCTGCATATGAGGTCCTGAAAACAAAAATCGGATCCTTTCAAATGAAGAAAGAGAGCTCTTATATATGAAACCCTAGGTCTTAATTTCGACTTTTAGCCGACCTAGAGATTGAATATCCCGCCAATTTCTTGGGGTTAAGCTTTATTTTATGATTAGATCGCGCTCCTAAAATTTCGGGAAAAATGTCCGGGACCATGTTGCACTCCGGGCGCCATGGTCCCGACAACTTTTCACCAAATTTTCAGGGCCGTCAGATATGATGATTTTAGAGAGAATCCCGAAGTTACAGGTGATTTCGAGATGTTTTGACCCCCGAAATCAAGCCCCCAAGTTCGAAATAGGACCTAATTAGGGTTTTTGATTAAATGATGTAATGGAAGAATAAAATGAAAGGGGCACACTTTAATGAAAAGGGTCCAACTTAATGATGATGAAATGATAAAATAGAACCCTAGACCTAATTAATTTAATTAATTAAGTGCTAAAGGGAAATGCAATGCAAAATGCAAAATGCGCCAAGGCGGGTGCTAAACTAGGTGTGAAATTGTACCACCCTAGCAAGTGCGTACAATTTACGATGCTACATTTAGCCCCCACTTTAGCGGTCATATGAACACTACGTGCATATTCAAGCTAAAGTACAGAAAAGTAAACATTATTTGAAAAAGGATATATCCATAGGTCTGTCGAACGAAGCCCCCAGTGGCATCTGCAGTACACAGTTAGGAACCGCACCCTACAAAACACACGTTAGATCACAAAATCACC
The DNA here is from genome assembly GCF_030272615.1 of Cryptomeria japonica. Taxonomy (NCBI): domain Eukaryota; kingdom Viridiplantae; phylum Streptophyta; class Pinopsida; order Cupressales; family Cupressaceae; genus Cryptomeria; species Cryptomeria japonica. The sequence continues at coordinate 211,896,556 of NC_081411.1, forward strand.
TAATGCTTACTAAGGAAGGTGATGAAAATTCGAGGGTAGCTATATGCCCCCCCCTGTTTCGGCTTGCTAATTTTAGTGAGTTGAAACAGGGTATCATGTTTACCACTTCGAATTGTTAAAGAATATTGATGACAAATGCTCACAAAAAGATTTGACATGAGATCAAAAACTAATGGAGAATCATTTGGTAAGAAAGAGGACTAAATCTCAATTCCAACACAACAAAGAGTGTGAGGATTTGAGAGTTCTCTAACACAAGATGAAGGATGTAAATGGAAACAAAATGCAAAGAGAAGAAAAGAAAGGAAAAGCATGAATACACACATTGGTGATCCATGAGAAGAATAATGAGAGAGAAAAAAAAACATGGATTTCTCGCCCCTAGATCTTGTCTAGGTGATCCATGGGAAAAGGACATGGAAAACTAGCCCCTAGAGTCTGTCTAGGTGATCCATGTAAGGGAGGAGAGTGAGAAAGTCTAGCCTTATGCCGCTAGTTCCACTCAACCTCGTGCATGTGTGTGTAAGGGAGGTTAGAAGCACCTCATAGGAGTCTATGCCCGAGTATGCTACAACCTGTATATGTATAGTACAAAAGCGTGACATCTCGCTCTAAGAGTCTGTGCTCTGGTTCCGAGAATAATCACCTTGCATAAAAGAAAAATGGAGACATCTCGCTCTAACAGTCTGTGCTCTGGTTCCGAGAATGACCCATTGCTCAAAAAGTGTAATGTTTATGTCATAAGAAAAGTAGAACAAGGATACCTACCTTCATCACAAAAGAAGATACCCCAAAAATGCAACAATGTCATAGATCCAAGCAAGAGAGTTTTACACTCTTTAAGCAAGGATAAGATAGTTGAAAAGGGATATCTTGTAGTATGTGTAAAGGAGATCCTTAGAGGAGAAGAGATCTTTGTACAAAAGACACCTATCCCCGAGAGGAATTGTCTTAGACAAATATAACATCTTCTAGAATAAGACAAAGAAGAGAATAAGAATGCAATACTTCCTTCTTTTGCGAGGTGAAAGTGATTCTTAATGAAGGATGATGCTCTTTTTAACCCAATTAGGAGAGTGAATTCATTATGGATGTATTTTACCAAGTGCAAAAGAGGTTGTAGTCAAGGACTTACACCCCTTGAACAAACAACAACAAATGCGTACAAGGCATAACATCAAGTAATAAAGTCCACACCATCCACAAAATAGGAAAAAGTGGATCCTTAGATAAAAATAAGGAAAGATCATTGCCTCCCAAGGATAAGGACAATGAGAAGGACTTACACAATCTTCTAGGGAGAGATTTGGACATAAGCAAAAGAAGGGATGTATGAAATCATTCTTGTCCCCATAGGAACAAGAAAATTAGGCTATTATGTTGCTTCAAAAAATATGATTGCACTTGAAATTGTACCATCATGAATGACAATGAGCCCCTAGTAAATGAGCTACCAATGTCACATAATGATGAGCAACATAATAGCCATTAATGTTATTTAAAGATATGATAGATTGAATGAGGTATTTGAATATGACATGCTGAATGCTCAACCATAAGTGAGATCAAAAACATGTATAAAATGATAAAAATTGAAGAAGAAAAGTCACAAGACATCTTAGAAAAGGGATGAGTGTAATTTATTAGAGCATTATCCCTAGAGGAAAGGACTTTATGATGAATAGGAGATAAAGATTCATAAAGAGATTTGTTCATCGCCAAGATTTCCTTATGAGGGGAATGAGAGTTGATAGAAGTAGAAGATGATTTAGTTGAAGTGAGATCATCATCACTACTAAATATAGCATTCACATTGAGAGATGGTCTTTTAGATGCTTTGGTACGTTTGTAGGGATTATAGCCGAGTCCAAAGGCATAATTGTGAAAATTAGTCTCTAGAGGAACTTTTATCCCTTGTTCATGAGCGCCACAACCATTTCCATGATACCCATGCTTAGCAAAAATGCGAAAACCACGACCATAACGATCAGCCATTTCAGGAAAAGAAGGTGGTTTTTCATAAGACAAAGAATCAAACTCTTCAGAATTAGAGGTGTGAGGAGAAGAAGTTTGAGAAGCGGCCACAAAATTATTGCTCATAGGTTCAGGTAAGATTGATTGATTTTTAGTTTCTTCCTTCTTTTTAACTTTAAACTCTCTAGGAGAAACCCTATACTCACCTACAAAGGTGGGATTAAAATCAAGAGATCCCCAATCATCTTCTACGAGAACCTTCTCAGGATCAAAAGCCTTTTCATGCGTATATTCAAGTCGAGAAGGATCTTCTTCAGGAGCTTTAGGCTCATCCAAAGAATTTTGATTATCAGAGGGTGATGATTCATCCATAGGTATTTTGTTTAAAGAGTCATCACTAGAAGAGGAAGGTTTAGAAGAACTCCCTTTGGAAGTAGATGTTTGTAAACAAGACTGAAGATTAGTATCACCTATCAAGGTATATGTCTTATTGTTATAAATGAATTTAACTTGTCTATGCAATGTAGAGGGGACAACTTGCATACTGTGAATCCAAGGTCTCCCTAATAACAAGTTGTATGATAGATTTCCCGACATAACATGGATAGGAGTAGGCAAAGTAACAGGTCCCACTGTGATGGGTAAGGTGATAATACCTAATGAAGACTTAGCCACATTATCAAAGCCTCGAATGGGACAAGAGTCAGGCTCAATAAGGGATGTATCCACATTCATCTTATGCAATAGATTAATGCTACACACATTAAGGCCAGAGCCATTATCTACCAGTGTTCGTCTTATAGCAGTGTCATTTATGATAACCACAATCATCAAGGGATCATATTGATGTTGAATTTCACTAGTAGGCAACTCATCTTGGGTGAACACAATTTGAGCTTTAGGATTCATCACAGAGTTAACTAAAGATCCTATATTACTAGATGTATTCGGTGGAGGAATATTCAAATCTTTCAAGGCATCTTGTAACATTCCATGATGAGCGGAAGAAGTTTGAATCAAGTCCCATAGGGATATCTTAGCAGGGGTAGCTTTAAGCTGTTCTATGAGATCATATTCCTTACCAAGAATTTGTGAAATATGAGGAGCTTGAGGAAGAATAGGTTGGGAAGGAGGAAGTGAAGTTGGAATAACTGGAGGAGGATTAGGTTGCCTATTGTTTCTTGTGTTATAGGTATGAGCAACCGCATGATAACTCTCTCTAGTCAGTTGCTTAGCATACTCATAAGGGCTCTTAGAGGAATAACCTCCTTGCACAGTAATAACCGGTTTCTTAGGAGTGCAAAAAGAATCATTAGTATAACCACCTTGAACCACGAAGATAGGCTTATTTAAAGGTTGAGAATTTTGAGAAGGACAAGCACCTTGGACAGTGAAGAGAGGTTTGTTAGGTGTCTCATTCACATGTATCAAATTGATTGAGGATGGTTTAGAGGAATGAACAAAAGTGTTGGAAGAATTATTGATAGTCTTCTCTTGCACTAAAATCTCATCATGGATTAAATCAATTTTAGGAGAGAGACAAGGGGTACGCATTGATGTTCTAGTAGGAAGAGTAATACTAGGAAAGGTCATATCATCCTTTATCATCAAAGGATCTACATGGGGAATAAACTCTCTAGGAGAAGGATCAACATTACTCTCTAAAGTCTCATTTTTGAGAGGGAGATCTTTGAAAGACATGTTAACCATCTTGCTTTGAACTAGGGTTTCCTTATGAGTAGAACTAAGTTGAGGAGAGGGAGATGCTTTATTTTTAGAGGGAGAATAATTGAGATTCAAGGAAGGAGAGAAACTATCAAGGGAGTTTCCAATCTTGATTTCATCCCTTTTGGCTAGGGTTCTCTCACGGGGTAGAGAATAATCTACACCTTCTTCTAATGGTTCATCCCAAATAGTGAAGTTGTTGAAAGGAATGTTTGTAGTATTGTCAATTTCGGGAGAGGAGGTAACACTGTTTATTAATTCCTCATCCTTAGGAGGGAGAGCATCAATAGATGTGTTAAACTCATCCTCTTTCCTCAAAATATGTTCAATATGATCTTTAGGGGAGAGAGAATTAAGGAAATTGCTTATTATTTCATCTTCTTTCTCTAAGGGATGCTTATGGGTAAGACAAACTTTAGGAGAAGGGTAAGCATTTATCATTAATTCATCATCTCTAGTGGGAATTTTGTTGGAAAAAGAAATGCCATCTCTAGGAAATGTAGGGATAATGTCATCTTCTTGCACAAAAGGATCCTCATGAAGGGAGTGTTTTTTAGGAGGAACATGAACATATTTCTCCAAAGATTCATGCTTAGGAAGGAGATCTTTGAAAGAAGTGTTCATAACCTCTTGTTGCACTAACATGCCCCCATTGGAAGGACCAACTTTAGGAGAAAATAAGTCAATGTCCATCAATACCTTTTCACTTAGAGAGACATCATGTAGGGAAGGTAAAGTAACATTAAGAAAGGTGTTTATGATATTATTCTCTTCCTCTAGGATAGCTACATAGGAAGGGCACATTTTAGGAGAATTGTCAAGATCACTCTTAAAGTCTTCATCCTTAGAGCATGGGAGAGTCTCAAAGGGATCAGAAGCAACTCTTTTAGGCACTAAAATGTTATTATAGATGGGGAGAGGTTCTTTAGGAGAAGGAAAAATTGAAACAAGGGAAGCTAACCCATTATCACATCTATGAAATGAATGCATCATGACAACAATTTTCCTCTTTCAAATGATAACACATGCAAAATAGAAGGAAATGTTTAATTTCAACCAATGCAAGCACTTAGAATGAAATTTATGATTCAAATGAGTTCCTAAATCAGATTTGAAATTATTGACCACAATTAAGCTATCCACAAGTTCAACTTTGAATTGAAAAATTAGGGTTTAAAAATTAAGGTTTTAGCAAAAATTTCCTCTAAATTTTTGAATCTTGCAAGAAATTGAGACTTGTAAATACAATTTTGAATTTGAAATAGCATAAACACTCAAATTTGAAAACATAAATCAGAATTAGAGAAGATTGGAGTTCACGTCGGGTTCACCAAAATGTGTGGGAGAAAAAGTGACACTAAGCAAACATGCCCAAATCTCACTTTCGACCACACACTTGTGGAATACGAAAGAGCCTAGAGGTATCACACAATTGGCTACTTCTTTTTGTGGAAGAGAGAGCCACGGGATACCTATTAGGATTTCTATTCCCTTGTTGTAATTGAAAGATGAAATGATGCAAGTTCAATCCCCAACCCCAAAATGCAAGCAGGGACTAATGACAAGATTGCAGAATTGAACTTAAACAATGGAAAGCTGTAAATACAAGGATAAGACAAGAATGTAAATGCGTACCCGGTGTTAAAATCTGAGTGAAAATGTTCGGGACGGGGGCGCGGGCGCCACTGTCCTGATTCTGCACCTGAAACTGTTGTTTTTGCACTTTGGAAAAGCTGTCAAAAAATGCTGAAAATGCTGTCAGAAGGACCAGGGCGCCCAGCGCCCCTATCCTGGCAGGACCAGGGCGCCCCACGCCCCTGTCCTGGTCTTTTGCTCTGAAATTTGGTGGGAAGGTCAGTCTCAGTCTGCTTCTTCCGGATCTGCAACTTGCGGCGTCGTCCGAATTCCGAAACCTGCACTTATATCTGAAAAGGTGTGGTGGGCGGCTATATAGGGTTTTGCCTTAGTCAAACCCCCGCTTCAGTGATTTCCACCTCCACGAATAGCCAATTTGTATTGTAAAATGTATTGTGTGTGCAGACCTAGTGTGTGTGCAAGGTCCTAAAATGCAAGAAAGCAAACTAGAGCAACCTAGAAAGTAAACCCTAATTGCTTGTAAATGATAATGTAAATGCTCTAAATCAAGATGCAAAGTGATCTAAAGCATGAATAAAGGATATATTGGAGCTTATGCAAAGACATGAAAACAACATGAAATCATACCCAACCCTCAAGGGAGGAGTACAAGCCAATCTTCAGTCGGTAATCTCCTATTGTTCTTCAATGTCTTCCAAGCCCTAAATGGATGAATGAAATTGATAAATGCTTGATAGAAGGATGTTGAATGTTGTTGAAGTCTTCAAAGATCTGCTCTTTCGCTGCATATGAGGTCCTGAAAACAAAAATCGGATCCTTTCAAATGAAGAAAGAGAGCTCTTATATATGAAACCCTAGGTCTTAATTTCGACTTTTAGCCGACCTAGAGATTGAATATCCCACCAATTTCTTGGGGTTAAGCTTTATTTTATGATTGGATCGCGCTCCTAAAATTTCAAGAAAAATGTCCGGGACCATGTTGCACTCCAGGCGCCATGGTCCCGACAACTTTTCACCAAATTTTCAGGGCCGTCAGATATGATGATTTTAGAGAGAATCCCGAAGTTACAGGTGATTTCGAGATGTTTTGACCCCCGAAATCAAGCCCCCAAGTTCGAAATAGGACCTAATTAGGGTTTTTGATTAAATGATGTAATGGAAGAATAAAATGAAAGGGGCACACTTTAATGAAAAGGGCCCAACTTAATGATGATGAAATGATAAAATAGAACCCTAGACCTAATTAATTTAATTAATTAAGTGCTAAAGGGAAATGCAATGCAAAATGCAAAATGCGCCAAGGCGGGTGCTAAACTAGGTGTGAAATTGTACCACCCTAGCAAGTGCGTACAATTTACGACGCTACAGCTTCTAATCCTTGTTTTAAGTTGACATTGATGAAGGTTACCATTATGTGGAGTTCACCTTCTTGGAGGCATTCTTGAGAGGAGAAGAAGTTCTTTCTATAATATTTTCTACTATGCAGGTTTCTTATTTCAAATTTTAATTTTTTTTTTCAAACTTGTTAACAAGTTTCGCTGTAGGCTTAATCTTCTTAGATTCTAGTTTTGTTTTAAAAGCTTTGGAAGGCTTGCCGCCAAAGCTTCTGGTTTTTTTTTATTGTGACTAGTTTGGAAGGTTTACTGCCAAACTTAGCCTCCTTAATCTGTTTGGTCGGCTTGCCGCCAAAACGGTTTTATTATTGAGTTGCATCTCTAATTTGTTTGTAGGTTTTAACATTTATTGTGTCTACAGGATTTTGTTAAAAATAAAAAATAAAAAATAAAAAAAATTATATTGATCTCTGTATAATAACTATCTCTATTTTTCATATTATTTTCTCCAATTTTGTGTATTGTCGATTTTTATTCCAGTCTTCTATATTGCAGATTATTGTTACCAGATCTTTATATTAATCTATATTAATTTCAAATTGATATCAGCCTACATTTCTTCCTCTTCGCTCTTGTGCATTCCTTCATTTGTTTAAGTGTTCATTCATTTTAATTTTTTTTCTATTGCTGCATGCTTGTTCTTCTCGCATGGTAGTGTCACTATTTTCTTATCTCTGAATGTTCCTTTTCATGTTGTGGTTGGGAGGAGCTTTATCGTAATAATTTATTATTTGGTTCTGTCTGCAATTTTTCTGCAACTCCATTCATTAGTATCTTGCTTTGCTAAAATATTCATTGTATGCTTTGTCTTTATGCACCGAATTGTCTATGTCCAACATAATTATCATACGTTTATTTTGCAGTTGTTGTTACATGTCTATTGCATTTCATAATACGTTTCTATTGCATTTCATAATACGTTTCTACACCTTCTGTTACATACATTTATTATACCTTTTAAATATTTCAAATTTCCTCAATCATTATTATTACCGTATAAATAATTCATCATCTCCTATTTATGCTGAGTGTATCATCTCTGTCAATTTCTGATTTTAACGTATATGCATGTGCACCTATTTACCTCCTACAAGTTCAAAAAAAAAAGTTTAAATCTTTCACATATAAAACAAACTTCTAATAAACTTAAGTTTATAGAAAGTTTCAGTTTCTTTTCTTATATGCTTTTCATTTCTTACAAAGTTTAAAGGAAAGTTTATAAAGATTTCGATATATAAAAAGAGTTTAAAAACCTTGTATTAAAGTTTTAAAAAGTTTAAAGTATATAAAATGCTCAAAAAATTTAAAAGTTAAAAAAAAAAAGAGGTTTATGATTTTTTTTAATATATAAAGTTTTTAATAAATTTTCAATATAAATTGTTTTATTTTATTAATAAAGATTTAAAGTTTTTTTTAATATAAAGTTTGTTTAATTAAATTTTAAACTTAAATTTGTTTAAAATCAAGGAGGTTTTTTTTTTTTTTCATCTTTTAATTCAAAAATGGGTAATTTTTTTTAAATATTAACTATTATTGTTTAAGCTTATTTTGCAAATATGTCTACTTTAATTCCGAAAATTAAATTAAATAGTTCTAATTATCATTCATGGAAAACACATATCTCGTTTATTTTTTGTTTCAAACACCTTTTGGATGTTGCTACTGATAAAACCTCTGAGCACACTACAAGTGCTCCTCAAGCCGACCAAGATAGATGGAAGGCTCAAAATGAGGAAGCACTTGGTTTAATTGGTATTTCAATGGTTCCTGATTTGTATGTTTTAATTGGAAATTGTACAAAAGCATATGAAGCTTGGGAAATTTTAAAAACAACTTATGATAGCTCAAATGAATCTCAAAAAATTCAGCTTCAAGATCAACTTGAAAATCTAAGGTATATGGATTTTAAAACTATGGATGAATTCTTATTAAAGTTTGATTTTGTTAATAGTCAATTAACTGGTTTAGGAGTTACCCTAGCTGATTTACGTTTAATTCATCCTATTCTTAAAAAATGTCTTCCTCATCAATTTCAGCAATTTATTACGAATATTCATGCTCAACTTGCTATTCCTAGCTTAGCTACTCAATTAACTTATGATATTTTTCGTAATCTATTATGGCAAGAGGAAGCTAAATTAATTCAATTTGGTACTCTTAAAAGTAGTGAACGTGCTTTTATGTCTAAAAATACAAATCATAATAATAATTTTAGAACCAATAATAATAATCATAATCATAATCATAATAATAATCACAAATCTTCTAATTATCAATCTCATTCTAAATCCTATCATAACAATTCTGATAATAATAATCATAATAATACGTACAATAATCAAAGGAATAATTCTCAAACTAGACCCCATTGCACATATTGTGGGAAAGATGGACATATTACTAATAATTGTTTTAAGAAACAAAATGGTAAAAAGTCCATGAACCAAAATAATCAAAATAATCAACAACATAAACCTCATTATAAGAAAGGTAATAATAATGGTAATTCATCTCGTCATGCATTTACATGTACTTATAAAGTTTCTCAACCACTTGAGTGGATTATTGATTCTGGTGCATCTCAGCATGTTACTTCTCATAAAGAATGTTTTGAATCTTTGCATCCTGATACTTCTAATATTCCTGTTCAATTAGCTAATAATCATAGTTGCAAAGTTGAAGCTATTGGTGATGTGAATGTTCCTAATGGGAAATTACATGATGTTCTTTATGTTCTTGAATTAAAATCAAATTTAATTTCAGTTCTTAAACTTTGTCAAGATTATAAGATTAACTTTTATAGGGGCATATGTTATATCATTGATCCAAACACTAATCATGTTATTGCTACTGCTAAAATGGATAGTGATAACTTATTCAAGTTCTATGAATTTGCTCCTCCAAAGTATTCTTTGCTTACTACTGTTGATTTTACTATATGGCATGAAAGACTTGGCCATCTCAATTCAGATTATATTTCATTGATGCAAAAAGAAAATATGGTTGATGGATTACCTAGTATTGTTCCTTCTCAAATTGTTTGTAATGGTTGCATGAGTGGTAAGATGCATAGGGAACCCTTTCCTCATGGTCAATCTTGGAGGGCATATACTAAATTGCATCTAGTTCATAGTGATCTCTTGGGTCCCATGCAGAATCCCTCCATCCAAGGTTCAAGGTATGCATTTACCTTTGTTGATGATTTTTCAAGGAGAACATGGATATATTTCCTTCATAGTAAGGATCAAGTGTTTGATGTGTTTACTAAATTTCATATGTTTGTAGAAAGGCAATCTGGTTCTAAAATTAAGATTCTTCATACTGACAATGGAAGAGAATATGTCAATAATGCATTTAATGCTTACTTGAAATCTTTTGGAATTAAACATGAGCTTACCATTCCTTATACACCACAACAAAATGGTGTGGCGGAATGGAAGCATAGGACGATTGTTGAAATGGCTAGATGTTTATTGCATGCAAAAAATATGGATTACAAGTTTTGGGTTGAAGCTATGGCTTGTGCAACTTATTTAATTAATAGAACACCTACCAAAGCCTTAAAGGATAAAACTCCTAAAGAAGCTTGGTTTGGTAGAAAGCCCAATTTGCAGAATTTAAGAATTTTTGGTTCCATAGCTTATGTTCACAAACCTAAGGAGAAAAGGAAAAAATTAGATGCTAAATCTTCTCCTTTTATTTTTGTTGGTTATGATGAAAATACTAAAGGTTATGGAGTTTACAATCCTATTACTAAAAAGGTAAAAGTTGCAAGAGATGTTTGTATTGCAGAAAAAGGCATTCATGATTGTTCTAAAGTGGAGGATGATGAACTTGCTCAAAGCAAAGTTGTGCTTGTGGAGGACCAACCTCCTTCTCTTAACCCTACTCCTAATGTATCTCTTTCTATTCCTTCTAGTGATAGTGATGATGATAATAATAACTCTAATCCTCATGACTCTTCTTCTAGTGATGAATCCATTACTTCTAAAAGAAGACCTAAATGGTTTAAATCTTTAATTCAAGATAGTGATGAATACTTAGCTAGAATGGATAGACTTCAAGCTAGAAGAGTTAATTATTGTAATTATGCTTTAATGACTACTATTATGAATTCTGATGATCCTAAAACATTTGATCAAGCTAAAAATCAACTACATTGGCAAAAATCAATGAAGGAAGAATATGATACTTTAACTTCTAACCAAACTTGGGATTTAGTTCCCTTGCCTCATGGTAAAAATCTAGTTTCTTGCAAGTGGCTTTATAAAACTAAATTGAATGCTAATAATCAAGTTAGTAAATTTAAAGCTAGATTAGTTGCTAGAGGTTTTTCTCAAATTGAAGGCTTAGATTATACTGAAACTTTTGCTCCTATTGCTAAAATGCCTACAATTAAACTTGTGCTTGCTTTAGCTTCTAGAATGAATTGGCCTATTCACCAAATGGATGTTAAAAGTGTTTTTCTTAATGGTGATTTACATGAGGAAATTTATATGTCTCAACCTCTTGGTTTTATTAAAGAAGGTAATGCACACTTAGTTTGTAAATTAAAGAAATCAATTTATGGATTAAAGCTATCTCCTAGGGAGTGGTATTCAAAGATTAATTCATTCTTTCTTTCGCAAGGCTTTATTAGAAGTAAAAATGATCCTAACTTGTATATTAAACATAGTGAAGATGATATTATAATTATTATCTTGTATGTAGATGATTTGATTCTTACTTCAAGTTCCAATACTTTGATTTCTAATATTAAGTTTCAACTTAATCAAAAATTTCAAATGACTGATTTAGGTCTTTTACATTATTTCTTAGGAATACAAATTTGGCAAACCTCTAAAGGAATTTTCTTATCTCAAAGTAAATATGCTCAAGATCTCATAGATAAGTTTAAAATGAATGATGCTCACCATGTTTCAAGTCCTATTGAATTAGGCACTAAGTTAATGCTTGATATTCAAACTCCTCTTGTTGATCCTACTTTGTATAGACAATTAGTTGGAAGTTTGAATTATTTAACTCTTACTAGGCCGGATATTGCTTATAGTGTTGGTTTGGTTTCAAGATTCATGTCTAAACCTCAACAAACACACTTTAAAGTTGCTAAAAGAATATTAAGATATATTAAAGGAACTATTAATGTAGGTTTTTTTTATGATGCAAATTCTAATTTTACTTTAAAAGGTTTTACTGATTCCGATCTAGGTGGAGATCCCAATGATGGGAAATCTACTTGTGGTTACTGTTTTTTTGTTGGTTCAGGAGCAATTTCTTGGAATAGTAAAAAGCAACAATCTACCTCTCTTGGATCCACTAAAGCTGAGTACAAAGGATGCACTAATGCTTCCAAAGAAGTCTTGTGGCTTAGAAGACTACTTGAAGATTTGGGTCTACCTCAACATGAACCAACTCCATTGTATTGTGACAACCAAAGTGCCATTGCATTGGCTAAAAATCCAATTTTCCATGCAAGGACAAAACACATTGCTCTCCAACACCACTTTATTAGAGAACAAATTGAAGACAAGCAAGTTTCACTCTTCTGTTGCAAGGGGGAAGACCAAGTTGCAGATATTTTGACCAAGCCATTTTGTCAAGAAAAGTTCCAATTTCATTGTAAAAATCTTGGATTGCAACCCATTCAAGGGTTTGATGTAAACTCCCCAATTAAAGCTTAAGGTGGGGTATTAAAATATTTAATCTTTACTTAGCTTAGGTTTATTTGTATTTAGTTTAGGATATTCCTTTGGACTTCCTCCATGTAATTTGTCCTCTAGTACATGTGTGAGGACAAGTCATTTCTTTTTATTTTCCTTTATTAAGGAATATTAGATTTCCTCCATAAGAGGATGTGGACACATGGCATACACATTTTATGAATGGTGGCATTCATAGATTTGGGAGTTCCTTTGTAACTCCTCTCCTCATCTCTATTTAAGAGATGTCTCCTCTCTCATTTCTTCTTAATGACAATATTGTAAAGAGCTTCTCTCTCTCTCTCTCTCTCTCTCTCTCTCTCTCTCTCTCTCTCTCTCTCTCTCTCTCACACACACACACACACACACATTTTAGGCATTGCCTCATTCATAATATCACAAGGGGTTTTTCTTTTTTTTTCCCCTTTCAAAAGTTCTTGTGCCTCCTTCACATTTGGGTGATTGCTCCAAGGTTTTTGCATTTCTCTTGGTAACATTTACTTCATCAATAAACTTACTTGGATTTCATTTTTCTTTCCTTGCTCTTGTATTTCCTTTCATGAATAATATGTGTTAATTAATGTAATTATGTGTTAATGAATGGTTATGAATAATATGTGTTAATGAATATTGATGAATGTTGCGTATTAATGAATGTTAATGAATGTTATGTGATATTAATGAATGAATGTTACATTTTATTAATGGTAGAAAGAATGAATGAATGTTAGATGTTAATGGGGAATTTAAAGTGATGTTAAGGGGGGGAAGAGGGGGATGGGCCAAATGAGCTTCCACCTTCATGTGGTTGACCTTGTTAAGTAGAGAATACTAAACCATTCTCGAAATAAAGTGAAGCTCAATAAGATAACACAATTTTCAATATTTCATTATGTTGCTTAGTTAATCTTATTGAAAAATGTATATTGAATCTTAATTGTGGGGTCCAACAGAGCCAATACGAACAACAACACCATAAGTTGTTGGGTATAATGAACTCTCATATTGTCTTGTATGTACACTAACACTGAGTTGTTTCTAGTGTTGATATCAACCATGGCGCGAGTGAAAAAGTTGTGAATATGCCTCATCCTTGTAAGCTTTTTTATTAGTTGACATTTTCTTTAGCATTTTTTTAATTTTCCTTATCATTTTCTCTACCACTGCATTCTATGGCATTGTATTTGATTTGTTCTCTATACTCACATGACCTTAATAGTTCTTTTGAACATAATCTTCAATGATACCGATGAGGGACTGCTCTCAATTGATTGTTCCAAATGGCTTTGGCACCTCATTACTATTCTAAATACCTTGTAGCAAACTATGTTTTCTCTTATGTTGAAATAACCTCAATCACTGTCTTATGTTTGTCTACAAATGGTGTTCATTAGTTATTTCTTGTGTTTGATGGTTCATTTCATTTCCATCCAATGTGATTATTGATCTCTACCTCTATAAATGATCCTTATAATGATTCTCTTCAATGACAAACATCATTGTGTTGTTGATGACCATTTATGATTGCTACCTATGGAATCTAGCTCTTGTTGATAAGTTTCTTTCTTGTATATAATAATGATTCTTGATTGCTACCTATTGAATCTAATGCTTGATGTTGTCCTATATGCTGTCAATCATTGCTGGTAAAAGCCACTAACTTGCCTTTGCTTGTACACCAATCACCAAGCTTGGTGTACCACTGTCATGATTGTTTTACTAGAAAATTCCTTGGTACTAGAGCCACAAAATAGCCTTTTGATGGTCACTAATCTTTTGATGGTCAATCACTACTCTTTTGATGGTTGATAACAAACTCTTATTTCTTTCATCTTGTCACTATATTTGAAGCCTTGAAGATTTGCATTTGATGTTGCTCTAATACTATTTCATTTTGATTTGTTTATGCCCTTAAATTCTTGTAACCTCTACTCTAATACTGGCAAATAATTTCAAATCTGCCTCTAGTCAAACATGTCTAGACCTAGAAGTGTGAACCTTTATCTTCCTATGGCTTACTATGTTTGATGTTTCTCACTGTGTATGTTTGTATCATTGTACTCAAAATGGAGAATGGATTATGCTATCACTATTGCTATCATCGAGTCTTCTCTTTGGGCACTCTTTATGTGAAGCGTTCCTATCAATATGTCCTTATCATGCCTTGTGAAGGGGCTTAGCTTTTGTGTGGGATTGCTCTTCACCAGTGAAAGGCTCATGATTGTATTTGTCATTGTGAAGTTTGAGAATATTTCTTCTTGACTTATCAAAATCTTCTCATGGCACCATTTTATCTTTTCTTGCTAATGATTTCTTGAATACAACAGTACTCTTATTCATTATTTGGGACTGTGAAAGACAGTGATCAAATTATATGAAACTTATTATCTCCCTTGAAGACCACTCTAGCTTTGAAGGCCAAAAAAATTCTCAAGTTTGATTTCTCTTTTGTTAGGTCTGTGAACACAATTCTAGTGGTTGGGAATGAAGTTGGACTAGCAAATATGGACTGAGAACAAGTTAATGTTGTGTCTAGGGCATTGGAGATGATACTTTCATAGTAGGAACCACTATCAAGATTGTTTTACTAGAAAATTCCTTGGTACTAGAGCCACAAAATAGTCTTGTGATGGTCGATCACTAGTCTTTTGATGGTCGATAACAAACTCTTATTTCTTTGATCTTGTCACTATATTTGAAGCCTTGAAGTTTTGCATTTGATGTTGCTCTAATACTATTTCATTTTGAGTTGTTTATGCCCTTAAATTCTTGTAACCTCTACTCTAATACTGGCAAATAATTTCAAATCTGCCTCTAGTCAAACATGTCACGACCTAGGACTATGAACCTTTATCTTCCTATGGCTTACTATTTTCAATGTTTCTCACTATGTATATTTGTATCATTGTACTCAAAATGGAGAATGAATTATGCTATCACTATTGCTATCATCAAGTCTTCTCTTTGGGCACTCTTTATGTGAAGCGTTCCTATCAATATGTCTTAATCATGCCTTGTGAAGTGGCTTAGTTTTTGTGTGGGATTGCTCTTCACTTGTGAAAGGCTCATGATTGTATTTGTAATTGTGAAGGTTTGAGAATATTTCTTCTTCCATTATCAAAATCTTCTCATGGCACCATTTTATCTTTTCTTGCTAATAATTTCTTGAATACAATAGTACTCTTATTCATTATTTGGGACCGTGAAAGACAGTGATCAAATTATATGAACCTTATTATCTCCCTTGAAGACTGCTCTAGCTTTAAAGGCCAAACAAATTCTCAGGTTTGATTTCTCTTTTGTTAGGTCTGAGAACACAATTCTAGTGGTTGGGAATGAAGTTGGAGTAGCAAATATGGACCGAGAACAAGTTATTGTTGTGTCTAGGGCGTTGGAGACGATACTTCAAATCTAAACTAGCAATATCGCCCCCTCAATGGTGCTACAAAATCACCCAACAATGGCGACAACCATGAATTTACACAAAATCGCCCCTCTACAAGGAATGGTGTCAAATGCAAATGCTCACAAATCTAACAATGTAGCCCCCAAAATGATATCGCCAGCCCGGAAAAACTTTATCTATCCCTTCCATGTCCATGTAGATGGATCCAAAATAGAGATATGGGCAATTCTACCACAACCTAGGGGAAACAAATACTGCCCCATAGCCATTACACACAAGAAACTCTCACAAATGGATAACAATTATACAACAAAAAAAGAGGCCTTAGTGTTGGTGTATACACTACCAAAATTTAGACACCATTTACTCTCTACATTTACATTTTATACTCAACATGGACCATTGAATTATTGCTTAAACAAACTAGTATCACAAAGAAGAATATGCAAATGGTTGGTACTCTTTCAAGAATTCGATTTGAACCTTATGATAAAAGCAAGGAAAAACAATCAAGACACTATCTATCTTTCTAGAATCGAAACTAAAGAACCAGATGACTACGAAGATCACACTGGCACAAATCTTTTTAGAGTAACTATGGTATCATTAGAGGATGTAGCAACTTTACTATGCTAAAATATGAAAAAATCTCAATCCTTTCAATTCTTGTTGTTTCCATTCTCCACACATTTTAGTGCTTTGAATTATCTTAGTAGATTTCTTTCTTTTTTTTTAATCGCTCGATAATTTATGCTATGCTGATTAGTTTTAATTCATTAAAATATTTTTGTTAGTTTTTTAATCAATTTAGAAGCTTTATAGAAGTTATATCATTTATCACATTTAATGTCAACATTGTCTTCAAGTTGTTTTATGTCATGTTCATTATCTTTAGTTATCATTTTGCATAGTCATAATTAATTAGTTCCATTTGCACAATTAATTTATTTTCTATATATTAGTCTATTAGATCATTATTTTATTTTCTTGAAAAATTTATCCAAGTTTGTTTGATTAAATCATAGTGAATTTAATTGAACATTTGCATCATTTATAGAAAAATTATATAACAATCCATAAAACATCCCTGCATGTAGATCAAATGTATCAATATCATATATATACACAATGTCTCATATATACAAAAATCATCACAATTGTATCAAATTTTAGTTTCTATAAATATAATATCTTGTACAAAAATTTGCATCAATGTGTGTAGCTTGCTAACCCCTCCCATAGTGTTGTTACATATGTTAGCGGAGGGAATTTTCTAATGGAGGCTATAGATCAATAGTATCCACTAGATGCACTCTATGATGCCCTTCATGGGCCTCTAAGATCACCCCTCAACTCTCTAATATTTTCTTTAAGGCCTAGCTCCTACTCTCTAAAAGTTGCAACGTGATCTATCAACTCCTATACTTTAGGAAGATCGAGGTAAGTGGGGATAGCAATCTATGCTCTCTAAAAATATCCACACATCTAATCAAACTGCCTCTATAGAATTTCATGTGTCATCTCATCAATCTCTACTCTCATCATGACTTGGTCTCACTCTCGCTTGAGTGCAATAACTTTCACCATGAGATGATATTTGTATGTAGTCATTGCCTACACATTGATACTCTTTGATCTTTTTTAGAAATGAGTGTAGATAGCTTTATAGTCCTTTGACTCTATCACACCCTAGACTCCTCACATGTCACTCAAATATGTGAGATGGGCTCAAAAATATCTAGGTGTTGACCAACAATTTGTTGTGATGTATATTCAAGTTGCATTGCTCTCTTCAACTATATAATGGTGACCATCTTAGCGATGAGTCAATTGATAAACCTGAGTCACTCTCATGTCCTCATTATAAAATGTAAATAAATATTTGTATCACTATATTATCATGTATCACAAGAACAATGCATGAAAGAAATTATATTCAAAACATACCATGTATATAAACAAAAACATCATAAATGGTATATCACATAGTTCCTAGATCTAAGAGTTTGGATCTTGAGTAAAAGGTGGCCTCAAAAGAGCTACAATGGTAGTAATAGATGATAGAGTAGAGGATCTCACAATGGTTGCACCGCTCGACCCCCACTCTCTCCATCTAGCTTAGCATGTTTGCCAATATAGACAGTGCTATTAATCTAGGTTATAATCTAGGCCTCTCCTCTCCTAGATTCTCCTTCTTGTTGATGCTCTACTCCTCACTGAACCCCTATGCACTAGGATCTCGTCTAGGATAATCCATGAAAAAATGAGTGTCAATCCAATAGTATAACACCATGTGATGTAGCTTATAGAGTCACCCCTACATCTTTGTTTTTTTAAATAATTTGAATGTCGTCGGAATTCCGACGGTAAAGCATGACATGTCCGACGAGCGTGCTATATGCCCGACAACATTGGCTCGTCGTATGGGTGGTAGAGACCGTCATAATTCCAACGG
Source organism: Cryptomeria japonica (assembly GCF_030272615.1). NCBI lineage: Eukaryota > Viridiplantae > Streptophyta > Pinopsida > Cupressales > Cupressaceae > Cryptomeria > Cryptomeria japonica. Next base: position 211,914,805 of record NC_081411.1, read on the forward strand.
TAAGGACTAACACGTCCGACGGGCATGCTATATGCCCAACAGTATTGGCTCGTTGGATGGATGGCAAAATACCATCGGAATTCTAATTGGAAAGAGTAACACGTCCGACAGGCGTGTTATATACTCGACGACATCGGCTTCTCAAAATGGCGGTCACATTCACCGTCGGAGGTGTCCTGGTTTCCGTCGGAATTTCAACGACCTAAAGTAATGTCGAAACATCCAACGACAAGTTTTCAACGACGATTTTGGTTGGCTGTTAGACGAAATGCAATCGAAAATCCGACGAATTACCGTCGGAATTCAACCCCAAATGTACTATTGTTTTTATAAAATTTAATTTCCTTATTATAACATTTTCTTCACCATCTTTTATATTTTTTCCTTTGTTTTAATTTTTCAATTAACTCCATATCTTTTATTTTATTTTGAAGGACCCTTTTTATTCCAAGCATAGTTTTTTATTTTGTAATAACCAATTTGCCTACTCTTTTCATTCTTAAATTTTTAACCTTCCATAGTTTATTAAAAAAATTACCTTTTAATTTCTTCAATTTCATTACACCTCAACTTACCTCCCCTAAAACTTTGCTTTTTACTTTCTTTTTCATCTTCATTTTTAAATTTTTAATCTTTAAGACTCCATGGTGATTTCTTCCTTTGAGTTTTTAAATCTTGCCAACTCTTTTTTTCTCCTTGTCAGCCTTCTGTCTTTTGGTTTGTATGTCACCTTCCACTGTTTCTTTTCTCTGTCTCCCCTAGGCCCATCTTGGGGTCTCATTTTTCAAAGTCATATCACCACCAACTGGTAAACGACAAAAGCTTATAGCACTCCAACTCACAACATGTGCCCACATACTCTAAATAAAAACATTTATCCAACAAAGAGTGCAGATCCAATACCTTTATAATGCTTATCGATGTATCGACCTCCGTACTGCTAGTACCACGTGACCTCTTCTACATTGACTTGTGGTGGCTCAAGTAGGTTAGGTATCACTCGCCACAACGAGTTTGATGCAAGCACTCCATAATTAGAATGCATTTCAATGACAAAACAATCATCTACCTTGATTATGACCTTGAGACATGGTGCAACCATCTTCCCATACTCTACCAAATCAATTTCTTCTTCTAAGTCATCCATTGGTTCTTCCTTTGCCACTTGTTCCTCCCTTCTTTTCCTCTCGACTTCCTCATCGATCTCATAGTCCAACTAACCTTGGTGTGTTCCCTTGTACAATGCCTTCCATTTCCAATACCCATCAAGTCCTACCCATAATACACGTATTCCAAAATAGGCATTTGTTAGGTTTTTAATTGTATGGTATGGCAATGCCTTCCACATGCTTCCTTGCCAACCTTTTCTCAAGTGATGTTGTAGGTTTAGCCCACTCCTCATCAAGTTTGTAAGGTTGCTCTAGGTTTGGTCCATTCGTCATCAAGTCTAAAAAGTTGCTCCAGGTTCAGCAAAGTCCTCATCAAGTTTGTATGATTGCTCCTAGATTATTGGGTCTTCTTCCAGTACCCCATTCCTCCCAACTGTACAATCACTGTGAGTAGCATATCCCAACATGTTTACTCCTATGGTCAATCCTTTCCTCTTGGTAAATCTTGAGTTCCAAACCATTTATTAAATCTTGAATGGCGTTATTGTCAAGCCTTGCCAATTTAATGGCTCCATTCTAACCAACTTCCCTCACCTCATATGATCCCAACCAACCAAGTCTAAACTTTTTCAAGACTAACCGCCCTAGCTGAAAGTTCATTTGTTAGAGATGTTTATTGTGCGAAAAATGTCATTGGCGTTAGATAATCTCGGTCATCCATTGTGCCATCATTCTTTACTCATTCGGCTTAGTGAGATTCAACAAACATTTCTTTAGGCTCTCCATGTCTCCGAGACGATTTTCAACAGCAATTTGCAGATTGGGTACCATGTATTTTGTTGTAACCTCTACCTCCCATTCATATATGAATTGGAAAAGGGTGTGTCCCATCCTCACCTTGTACATGGACCAATATGCCCAAAGTACCATTAGGAACCTGTCTTCCTAGTCTTCCTCCTCTACACCGCACAACTTATATATAGACAAGGAATTTGTTTGTTGACTTGACCTGACCATTGGCTCAATGGTAGTAGTAGCTGGATAGGTTGTGAAACATTTTAAACTCTATTGTCATGGTTCGAATGGCATGGTTCACAAAATGTCGATGGGGATTCCAAACAGACTTACAATATATCCGTAGAACCTTGTTGTACAGATGGTGGTATTATCCAAAAGTACTCTCACCTTTGCCCATTTTGTGAGGTACTCCATTGCCACTACGATATACATACATCGATGCATGTGGCTCACCTTCAATGGTCCAACGAAGTGAAGACCCTTTCAAATAGACCCTAGGGTTGTGAAGGAAATAGAGGCATGAAATCCCACTTTAGTGGTTTGCCAACTCTTTGGCACATATCACACCATACTACTAACTCACAAGCATTTGTAAGCAATGTTGACCATCACAATCCCACCAGTAATAATAGTAAGCAATTGGATTGTTTCGTTCTCAACATTCTAATGTATCACTTGTCTCATCCATGTGCAAGCCCTCTACACATCCACCATCTACATCCTCCACACCTTGGGTACCTTCCTCGTTTCTCAACTCCCTCCTCCCCAAGGTCTTTGGTTTAGGCCCCATATTCTCAATTCCTCTATTATCAACAAGTTTTCAATTTGGTGCAAGTTGGTTTCAAAGATTTTGGCAACCTCGTCCTTAAGGCTTCATCATTCGTCTTCATCACGTACTGACTGTGCAGATGGGTTGCTTCCATTTTTTGTGGACTCACCCTCAGAGTCTCCATCCGACAACACTGACTGCACAGATTGGTTGGCTACTTGGTTTGCAAGGTCCTATCCTACTCATCAACTAGTGGTAGGTTTTCAACGACTTCCTACCACTCATTCCACATACAAGGTGTTGTGCTCCACCCAATCTCTCTCGACTACAGCTTCAACTTTGGCTAACACTTTTGCTTCTACTTTTTCTTAGGCTTTGTGGCTCCTCAACGATTCTTTGTAATCTTTGTCGTCTATCACTTTATTACTTGATCCATAGAGATCTTCTCACCGATCTCTCTCTCTCCTTAGTGCTTGCAATTAGTTTTCTTTCCTTGTTAGGTCATTGGGGCATTTATTGCAAGGAGTATGGTGTCTTCTTGTATCCAACTCTTCTTCCTCCCTACAATTTATCTCCATGTATCGTTGTAGTATATGTTGTTGACGTTGCTTTCGATTTTTGTGCTTGCGCAAGTCCTAGATAGCAATAAGGTTAGGTGCTAACAACCTCAATAATCTCGAAAGGAGACTGTCTACAGAGTCATTCATTGTCAGGTCGTCTTGTACAATGCTCTTGGGGACCTCATTTTCATGAGCCTCCTGTTGACCATACTGGTTGACAAATACTTCCCACAAGTATAACCAATCATGTATCAACTTGTCCTGCCTTGGGTCATCGTCTTCCTCAGATGAATCTGGTTGTTCAATTGGCTGGCCTGTTACTCCACCATCCTATCTATTCCCATTCTCTATCACTTAGATCTCCAGGTTTGAATCGACAATGACACAATTGTTTACTCCCGAAAGGAACTTACTTGGTTATGTGGAGTAAACAAGATACAAAAACATACCATACATATCATACAATAATACTAGAGAAAAGTAATCGACACCAAAACATGACAAACATATATTTTCTTTTATTATTGAAGTGTAATGTGTATACAATCATGAATGTTTCCCTATACAACAATCATTGTATATATAGTGCCTAGTGGTTGGTTAAGACTACCAACCATCAACAATTACTAGCAACCTCTTGGGAAAAGAGTAATTACATTGTCAACTATAATACTAACAAATTATTTGACTCCAGCATAACTGCCACCTACAACCACCCTTAAGAGAACCGTCTTGATACAATAAGTGCCCCCTGCACTATTCACCCTCATGAGATATTGGTTCTTCTCAATCATTACTAATAAAAAGTGGATCATAATGATTAAGATGTGTACTACATGTTGAAAATTGATATTGCACTGTTAAAGCTATTTTTGAAAAAGGTGATAAAGAAAAAAAAAATGGTAAGGAAAAGTGTACAGAAAATGCAATCATAACTGAAAAAAGCACAAAATAAAATCCATAGATTGCGTTTTCTTCTCAAGAATTAATGAATTCATGTGTGAATGATATGATAATAACATTGTACAGTTGGAGCTATTTACAATCTCTATATTTTTTCTAACAAAGTTAACTACTATAGATTATCATCTATGTCAAAATAATAGAGAACGCCAAAATGCATTGTGTTTGGAAGGTTCAACATTTTGCAACCAAAGCTATTTTTAGTAAACAGCACATATCGGGTGACTGGCATAAACTTCCTGAACTAAATGATATCATCAATGGGGTGCAAGCTTTTAGGAAGTGCTTCAAAGTTCCCTGAAGTAACGTCTGTCTTCAACATGGGCCGTTTGTGATGATTTTGTAGAATTCCTTCAGCAACGTGTTGTTTTGTGGGGGTCAGCATCACATAATTCGGATCAGCTCTTTCATAACTGTATTTCACAGAAGAGACCAGAGGTTACATCATATAAATGACATCATTTTCAAGCAGAAAAACAGAACCAAAAAAAAGAACATAAAAGGCAAGAATTGTGTTAAAAATCAAACATCATGTAGTCATAACAAAGTATAGATACAACAGCCTCATCCAGGTCTATATTTGACGAGCAATAAAAAGAGTAATGATTAACTGGTCTTAACGTTAATGTTGAGAATCACAGATCTTCGACTTAAATTCAAGCAATAATCTAAGAACACCTTTTAATGTCTGATGTCACAATAGTTATGGTCAAACACCCATTTATACACGTTCCCTCGTCACGCATGCAATAAAAACAAGTCAAATAGAACGAATTCATCAACGATAACAATAAACCAGTAATAAAACATAGGCAGTGGAGTATAGAAGTTTTTAAAGTTATATCACTCTTATCTTTGATATGAGAATGCTTCACTCATGTCTTGATTTGCTATATGTTCATAGATGAGATTCCATATATATGGTAAACACTCTTTTTGCTACTTGAAGAATGCAAGGAGTAAAATTTGCATTTTGGTAAAGTATAAGGGTTCCCTGGCAGCCTACTTCAACTTATGTCATCTTGAACCTACAAATAGTCAAGCTTTTACTCTACAAATAAAGACGTGTTGATATGGATAAAAGATATAGTTGCAAGAAAACCAGAAAAAGCACACTTGGACCAGAATCCACTCAGATAAGCAAGCCTAGTAGGACATGCTGGACTAGAGATACTGATAGGCCATTAGAACAAAACGAAATAAAGAGGTATAAGCCATTAGAACAAAAATTTTATCGGATTTTGATCTTAAGAAGACTAGAGAGAGCACAGTGCTCCTTACTGACATGGGGACCTGCTTCAGTTCTTCCTTCAGCATTTCAGTTCCAACCAGTAGTAATTCCTTCTAAATAGCCATCTTGTATGGTATTCCAGTGATCTAGGGGCCTGCATACTCAGAATTTGAAATTCTTTGAAGCAGTAGCTCTCTCAGAAATATTTGAAGCTGATTGTGCTGCAAATCACAGAAAGTACTTTTCTTGCATTTTCATTAATCAGCAAGCACTCATTTGCCTCAGTTATGTTACGGAAACTCTGGTGAAATTGTTTCTAAAATACTATGCCTTCTTAAAAAAATTGCTAGTGGCTGCAAGATTGCCCTTGATTCCTTGAACACTGTTGAGAAGCAGATTGAAGTGGAAACACAGACTCTGTGTGCGTACAAGCAAGGAAATTGCAAATTGTGGTAGTGCTCCTGATTCTCACAATCCCAGGAAAGAAATAGAAAAAGTTAAATGTTTATTTTTTAAAGCAAAAGCGGAGGTGCAGAACTCTGATGCACATTAACAAAAGTACAAACTGCACTTGAAGGTCCAACTCGAACATAAAGTGTAAGAAAATGTCAAAATGAGTTTTGGAATGCAGAGTTTCGGACTCATGCTGAAAATATGCAATACTGCACGTTGCAAGGGAGACTGCGCTCCCCGCATCTCTCCTGCTCATACCCTCCCCGCCTATGCCAAAATCAGGATATATACCAACAAATCTGTTGAAAGGTTGACAATGTAAAACCACCATTCTCTATGTTTCTGCAGCTTCAGAATTAAAGGTTCTGAACATCTATCACAGCATAATAAAAATAGAAATAAGTTAAATGTTGTAGTTGCAACTTCTCTGGTAGTAATGAATACAAAATGCCAAAGCATAGACGACAAGTAAACTGCTTGACAGGATGCCTCAAAGAGAAGCTGTTTCATAGTGCAAATGATCACAGAATATACAGAAAGTGCATTTGTTGAGAAGTCTTTCAAGCATATGCAGTTAGCCACTGCGAAGCCAAAATTCATGGCCTTTGTAAGCATCTCTACTGCATGCACCAAAATGGAAGTTTCAAAGAACTGTATAGATTTAGTAGCTTTTGCAAGCCATAATATCATTGCCAATTGAAGTTAATACTCTCAAAGTGAGCCTGAAGTTCATATCAGTCATATGCTAAGTCAAAACTGCTAACACGCAAGATTATACAGCTGTCCAAAAACCCACATAACACACAGGTTATACAGTCTGAAACTAGAACAGCAGGAAATCAAACAATTGTTTGACAATATTCCCTACACATTTCAGTTACATAACAGCAGGGGATATTACAGTGGTATCAGAGCTATCATCCTGCCATCCTGTGTTTACGAGTGCAAGAGAAGTCAGGTATTATAACAGGGAACAAAGAAGACAGCAGTACCAAAATCCACAAGTGCCTGAAGTAGACACATTTTCTAAGGCTTTAAGAGAAATGGATACAGGAAAAACAGTTCAGACTATGGTTGAGGAAGACAAGGATGCAAGAATTGAAAAGAAATTTGACACCATGCTTGACATGATGTCACGCTTGTTGGGGAAAATGGAACAGCAGACAAATAATAGTCTCCATCAACACCACGCAGCAAAACATAGTGGGAACAATGAAAATAATACACCAAAGAGAAGCAGTTGGAGGAGGAGAGAGCATCCAGAGCTGAAGCACCTGCTCAGCAGAACATAGTGGGAACATTAATGGCGAAAGGTCTATACACCGTGCTGATAACACTAGAGGATCAGCATCTAGGCCTCTCTTTTCCACCTTCACACCAAGAGAAGAACAACCATAGGTAGTTGCAGCTGCTCCTTTTGGTGATGAAGCAAGACAAGCATACATGGAATATAGTTATTTACCACTAGATTTGAGAGAGCAATGGACCTTTGATCAATTCATGAATCAAAGGAATAGAAGGAATGGTGGAAGGAATGAACATTATACTCCACCCATGACTGATTATCAGCAAGCACTCGGTAAGATTGCAATGCCTTATTTTGATGGGACTAACAAGTGTACAACTAGGGCATGGGTGCAAAAACTTGATAATTATTTATCACTAAGACCAACGCCTGAAGAGGATACATTAAGGTTTGCTACATTGCATCTAGAAGGGGCTGCTCATGAATGGTGGTACCATGGGTTGACTACTGTTGGTCACAACCTCATTACCACATATGATGAATTCACTAATAGGCTGATTGAAAGATTTGATGTCTGTTTACCCTCTGGGTGAACAGTTTAGAACATACAGATAGAATGCTTAACGAAAGACAGTAATGCCATAGATACCAGATAAGATCAAGCAAATATAAGAGACACTATTTCTATTCATAATCATGTTTGTTTACAAGTTACCTTCCATGGTATATAAAGGTACCGAGGGGATGCGAGGGGCAACCGTCGCACCCGTAACTACCATCCCTCAGTTACCTTACTAACAAAGTAAAGTACTACCTAATTAACTACGGTTTTATTCCCGTACAATATTACCGCCAACATCATCCCCCCTAAAAAAGAAGGTCGTCTCCACACGACTTACAAACAAAATGAGGAATACATTGCTACAACAGAACCCAAAATCAAAATCTAAGAGGGTGCAGAGGGCGTCCCTGATGAAGAAGGCGTCGGTGGTGGTGTAGTGGTGGAAGCCAATCGCCCACACAGCTCGTACACCTGCTCAGTCCTCCTCTTCAGATCTCATTCTGCCACCATCTGCCTCTCCATTGCAGTCTTAACCATATAGGCTGCCTCCAACACCTCATTCTCCTTCCTGTCGATGCTCTCCAATGCACTAGCCAATCGAGTCTCTAACAGAGCTCTGGATGCTCTCTCCTCCTCCAACTGCGTCTCCATCCTCGCCTTGGTTGCCCTTTCCTCCTCCAATTGCGTAACCAAGGCAGAATTATCTGCTACCAGAATGTTCGTTGCTGCCCGAGTCTGTGCCAATGTAGCCTCAACCTCCTGAAACCTGGCAGCCAGCTCCTCCCAAGCTGTCATTGGTGCTACGCACAAGGCCTCATCGGTGGATGCCATATGCTGTGTCCTACGGAGCTCAAAGTAGCCTTCTCGGAAGGCCTGCTCCACCTGTCTCCATAAGGATTGCATCCGGGTCTCTCCAACTCCCTCGGTGAGGCGCCAAGCCTCCAGCATCCCCAGGTTCTCCGTCTTAGGCCACCTGCTAGACTCAAAACACCTCACAAACTCTTCGCTGCATCCAATGCTGACAAAAGTCAGCAATCTCTCCATCCGTTCGACCACCGCGGCATCCTCCTGGAGTCTCGCAGAGGTCACAAGCCGCTGAGCTCCTAGAGTCATATCAGCAATGAACTGCTCAAACTCTCCCAAACCCTGTTGTACTCCAACCGTCACCCCCTCATCTCTGCAAGGACTCATCACTACATCTAAGGAGGGCAAATCAGCCCTCTGAAGCTCCCTACTACTTGAAGAACTCCCTCCCTCCAGATCAATAACATCCAGAGAAAGCATCTCCCTACGTGGACATAGAGCAACCTCGCCTACAGGTGCCACGGGTGTGAGCTGATAGCGGCTCAACTAGGCACTGAGGTCATCCTGGAATGCACCTGTTTCCACCATTTCCTCCTGTATATGACTCAGCACATCCTATTGAATGGAGGCCCCCGCACCCTCCAAGATACCCGGTTGCTCTTCGGAGTCCACCACAAGAACTACAATAGTAATAGGATCGGTCCCTGGTGTGGTCTCGGCCCTCGGTGGTGTCATAGCAATTGTCACTCGAGATTTCCCAAAACCAGGTACTGGCACGGTGGTGACTATACTGACTGTCCCCAATGAACGTGGCATCGCCAACTGGCAAGTCATTGGTAGGCGTGCTGGTGTAAACTGGACCCTAGCCGGATTCGATGCTGGAGCAGTGCTTACTGGTGAGGATCCTTCGACGCCCGCCGACTCCATTACCTCCTCATCCGGCAACTGGTCACCCCCTCTACCTGCCAACCGGAAACACTCTCCGCTCACTTGGGAGGTGTCGATGGATTCCTCCTTGCACTAGCAGCATCCTCCTCATTTGCATCAGACTCCTCCGTCTCCGACTTCGTTGTTGACATGGTGGGCTTCTTCAGTTTCTTGCCCAAATGTGCTTCAGCGTCGTGGGTCAAGACATCCAAATGCAACCAATAAAATATAGGCGGCTGGTCAGGTTCAACATGACCCTGTGGCTCCAGTGGTTGTGAGCTTGGGGTAATCTACGTGCGAACTGCATCAAGAAATAGCCCGATGGCGTGATGTGGCAAGTAGAATTTCTTATACTGGAGGGTCATGAATTCCTCCGTCCTATCTGCTAGCAATGATGCCCAATCGTACGCAACTCCATTGCGCAGCCCATTCATTAAGACAATTTGTGCAATAGCTATATCAGACGCACAGCTGGCACCTGTAAGGCGACTCTTCACCACGGACAACAAGCATCTCCATACTCCCTTCCCCAAAAATGATTTCTTGACCACCCTTCCCTTACCAGCACTTTTGAGGCTATCCTTTTCTGCTTGTGTGAGGTTATCCCGCAACATCAACTGTAGCAAGGTGGCACGGACGTCTCGAGTGATTTTCTATGAATTATCAATTTTTTTTCCCTTCACTCCAGGTATCCCAAAAACCCTTGTGAACTCGCTTGCCGTGAAGGAAACAGTTATCCGCTGGTGCTGGTATTCAAATATGGACTGGCGGCAGTGTCTATCATAGGTCAATCATGGCATGCAAAACTACCTCAAAATCTTTTATACAAAAAACTGGCATTTGTATAGCCCAATGTACCTGTGCCTGGCAGAGATTTTTCTTTATTTGGTCGTCATGAGATGTCTTCGTCCACCGATTCCTGCAATCTAGTCCATTAAGACCCTCAAACACGATGTTGTCCACTGTTACCTCTTCCTTCTCCTTTGCCAACTGGGTCTTCGAATGATGTTTCTTGCCTTTCTGAGTGCTACTCATCCCCAAGCTACCTGCAACATGCACTCCTGATGGCAAAACTCTCCTACCTGTGTCCTTACTTGATTCAATGATTCTAACAGTTGCAACCGTTTTCTCCAATTCCCCTTATTCCTGTTTGTGTCCATTGAATGGAGATTAATTACTTTAATCTGATTTATATTGCTCTTTAATCTCCTTGCACGTGCCACCTTCTTGTTTTCCCTTCCTTCCCAGGTCTGCCTTCTGAATGTCTTCCCTCATCTTACGGACAACGGGAATGCACCATACGATGGCGGTTTTGTTTGTTTTTTTCTGGGTGCGGGCTGTGGTTTACAGCATACAGCAAAAGGTTTATGGAGTACAGTGCGCATGGTTGTCTCCTACTCGCAATTCTCTCTTTCCGCCGTAAGGTTGCCTTGCAATTCTCTCTTCCATCGTACAGTCACCTTGCAATTCTATCTTTCAGTCGTACGGTCGTGCGGTTGATTAATAAATAGGATCGCGGGAGACACGCACAGAGTACTCCACCGCACGGTGAACACGAGGCTCCACCACACGGGAGCACACGGGCTCCACCGTAGTGAGCACGTGGTACCACTGCACGGTGAGCACTCGGCTCCACCGAACAATGCACTTTTTTCGTTTTTATTTTTTGGTTTTTTTTTCCATCGTACGGCCCCGTACAGCCGTACGATTGCCTACTGTACGGTTTTTTTTTAATTTATTTCTTCGGGAGGATTCCGGGTCGATCGATCGCCTCTGCTCGTGATACAATTTTAATTTCGACCCATTGGTGCTGCCTACAACATCCCGTCCGTCCAATGTCCACAACTTCACTACCCCATTCTCGGCCACTTCGCGGACTTTATATGGTCCTAACCATCTTATCTTGAATTTGCCTGGTTTATTCTCATTACGCCCATTGTATTTCAGTACCCGTTGTCTTGGAGCAAACCTCATTCGTTTCAAGTGTTTGTTGTGCCACAACATCCTCCTTTGTTGGGTTGCCTCCGTAGCCCACTGGGCCATCATTCTTTTCTCATCCATCTTGTTCAAGACATACAATCTCTCCCTCAGGCTCTCCATGTCTCCCAGTTTGTTCTCGATTGCAATGCGAAGGCTTGGCACCATGAATTCCGCTGGCACAACAGCTTCCTGCTCGTACATGAGTTGGAAGAGAGTTTGGCCGGTGGTCACCTTGTAGGTTGTGCGGTAGGCGCACAAGATCGAAGGTAATTTTTCTTCCCAGTCTTCTCCCTCGACACCGCAAGACTTGTAAATTACCCCCACAAGAATCTTGTTGGTAGCCTCGGCCTACCCATTGGCTTGCGGATAACAGGGGCTGGACAATGAATGAAAAATTTTAAATTCAGTAGTGAGGAGTTTGATGACGTGGTTCACAAAATGTCCACCCCTGTCGCTGGTCAACTGCATAGGGATACCATACCGTGTAATGATTTGCTCATAAATGAATCTTGTTGTACTTACGGCCAAGTTGTCAGGCAAGGCCCACGCTTCAACCCACTTGGTTAAATATTTTGTGGCTCCCACAATGTAGTGACACCTCTTGGCGCTCGAATAGTTCCTGAGCATGCGAAGGGTCGAGGGGCATGAAATCCCTTTTTGGCGGCTTCCCTGCTCTCTAAACGTATCACAACCTACTACCCATTCTATGGCATCATTATACAATGTGGGCCACCACAGGCCTGCTAGCAACACCTTTCTTGCCCTAGTGTCTAATCCCATATGGCCTCTGGCTGGCCCCTCATGTGCCTCCCTCAAAACGCTTGGTACCTCTTCATCACACATCAACGTAACACCTGGTCGGGTCACATTTTATACAACAATCCATTAATCAACTGAAACATCTCAACACGAGTTTCCTTCGTTCTCTCAGTGGCATACCTTGCGGGAACACAGAGGTGGACAGATATTCCTCGATGGCAGTATACCATGGTGGCAATAATGCAATCTTGAATAGGTGAGCATCTCGAAAGTTGTCATTCACCCCCTCTGGCAGCTCTCCGGACCTAATCCGAGACAACTGGTCAGCAATGACATGGCTCTTGCCTGGCCGTACAATTATTGTGAACGTGAACTCTTGAAGGAGCAATAGCCACCTGCTTATCCTGCCTTGGATGATGGGTTTCGTTACCAAGTACATCAAAGCCTGGTGATCCACATAGAAGGTGAAGGGCGTTGCCAGCAAGTAGTGCCGAAATTTCTGTATGGCATAGACCATTCCGAGGGCTTCCCTCTCAATGATACTGTAGTTCTTCTCGGCTTTCGACATCAACCGACTAGCAAAATAGATGGGATGATCCAACCCATGTCCCCCTTCTTGCGCCAGTGTAGCCCCAATGGCATAGTTCGAGGCATCCACGTGTACGTGGAATTCTCGGTCCCAGTTTGGATAGGCCAGAATGGATGCTGCCACCAGTCCTCTTGAGTTCCTGGAATGCTTCCTCGAATGCTTCCCCTTGTGTCGATTCCCATATATACGGTTCGCCCTTCCTTGTCAGTTTGTCCAGTGGGAATGAAAGTTGGGCAAAGTTCTTAATGAACTTCCGGTAGTATCCAATGTGTCCCAAGAAGGACTTGACTCCCGTCACATCAATGGGCGACTCCATTTCCACAATTACCCGTACCTTATCCAGGTCAGTTTTCAATCCAGCTTTACAAACGATATGGCCCAACAACTTCCCTTGCGGTACCATGAATCTGCATTTCTGTGGATTTAAGGCGAGCCTGGCCCTTCGACATCTCTCCATGTACTCTCTTAGTGCCATCAAGTGAGCGTCTTCACTACTGAAAATCGACCAGTCATCCAACGGGGCTTTCAAATTTCCCACAAACATCTTATCGAACATGTGAAGGACTATCCTCTGGAAGGTCGCGGGAGCATTGCACAACCCAAATGGCATCCGGTTGTACGCATAGACTCCGTCCTTCACCACAAAGGTGGTCTTCAACTTGTCCTCCTCAGCTATCGAAATACTAAAAAGCCGTCCAGAAATGAGTACATTTCATGGCCAACCACCTCCTCGAGGATGTTGTCTATGAAAGGTATAGGAAACGGATCCTTGATGGTGACTGCGTTGAGGCACAGAAAATCCACACAGATGTGGATCTGGTTGGCCTCCATCAGTGAGATCACAATCGGCAAGACCCACTCACTTGTCTCCACCCAAAATATGATGTCAGCCTCCAGCATCCGTTCAGTCTCTTCGTTCACTTTGGCAACATAGTTCTTATTCATGTGGTACGGCCTCTTCCGTACCGGTTGGGCTCCCGGGACCAATGGTATCCGATGGACGCACATTTCTGGCGGGACCCCCTTCAGATCCTTGTAGGACCAAGCGAATATGTCCTTGTATTCCACGAAGATTTTGAATCCTACCGCCTTCTGCACTGGGCTCCAATCGTCGCCTACCCAGATATTTTGGGTGTTGGCAGTGTCTCCTAAGTTTGTCTCCTTCACGGTGGGATCTTCGTACCGCATTGGTCTGTCCTTTGAAAATTCGTACGCCGGGACATCATTTACTTTGGTGTCTCCCTCCTTATACTCCGTGTACTCTGGTGGGAACTCCTCCTCGCCTGGCTCGTCCTCAATCTGCAGCATGTGACAAGCAGGGTGAAACACTTCATAGTCTTCCATTTGCTAGTAGAAGACTCCATTCAATGAGGAAGTGTCATCATCGAAGCATCCACCCAGTTCAAGTACCCCTTCATCGTTTGGTTCCCTCTCGTCTTTACCTTCATAAGAATCCCACTCCCATCTATTTGAGTCCTCTGAATCCGAGTCAGATGATGCAAGCTCCTCCCCGACAACCTGGGTCCTTAGGTCAATGATGTACTTCCGCCCCCCTTTCTCCATGGAAAGGGTGTTCTGCTTCTAGTTGTGATTCACCTTTGCTTTGACCAGCCACCCTCTCCCTAAGATGGCGTTGTAGCCCTTCTTATGTGGGATCACCACAAAATCCAGGACAAATGGTTGTGTTCCGATCGTCACTTGTTGTGCCATAAGCATTCCCAGGGGTTTTATCCCATGTTGGTCCGTGCCAAGCAAGTTAAAAGTTGGTGGCCATAGTGTCGATTTGCCAAGCTTCTTCCAGGTTTCTTCATAAAGGATATTTACTTCAGACCCGCCATCTACAATGGTGTCCGTTAGGATGGTCCCGAGTATACCCATTTCCACGACTGCAGGATGTTGACTGTTGTTTAATGTCAGGATCAAGGGGTCTATTGCTGACCCGCCAGAGGAATTCGTACCCTACGTTATCCAACTCTACACGGTTATTGGTACTGAACGCACGAGTGTCGTACGTAGTTGAGGTATTGTTTCCAGAAGGTCCTTCACTTTTACGGGTACTTCTATCTGCAACATTTGCTTCAGAATATTTTCCTCTACCTCTGTTGTGCCATCATCTCTTTCTCCACTTGGGCTTTCGCCTCTAGTGTTCGTTGTTTCTCCGTACATGGGTCAAGGTAGGTGGCTTTCTTCATCTTCGACCTTGTGAAAGCCAACACCGGCTCCGCCTTCCCCGTTCCCTCGATTTTTAGTAGGTTGACCGCAGACTTTGGGCAGTTTCCGTCGTCATGATCTCCTGGTCCACACCACTTCCACAACTTTTGTGGGGTTTCTTCCGTTGTGCAATCTCTAGCGAAGTGCCCCCACTGGTTGCAGGCCCTATACTAGATCATTGGTCGCCCTTTTGCGTCGTACTGGATCCAGCTCCGGTTGTTATTATTATTGTTATTGCTTTTTCCTCCCTGCCGATTGTTCCGATACCCGCCAAATGATGCATTGTTATTGGTGGGTTGGGTCATGCCCACTACTGCAGACGCTGACAACTTCTCGTGTAAAGAGGATCTGTTGATTCCTCGTCTTCATATTATAAGGGCATTCCTTTGTCGAATGTCCCATTATTTGGCAAATGTCACAGCAGGCCTTCTTTGGGCACGAACCTTTCGTGTGGCCGTCAATTCTGCATTCAGTATACCATAAATTGCCTTCCTCAGTTTTGCTCGTGCTCCCCTTCATTGTTTTAAACTCTTTCATCATTTGCTCCATGTCTTTCCAGAGCGCCTGGACCTTCTTGCTAGATCCCCCGCCGCTGCTACTTTCTTCATTTTTTTTCGAAGGGAAGGCCTCAATCCTTCCACAAACCATATCTTCTTCAACCCATCTGTTGTCTGGCTATCCATCTTCCCCAACAACTCTTTCAGCCTCCGGCCATATGTGCGGACCGTCTCCTTTTTACCTTGTTTTGTACTATAGATTTCAGCCACAATTTCATTATCGTCTCGTAGTAGCTGAAACTCTGCTTGAAATTCTTTCTCTAAGTTAGCCCATGTAGTCACCTTTTGTTTATCTATGTCGGAGTACCAATCAATGGCTACTCCCCTCAGTGTGGACGGAAATTGCAGCACCCACTCTGCCTGGTCCACCACCCCATTGGCGGACCAGATGGTCTCACATGCCGTACGGGGTCTTCCTTCCCATCTCCAGTGAACTTTGGCAATTTTTGCCGACTCGCCATTACATTTCTTGGCAGCGGCCCGATCTACCCTCCGAAACTAGAATTTGACCCTCCAGGAACTCCTCCTCCAAACACTGGTCCTCTCGAAAGTACTCCGCTGAGATTTGGTCCGTTGGGTCCGACCAAGTTGCTCTGACTACCATGGTGTGATGAGCCTACCCAGAACAGATTGCTTCTACTACCGTGACCTTGTGTCCTCTTGTTGATGTGTCTTTTGTACACAACCAAACACAGAATAAAATACCCAAAGGTATCTTATCCTCTCTTGATTAAAGCTCCCCGAATGCTGAAGATTTCCCAGAAGGATCAATCGGAGAAACTCCAAGGTTCTGTTATGTAGGTTCTCTACTTTTGGATAAGCACCAGTGGTCATTGTGTTTGCTGTTTTACAAGGGGCCTTACGTACTTTCTGAGAAAGCTTGCTCTTGCAACTACTTTTCAATGAGGAAATTGAATTCTCCTAATACTAACTGATGTTTCAAAAAAGGCAAGAGATAAGGGCTTTCAGGAGGCGATACTAAATAATCCTAGGAATGACTAAAAGGGGACTGGTGCTGATAAAACTCTACCAATTTCAGTATTGCCAAAAGATTACAACTCTATTTGAATTGGTGTGATCTTCTAAGGGGATTCAATGATTTTCGAATCATCAATGGGATAGATACTATCACTAAGATACATATCAATATCTCCAATAATGATTGAACTCTTAAACAATCTTAATATCTTCAGTTGACCACACAAGACGTGCTTACAATCAGTAAGGAGCTAGTGGTTTGGACTATGAGTTTTACCAAAGATCAAACACAACATTCGTCCTTCAATCTAATTCTAAGACTTAAGTACTATCTCTACTAAGAGTGATTCAAGAAGATAAACAACCATGAAAATAGCCACAAGGATTGCAATAAAACACCATAACTTCAATATTTCATTGATCTCATAGCAAAATAAACAACAATTGTTCAACTTTCTTTCTTAACTATTTCTTTCTCTGCTGCTAACAGTCTTAATCTTATTTCTCTTTTCTCTAACTCTAACCCTCTAAAATGAATTGAGTGAGGGCTTATATAGCACTCTCAAATACAATGAACGGCTTGGATCTAAAGAAGATCAAAGGCTAAGATTGACACCTAAACCCTAATTAGGGTTTGTTACAAAAAGACCCCATTTAGATAAACATTATCAATCCATAGCCAATAGAAATTGTCACAAATAACGAGGAAACATAGCCCAGTGGGAATAAAGTTGCCACATCATTTTACAACAACTTCTCATCTAGAATTTTGTTCCCTTTTCTATGTTCTTTTCTGGCATATTCAATGAATCTGGACATAATCCCCTCAATTTCAGCAATGGGAATCTCATGCAAGTTCTTCATTCGTTCATCCAAGTGAAGGACTTGATCAAAAGCTGCGAGAAGGGTCATCTCCCATCCAGGCTCTAGCTCTTTTGTTTTCTCGATCAGGAACATAGTAGCACACATCTGATCTCGTTGCTTTTCTATGACCATGTTCTCCTCTTTGCAAAAAATAATCTTGATCCTATCTTCCAATTCTTGGATATCCACATCTGTTTCGATCTCTATCCTTCTGTCAAGGATTGTACACAATACATCAAACACCTTATCCTGAATAGGGTGGATAGTGCCTTCAACTTGGCTGCATCTATTATTGATGTCTTCAAAAAGAACTTCCTTCATTTGGAGCAAAGTTGACCATTGCAGAAGGTTATGGGTTCCTCCCTTCATTATCTTTTCTTGTGCTAAAATCTGCCTAGGCATCCTTCTTATCACTTGTAAGACCGAGATGACAATGTCTCAAGTGTGAGTGAATGCATCCACAGTTATTAATAGATTATGAATGATCTCAAGGACTTGGATAGCCCTGTGGACTGTCTTCATCATTCATGTTACAAATTCAATGGCTACCTTGTAAGATTCATCAATCCATGAACTCATGAGTTAGGTAAGTTCTTCATCCTTTCTGCCTCATTTATTGATCCAGGAGGAAGTGCATGCAAAGATGCTATTGCTGGATCCTGTAGCCTTAATGGTTTTGATTAAGGTGGCTAAAATAATTCCTCCAAGCACTAACCTCCCTTTCTAACCTCTTATTCTTTTCCATTTCTTCTTTGAGTTTGTCATTAAGTGCTCTCACTCAATCAGTTGCTTCTTCCATGGCCTGCTCAGAGGTAAATGGACCAAGATCAAATGTCTCTAAATCATATTCCTCTGCCATAATCTTATTCTCATACTTGTCCACTACTAGTGTAGCTACCTGTATCTTCCTGAATCCTGCATCATCTCTAATTACCTTTGACATCTTTGTAGCCTTCTTCTTTTCGATTTCTTCTTGGGAATTTCCTATGAGACTTTCCAAATCGAATACTTGTTCTTCCTCTTCAACTACAACTACCCTTGTCAGCCTTTCTTTTAGCCAATCTGGAATGGAAGAGTTTCTTTCCCTTACCTATATTTCCTTAGGCACAGGTCTATCGTCTCTGAAAGGAGATGTTGCTTCATCATCATTCTTTTCTTCTTGTTGTTCATTAGCACCAACCTAGAGAGATTGACTTGATGAGTGCTGAGGTGTTCATCCTTTGCCTTGTTTATCATTCTGCACCATGGATTCCATAGACTCATCAATTTCATACACTATCTATCTTTGATCCTCTCCTTGACTTATCTCCTTTTCATGTCTAGAAGACATACTCGGTGGACGATCAGGATTCACCTTTTGTTTCTTCTTGGAGGGTTCTCTCTTCTCAGGTCCTTTTCTCTTCGACCCTTTGGAATGAGAAGTATTCTCACTCACACTTGCTTCTCCTTCTTTTGTTCTTGTTTCTAGGGTGAATGTCATGGCTATATGCTGCTCCTTTAGTTTTTGATGTTGTACGTCCACCCATCTACGAGTGCAATTTAAAACAGGGTCCATCAATGCTCTCAGGTCTGCAGCTTCTTGCTCATTCTAATCTATCTTCACTTCTTTATCTTCCTTCTCATAGGATGATTGAAAATATCTTCCACTGTCTTGGGCTTGATCGGCTACTTAATAAATTTTACATTTCCTTATAGATCCAAGGGTAATCTAGAATGCATCTTTCTTTTCACCTCCACATCATGTTGAACATTCATCCAGAAATCCTCTACTTGAAACTCATGTCTGTACTTCTTCCCAACTGTCTGTTCCAAATGACCATGAGGATCGAAATTCTCTCTCAAGGCAAAGGATGTGAATGAATACAGAGATAATTCCTTTTCTGCATCTTCTGCGGCTTGAGAATTAGGACACAGTTCAATTGAATTTCCCAATAAAATAGGTACGGGGATACCATTTCCATGCTTATGTCTTGATGCTTTAGCATAAGCTGCCAATTGTCTAGTCACTTCAAGTAATATTATTCTGTCTGTAGGATATCTTGGCAACATATAGGGAGGTGAAGGACATCCGTGAACCCTGATGTAGGTGAATTTTGGAAATTGAATGAACGATGCACCATGTTTCTTCACGAGCTCCTGTGCCTCCGAAGACAATCGATGGTGAATCCCTCCTTGCAATGCCCTAGTGATATACATTGTGAAGGTGTCATTGACTAGCTTGTAGTCATTCTTAGGCGGATGATGCAGTTGAACATAAGAATCACATGCTCTTATCTCTCTTGTCCCTCTCCCAACAACTCCTCTATGAGGTAGCCCTACATACTCAAAACTTCTGACTAAAGAATATATAACATATGAACTCATGTGGAATGACTTAGTAGGGACTAGCCTCCTCAATTGCATGTCGAAGAAGAAGGCCTGAGAGGCACCTATAACCCGATAGAGCATGGTTATCAAGTCTCTAAATTCCTCTTGGAAATCAATTCTATGTGGCGAATTAGGTATCTTGTTCAAGCGAGACCTACTTTTGAGTAACCAATTCTTATTGATGAGGTTCAGACAGGTATCAGGATCATCTTCGTAGATGGACCTACCTCCTTCCAAGCTCTTATAGATCATATCTCTCGGCTCCAGGAGATGAAAGGCTTCACTTATAGCTTCTTCTGAAAGATAGGCTAGGACAGTTCCATCCTCGGCTACAATTGTCCTTGAATGTGAATCATAGTGCCTGGCACATTCGATCATTAGCTCGTGAGATCTAACTGCAGGAGGGAAGCCTACGGCCTTGATTATGCCACTCTCAATTATCTTCTTGGCTATGGGTGATGGCTTGCCGATGTAAGGTGCTTCTCGAAACTTCCTCACATTGAAGTTCCCCAAGTTGGTGTCTCCAATATTGCTCCATTTGGACACAATCTTGGTCTCCAAATCGTCGTTCTTTTGATCTTCTTTGATGAGAGCCTATCGGGTAGCAGATCCACTTGCCTTTGGGGTCGTCATTTGATACCTACAAAAACAAGCTTAAGTTAGGTTTAAGTGAAGAATTTTAACTAGGTGACTTGAGACTCATTAAAAGATAAAACTTTTAAAAATTGAGAAATCTCAAACTAGGCATCACCTAGAAATTAAACTTGATATAGAAAACCTAACCCTAAGAGAATTTAAAAA
This sequence comes from Cryptomeria japonica, assembly GCF_030272615.1. Lineage (NCBI taxonomy): Eukaryota > Viridiplantae > Streptophyta > Pinopsida > Cupressales > Cupressaceae > Cryptomeria > Cryptomeria japonica. Next base: position 211,935,333 of record NC_081411.1, read on the forward strand.
AATAGAACCCTGAATTAGATCTTCAATACCTTGCCCAAAAAAATCAGATTAAACACCTTACCTCGATTTCCACTTATTAACTTGAAAAGATGGATAAAAATGGAGATTTTCTACCGGATTCGCCATCCTTTCAAGTGGTATTCAAAGGGTTTCAAAGGTTTCATGTCTGCACTTCAGGCTTGCCTTTGCAAATTCAATTCCTAACCAGCCTTCCTAGATCAGAAATTCGCCTTCCTGCTGCAATTCGCTTTTCCAATTCTGCTCTTCCAATTCGCATAGGAAAAAATACAAATGAATGAATAATGCTTTCAAACCATCTTACCTTTATATGGCAATTTCACCATTTTACCAATAGGCCGACTTCTTAAATGCATAAATAAAATAAAATAAAATCACCTCCACGCTGGCCGACTTAGCAATAATGCTAAAAAAGATATAATTGGGCGCCAAGGAATTCATTTTTTTTTTTTTGAATTTCAAAGCTCAAAGGTTAATTTAGCCAATTTAACAATTGTTTAGTTAAGGCGGATTTGCTTTATTTATTCAAACATAAGGCTTAATGAGCGATTTAAGATAGGAAAAAATGTTCCTTGAAGAAATTCGCTTGTGGATTCTTTAAAGAGACATAGGTAAACCTAGAAGATGTTAGAGTTTCTTCAAAATTTGATAAAGGCACACTTAGTCTTCATAATCAATAGAATATTCGTGATGTGAGAAAGGCTTAAACCACCCTCAACGAGGCTTGCTTGAACGTCTCACCTAGCAAAACACTTCTCTTCAAGGAAATGTTCGCTCTAGACCCTTTAGAAGGGGCAGGAGCGATTTTGCCATTTTAGTCCATTTACTTCATCTTTCCAAACCTTCACAATCTTGATTTTTCACTATTCCATGCTCTTGTCATCGTGACCTTGCAACTATTCAAAAGATTTCGCCCTGGACCCTTTGGAAGGGTCAGGAGCGAAATTCATCCCTTAGCTCAAAATCCTCACTTCTTGCACCCACAACCTACTCAAATGCATGCTTGTGGTAATCTTTAAGTCCAATCCACCTTGATCACTGTCCTGGCCTAGCACAAACTTGAAGGAAAAATGATATTTTGTGAATTTCGCTCTAGACCCTTTGGAAGGGTCAAGAGCGAAATTCAAGTTTAGACTTGATATTTCATTTCCTTCACTTCAACCCATCTTGCAAGGCGAAAATATATCACTCTTCCTCCAATCATGCCATAGGGATCAAAGTTTTGGCTTTACTCAAGGAGAAAAATAGGTGGTTTGAAGAATTTCGCTCTGGACCCTTTGGAAGGGTCAGGAGCGAAATTCTTGACTAAGCTCAAATTCCATCATTTTATTGTTTCAAAATGCCTCCAAGACAAGCATATGCTAGCCTTATCTTCTCCAAAGCCTAGGAATCCACAACTTGACCTTCATCATGAGCAAATTAGGTGGAACTGAAAATTTCGCTATGGACCCTTTGGAAGGGTTAGGAGCGAAATTCTTGACTTGCTTGTTTTCCTTCACCTAGGTCTATCCCTTTCACTTTCCATACCTGTACTATATCTTTGGATTCATCTCTCAACATGACTACACTTGCTTGGCCTCAAAATGACTAGAAAGGAGAATTTCGCTAAAAACCATGGCTAGGGACAAGACCTATTTAGGATTTCGCACTGGACCCTTTGGAAGGGTCAGGAGCGAAATTCCCAACTTGCTTGTTTTCCTTCACCTAGGTATATCCCTTTCACTTTCCATACCTGGACTATATCTTTGGATTCATCTCTCAACATGACTACACTTGCTTGGCCTCAAAATGACTAGAAAGGAGAATTTCGCTAAAAACCATGGCCAGGGATAGGACCTATTTAGGATTTCGCGCTGGACCCTTTGGAAGGGTCAGGTGCGAAATCCTTGTCCTAGCCTAAAATCTTCATTTTTCATTGGCCAAAACCCATTCCAGGACAATCCTAGGGGCATCTCCCAACTTCTCTCACCTTGGTCTAGGCTTGACTTGACCCAATTTTTGGAGGATAGAATAGGTTTTAGGATTTTCGCTCTGGACCCTTCGGAAGGGTCAGGAGCGCAATCCTTGTTCTTGGGCTCATTCCTTCATTCCACCACTTCAATTTACCTCAAAGGTCAAAGAAACGCTAATCCATTCCTTCCTAGGCCATAAAAACCAAAAGTTTGACTCGTCTTGAAGGGGAAATAGGTGATCTTATGAATTTCGCTCTGGACCCTTTGGAAGGGTCAGGAGCGAAATCCTAGTTTTTGCTCAATTCCTCCAAATTTGTTGATTCCTAGCAACTCAAAGACATGCCTAAGGATATCCCCACGGAAGGGTCCAGAGCGTAATTCCCCAAAACCTCTCTTTTCTGTCAATTTCATGCCAAGACAAGTGTGGGTTAGGATGAATTGAGATTGGGGATATCCTTAGGCATGTCTTTGAGTTGCTAGGAATCAACAAATTTGAACTCTTCATCTTTTCAATTCCAATCTTCTTTGCAAGGCAAAAATATATCACTCTTCGCCCAAGGAACAAGGTTTGTGGCCTAAGCCTGGAAGCAAATGAGGTTAATAAAGAATTTTGCTCTGGACCCTTTGGAAGGGTCAAGAGCGAAATTCATCCATTAGGCAAAATCTTCATCTTTCAATGCGTCCAACCTTTCAAGGCAAGAACATACCAATCCACCCTCTAACATGCCTTAGAAACCAACGCCTATCCAAAACAAGCAAGGAAATGAGAGTTATAAGGATTTTCGCTCTAGACCCTTTGGAAGGGTCAGGAGCGAAATCCTCTTTCCAGGTTGATTTTGCACTTCATTCATCCAATCCTTCCAAAAACTTGATCAAACCCATCTCTCCTCACCATAATCAAGTGAATTTGCCATCCACTTAGCTCAAAATAGGGTCCTTTCAATGTCTTAGGCAAAATAGAGGGTTAAGTTGAGGATTTCACTCTGGACCCTTTGGAAGGGTTAGGAGCGAAATTCCTATTTTGGGTTGATTTTGACTACTCCATCGCCTCAATCCAATTTTCGAAGGCAAGAACACATCAATCTTTTCCAACCATGCCTTAGAAGTCAAAAAATTGGCCATAACAAGTAGCAACATGGAAATTATGTGAATTTCGCTCTGGACCGTTTGAAAGGGTCAGGGGCGAAATTCTTCCTTGAGCTCATTTCACACTTCTTTCCTCCTTTCTTTGCTTTGGAGATAACTTCTCAGGCCTCCTTTGATCTTGATCAAGCTCAACTTGGCATTCATTTGGAAACTTTGTGAACAAAATAGGGTTTTACAAGAATTTCGCTTTGTACCCTTTGGAAGGGTCAGAAGCGAAATTCACCCTTAGGCTCAAATTTTGACTTCATCTCCCACATTCCTTCATCCGAACAAGTCAATTGCCTTCAATAATACCTGGGACATGGGTTACCTCCTAGCTTGGGTCAAGGTAGAATGTCTTATGGAGGAATTCGCTCTGGACCCTTTGGAAGGGTCAGGTGCGATTTTCCTAATCTAGGCTTAATTCACCTTGAAAATGTCTTGACTTCGCCTTAGACTCAACCCTTTGATGCATTTCCTTCCATATACTTGCCAATTCGCTCAACAATTCCTAAAATCACCTCTTGAATCTTCCCTTTGCCACTGGCTCTGCCTAATCGACTCCGACTTGACGGAAGACAAGAGTTTCACATGAAAACCAACAACCCTGACCTACCCAGACTTGAGACTTTTATCTCTTTTGCACAATTTATCCATCTTCAATCTCCTGAAAGATAAGATCCTTCTAAGATAACCCTAGGGTTCAAGGCAGACAACATACGACTTCCCCAAGTCCAAGTTACATTTAGCTTTGAAAGAAACCCTAGGATGAGCTTTTCAAAGGAAACCCTAATCTACCCAGCCCAGGCGGCCACTAACTCACTCAAAACACCTAGCAAGCAGAGAAAACCCCAGCTAAGACAAAGCAAAACCAACGAAAAGAGAGGGGGTCCCCATCCTGATGGGGCGATGTGTGAAATGGTCACAACACCTCCCGACACCTTCGGTCGCACCGGTATCCTCGGCCTCTCCATTCTTCATCTCTGTCTCGTCTTCCCTCCTGGTCTCGACACCTTTGTATGGCGTGTACGGCTCTACCATATTCCCGTCACTGATCTCCTCCAATGTTAGGGAAAGGTCCCCCAACCGTTTCTTGGTGGTTTCTATTAGTGTGGAAACTTGGCCCTCGCCAGAGCCATTGCTGCCATTTCCGCCGCTTCCTTCCTCGGCGATCCTCTTTAATATTCTTCTACGTTCTACTTGTTGCCCGAGAATTAATGCTCATTGAGCGGCTTCAGAGTCCCCTATGTATTTCTTCTTATTTTTGTCCTTATTTAGCAAATTGGGCATTAATTCTAAATTCTTCTTATGCAATAGAACAAGACATCATATTGAAAAGAACACTTTTATTAATTCATCCCTGGTATACAATGTATGTCACTACAGTGGGGGTGTTCTTGTTTATTCTCCTTCGCCCGTACGCAGTTCAGGGATTATTTACCCCTCGCTCGGTTTCATTGCGCTCCTCCTCTTGGCACTCGTGAAACTCCCGTAGGATTTGCTGGCATCGGTTCTCCCGATGGGTGTCTTCCCTGCGGTTTTGAAGAGCCAAAAATACCTATGCCAGAAGGCTGGGCAAGTTGCTCATCAAACGATTTACCGTCGGACTTACACCAAGCGCACTCCGCAAAGCATCCTCTGGAACATCCTCGGTGATGGCTTCCCTTTGTACATGTGTTTCAATCGCCACCTAAAGGATGCTGGAGAAATCTTTCGTAAGTGTTATTTCTCCCTCGAATAGTTCTTCAGGCTCTTCATCAGGGTTACTGCTTGTCCCTTCGGCCAATGGTTGTCCCATTATCCACGTGTCATGTAGTATATTGCCGTGCTCCTGATAAATTTCGGCAGCGGCACCAGATGTTTACCCTTTGGGTGAACAATTTAGAACATACAAATAGAATGCTTAACGAAAGACAATAATGCCATAGATATCAGATAAGATCAAGCAAATATAAGAGATACTATTTCTATTCATAATCATGTCTGTTTACAAGTTACCTTCCATGGTATATAAAGGTACCGAGGGGATGCGAGGGGCAACCGTCACACCCGTAACTACCATCCCTCGGTTACCTTACTAACAAAGTAAAGTACTACCTAATTAACTACGGTTTTATTCCCGTACAATATTACAGCCAACAATGTCAAGAACCCTGAAGTGAGCTTCCGTAAGTTAGCATAGCTAAAGCAACATGGATCTCTAGAAACATGTTACTAATTTTCAGCAATTATCAGTCATGGTTCCTAATATTAGTGGAAGGAGATTGGTAGTGCTATTTATTGAAGGATTAATGGAACCACTAAAGCGCTGCTTGAAAGCTTTTGATCCTCCATCTCTACAAGAGGCAATGAAAAAGGCATGAAGCATGCAATTTGCAGCACCAACCAACAAATTCTCATCAAAAAGGGTCATCTTCCTATCGTGATAACAAGAAGTTCCCAAACAAGGAAGACAACACAAAAGGGAAATCAACTTTTCCACTAGATCGTGAGACACTAAATGACTTAAGGAAGAAGAAATTGTGCTTCTATTGCAAAGGACCCTATAACGCCAATCATGATTGTACTATGAGACCAAAGGGGAAATCTAACCGTGCAATGTGGGCACTTTATGAGGGTTTAGAATCAAATCAGCAGACAGAAAATGATGATTCAGAATCTAAAAAATCTAAGCATGATGTGGAAATAGAGGAGGAAGTGAAACTTAAGGAGGCACATCTCACTAGCATTCAGCGTGAAGGTTCTTGCTGGCCAAAACATCATTACACTACTTGATACAGGTGCAACACATAATTTTATTGATGCTAGACTTGTTGAGAGACAAGGCATTCACATTGAAGATTTTGAAGGAATCCGGTTGAAGGTTGCTGATGGTTACACTCTCAAGTATGACAAAATGATTTCAAATCTACCCATGCGCTTGAATAACTATGAGTTCAAGGCAGATTTCTATGTAGTGAACATGGGTGACAACGATATGGTTTTGGGAATGACATGGTTGCATGACGTAGGAATATTCACCCTCAACCTTCGTGAGATGGAAATGAGATTTGAGATGGATGGGAAAACACATGTGCTGAAAGCATTCAGAGACACTAGTTACAGGACTATATCACTTAGGAGGATGGAACAACTTTTGCGTCATGACATGGTTGAATGGGCAGCAAGTTTTGTTTTGAAGCCAGCCCAGGAAGACCAGCAAAAACCTATTTATCCTCATGACATAAAAGAAAGAGTTGAGGATCAAGCATGATAAGGTCTTCAATGAGATTCCACCGGATAGACCTCCAATTAGAGGGATAGAGCACATAATCGAGTTGGAGAAGGGTGCTAAGCCCGTGATAGTCACTCCCTACAAGCACCCTAAGCATCTCAAGGATGAAATAGAAAAAATTATTAAAGAGCTGCTAGCTATGGGACATATCCGACCTAGTAAGTCACCTTTTGCTTCATCTGTGGTTTTGGTCATGAAAAAGGATGGTACTTTGCGGATATGCATCGAATACAGGTTGTTGAATAAGAAGACTATCAAAAACAGGTATCATATCCCTAGGATTGATGAGTTGATTGATGAGTTGATTGATGAGCTACATGGTGCCCAATATTTTTCCAAAATTGATTTAAGGTCAGGGTATCATCAGATTCGGGTTAGGGAGAAGGATATTGACAAGACAACATTCCGTTGTCATTTTGGGCATTTTGAGTTTGTGGTTATGCCATTTGGGCTAACCAATGCACCAACTACATTTCAATCCATGATGAACGGGGTATTTCATTCACAGCTAAGGCTGTTTGTGTTGCTCTTCTTCGATGACATCTTAGCATTCAGCAAAACTTCGAAGGAACACATTGCACATCTTGATACGTTTTTGGGGATTCTTGGCAAGGAATCTTTGTATGCCAAAGAATCCAAGTGTGACTTGGGCATGACAGAATTGTTGTACGTAGGAGACATCATCAACAGATGGGGTGCGTATAGATCCTGATAAGGTCAAGGCAATTGTAGAGTGGCCTACACCTGTGAATCTTACACAACTTAGAGGGTTTTTGGGCTTATGTGGTTTCTACTGTAGAATTATTAATGGATATACGAAGCACGCAACTCCCCTTACAGATTTGACCAAGAAAGGAACTTTTGTATGGACTCCTGAGGCACAGGAATGCTTTGAAATGTTCAAACGTCTCATGACTACTTGCCCAATACTTGCATTGTTGGAGTTCACGAAACCCTTAAAGTTGCAAGGTGATGCTTCAGGTGAGGGGATTGGAGCTATCCTTATGCAGGACAAGCATCCAATTGCATTTGAGAGCAGGAAGCTGAGAGGTCCAGAAAGGGGCTACAGTATATATGATAAGGAAATGTTGGCCATCATGCATGCATTGGCCAAATTCAAGCAGTATTTGGTGGGCAGCAAGTTCATAGTGAAAACAGACCATAACAGCTTGAGTCATTTCCTTGGGCAGCAGGATCTTAATGATCGACAGCAGAAATGGGTGAGCAAGCTGAAATCATATGACTTCGACATTTCTTATGTCAAAGGTACACAGAATGTAGTTGCTGATTATTTATCTGATCATCCACATTTGAGCTCCATGGCAGAGGTTTCAAACGACTAGAGACATTTGATTGTGGCAAGCAGTGCTAAAGCTATATCCTTTATTTTTCATCAGTCGTGTTTTCTGTACAGGATGAAATTTAAAAAAACGAACATTTAAATTTTGTGTAGGAGTCGCAGTTTTTAAAGGATGGAGGTACGTTCAAGTTAAATTCTTCTAACACGATGGAGGCAAGAATCTTCTTATTTTGGCTTGATTTTGGAATCGGTTGATTTTTCTTAAGGCAAGGTTTTAATGTTGACAGGGATCGTGCCTATTTTTAATAAAAAGGTGCCTCATATTTAGTGATGAGTGTTCTCATTGATTAGATGGAGTCATTCGAATTTTTGTGAGCTGTCGTTAATGCTCTTCTTGGCTAAGTCATGCTTGACAGTATTATGGCAAATTTTGTATTGAGTTTTGGGGGCCGTGTTTATATGGTATTTTATGTGTGAGGGAGACATACAAAAAATATATATATTGTGCGATGAGAGAGTCTTTAAAATGGTTTTATACAGGGCATCGTAGAAAAGTTTTTTTTTGGAGATAGCCGCTTTCATATTTATTTGTTGTGCGCATGGCGCTGTGAGAGAATTTTATGTGTTGAAGTTGGCAGAGGGATGCGATTGAAAAAAATCCGTTTTTCTGTGCATACACTTTTAGTAAAATCAAGCCTTTGATACTTTGGGTGATTGAGCATTAAAAAATCAAAGCATGTGTGGCGCAAGTAATTTTTTGATGAAATAATATTTTTTTGTGTGTGGAGGTCTCAGCTGTTGACCAAGATCTATATCTATATATCTGAGTTTATCTTTGTTGCAGACAAGGTTATGAAGAAGACATAATTTTCTTTATTAAAATTTGTTGTAGTTTCAGTTCTTCCTGAGAACAGATTGTTCGTGTGTTGGTGCTCACTGTTTCAAAATTTGTTGGTGTTTATCGATTGAGCTGGGGTTGGTGCCTCAGTATACTGGAGTTGGTGCTTCAGTACTTCAGAGTTGGTGCTCTGCATTTGTAAACTAGGTTGGTGCCCAATTGTTGAAATTAATTAGAACCTATTATACCGTGGTGTTTTTACCCGAAAGGGTTTTCCACGAGAAATTCTAGTGTTAGACTCTTTCTGATTAATTTCTCATATTTTGGTGTTTTTACTTGTTATTTCAAAGTTTAAAAATCCTGATACACTGCCCCACCTGTTAATGCATAGATAGCTTCGGTAAGATAAATGATTGAATGAGAGATAAATGAAGTCTCTCATTCAATCATTTATCTTATCAATTATTCAAATGAATATCATCATGCCCTCAATTGATAAGCATTCTTTATTTATATAGAATTCTGATGTGATAATATATTATATTAGTTGCATTCACCGATTAGCAAATCAGGATAACCATCGCAAAACCGATTTGATGATTATCAGTAAACTGAACATCCATTAGTATTTAATGATTATGCTTGAACCGCTTGTTATCTGGGAGATGTAATAAACTCACACCGATTGATATCAGGTGTTAAAGAAAACATTCGAAGCATTAATATAATCATTAGTTAAGTGATCGGTGTCTGTTAACATAGACACCAATTCACTTCGATTACCTTGCAATAGCAAACGCCATAATTAATACTGATTGGCATATCGGTTAAACATGTTCCATAAGTCTTGATTAGTATCGGGTTGGCAAATATGTCATATGTTATGTGATCACCGATTAATATCGGGTTGGCAAATATGTTATGTGTTATGTGATCACTGATTAATATCGGGCTGACAAATATGTTTAACACCGGTTGATATTATATACCAAAGGGTGCGATCAAGTAGTGCCTTGATCGGTCATGTCCATAAGACATGATCGGTCAAGGCACTGCTTGATCCTCCCCTCTCATATATATATATCATATGGCATTTAAGAAAAAGGACATAGAAATTATAAAATGCTCCTCTCACCTGCCATACAAAAGTAGACACTCAGATTTATCATATAAGTAAACAATACATAGATCAATAAAATATAACTAGAATATATCTTGCATATTGAATTGAGAATTGAACATCATTTACACCACCCCCCTACCGCAGCCCCCCTCCTCCCCACCTTGCTTCTCATAAGATTCGCTTTATTTGCTGACTTGTGTATTTCATGTTGTTTGTTCTAAACAACAAAACCACTGTTAATAGATTTGTTGCTCCTCTTACTATAATTGATGCACAATAAACTTGGTCGCTATCATATATCAGACATCATGTAATCATTGTCATATATCATAGGCTTATTCACATCAATCATAAAGATAATACAAGGAGCTTTCTCACAACATAAGTGTCTACTTGCTTGGTTTTACGGATTGGATGGGGACATCACACATTCGCCCTTTATGAGGCTCCGTGCAACATAACAAAACATAGGAGTTTGCATTGCATGTAACAACAGTTCTTCAAATATATGTCATTGTTGTCCATACACTTCATGATAGTCCTTATTTTAAACTTTGTTCTAATCTGCTAGTACTGTTCTTTTCAAGAGGCATTCCGTATAATTTTGCTCACAAACATCACACATATTGGAACGTAAAGTTCATATGTATTGAACTCATTTTTTAGTTTATAATGTATATTGGAGTCTATTTTTTCTCTATATGAAAGAAACCACTAAAATAATGCATAGATTCAGTGAGATGTATGTTTTTGAAGAATAATTAAATTTTGTGTATTTTCAATGTTTAATAAATTTGTTGAGACATTGCCATGTTTTTGTTAACTCCTGATTTTTATAGAATTTTGTGTCAGCCAATCTATCGACATGTCCAAATTTTTCAACTATGCTCATAACCACAGTGGATTTTGTAGTCTAATTTGTACAACATGCGGCTTACCTTTGAAACTACGAACCACACATAAGTGTAATTCATAAATCTCTCTCTTATGAATAACAGTTCTGACAATAAACAACTGCATCTAAAAAAATGGAGATAACATTGTAATGCATTTGGAACTATGATAATTAAGACTTAAATCTCACCTTGCATCCCTTAGATTGTCAATATGAATCCCAAATCCACACTTTGTGTTACCATGAAGATGATCTCTTACAACTAGAACCACAAAAATAAAACAATCCAGAGCATAATTAGTACATTAGAAGAATTTCAAAGAACATATCCTCAATGTTTACTTATTTGGTACCAAATTAAATTACAAGTAGACACAGAAATGACACTAATCAGATGCTGAAACAATGAATTGTTGAACTTTATTCGACGTGCTAGTGTAAAACAGACCAAAATTTGTGATGTGCAAGCTTTAAAGATACTGTAGTACTTCCACACAGTCAATCCATCATACAACATTCAGTTTTAATTTAATAAATACTTATATATTGTGAGTTCAATTTCATTTCTCTAGTACTGACATATGCATGCGTATCACTCAAATACACAAACAGCATTTGAAATTTGACACAATTATGTATAACATCACAAAACATACAAGCAAAACTGAATGCAGCGGATGGTTGCCACCACGATTTGAATGTCAGGGCTGCAGCTGAGCTTACTGAACCAAATTTGGCCTGTAAAAAGTGAAAGTTAAACAAGTTATTCAGCTGCTCCTGTATATGTTTTAAGAGGGTGGAGGCATTGTACATTAATACTCTAAGAAATGAAAAGATTTTTTTCTCTATTATGTGTGCATTTGTAAAATAGAGTATGTCATTATAAGTAAATCTTAGTTCACTTTCCTTGAGAAAACACGTGTATCTGCATAAATTTAGCTTCAACAAGATATTTTTGTTAGCTTGCCAAGATTATTGTTGTCAACCAAGACAATGGTATCAGAGCCAACACAGTTCACAGAAGAAGGTGGGAAGCCTCATAAATTAAGTTACCTTCAATCAAGATAGTAGCATTAAAGCTAGCATGGTTCATTGAAGAAAGAGGGAAGAGAAGTCTGCAATTGTAGACGTTGTGATCTCTCTCTCTCTCTCTCTCTCTCTCTCTACTCTCTCTCCACCCTTGTAAGTCTGCAATTATATTTGCATGACTTGAATGAATTTATACACTACATGTATTAACATGTATGCTTCCTGACTTAAGTGATTTCATACTCATGCTTTATGTGCTATGTCTACTCACATACATCCTTCATATCTTAACTGAGTTCATACGCTTTGTGTACATGCTTCATGCCCTAGGGTATTTGTCTTCATACGATTTGGTCTCTGAACTCCTCTTATTCTTCCTTTCTAACACTCCAAAAAGGTCATGTCCCCATAATAAGCGATTATGAATATATGGAATATTAATTATCTTATATAAAGTTCCATTCACTTATATAAATAATTAATATTTATAAAACATACGATGCAATTAGATTAATATTTATAAGTCTTATGTTGCAATAGTTTAGCCATAATTAATCTTAACGATTACGGGAATTCAACCAACTATTGTCAAATAAAGAATGGAGGAGGAGACGAACAGGGGGAGAGAAGAAGCGTGGAAGAAATAATTGAATCTGTGTGTGTGACACCCAGAGCCATACTGCCTTTTGTCAGTTTTCAACTGGCCTATTGGTTTCACGATTCTGGAAGGGAATCGAATTGCTAGATTGAAGTGAACCTTGCCGGGGGTTCCAGGTTGCTACGGGAGTGTATATTATAGAGCAGAGTCACCGGAAGTAAACCCAGCGCCACACAACTTATCACAGTTGACGGAAATACCATTATGTGCACAGCGTGTATGTCACCGGAAGTATAAGTCGACGCCACACAGTTTATCGCAGTTGACAGGAGGACTGATATTGCACGTCATGTGTGTGTAACAGAATCGCGGGGGAAGGAAACTCGATTCTATCCATTTTTGCGGTCAGCGGTGACTCCAAGTTGCCACGACACGTGTTGAATAGCAGAAATCGTCGGAAAAGCAATACACTCGCACTGCAGAAACTGAAGTCTTGACCTCTATATAAAGCGACACAACAGTATAGTGGCAACGTCGGGGTGTAGCATGGAAGGAGTTGATCGTCACGGAAGACGCATCATGGTGTATATACAGTCTGCAAAGTACCAGACCCATGAATTTATATACATTGGGAACTCCGATGAATTGATGCGAAGTTAACCAACAGAAGCCCTTCCAGGTGCATTATGATATAAACTTATCTCTGTTCCTTGAAAGCATTAATTGATTCCATGTTTACAGTATCTGCTCTAGTTGTATATTTAGTGGTGATTACTTAAATGAAATTCAAATCAATGCAAAAAGAGGAAGAATCCTAAACTAAAAATTATTCTATACGAGGTTATTTCCACCATAAGATATATTGCACAAACAATCTTTTGCAATGTCTTGGTTATCAAACCGATTGGGATCAAATCCGAGTTAAAGAATTTTACAAAAATGATCGCCTAGCCTCCCTTGTGTTAGCACTGTCTTCCAATCTCAGATATGATACTCCAATGGAGAGGTATGAGCAAAATCGTGGTAATAAGGATGACTGGTTCGATTTGCTTCAGACTGGTTTTAAACATGCATTCACCTTGAACCACCTCCAAAATACTCCTACATGAATCATATCAAAATCGGCCCTTGGCCAGCAATGAAGCTCAAGTGAAATGAATAATTTGTCCTTCCCAATCACCATAAAGATGTAGGAACCTCCGTAGGCACAATGTGGAAGACTGAGTTATCTCCCACTCACATTTGCAACCCCTCGAAAGGTCTTCGCCTCCCTCAGTTATGCTATCTATGGGAGTTTTCGTTCCCAAAGACAATATCCTGCAAACACCTCTCAGTTCCACAAAACCCAATCAAATCCAATTCAAAAACCAAGCTGCCTTGAAGCTTCATTTTGATCTCCTTTCATACTTTTCACCCAAACATCCAGAAGCTTCTAGAAGTGACTTTATGAAATAATATTTAATTAGTCACTTTATTAAATTAATTAAATATAAAGTCATCTTTTCATTTTTAATTTATTAGATAACTTTATAAATAATTAACTTAATATTATTAATTAAAATGATTAATTAAGCTATCCATGAAAAATAATAATTTGGACAACTTAACTAATTAAATTAATTAATTAATTCTTCTCCAGAAAAGGACATTACAAAGTCAGTCTGCTAGAAAATAGTGCCTCAACTGCGTTGAAGATTTCTCTTTGTATTTTCCTGACTGATTCCTTCGAAGAAGCAGACTCCCTACTCAATCTCTTGAAAGATTCCTTTCCCGTGCAGACGGCATAAAACCACTGCGGGAAATCATAAACATCATCCTCTTGAACAACTTTCCCGTCAATCAACGTCTACCTAGGAACTTTCATTAACTCCCTAAGTCATGGAATAGTTTAAGTCTCGGTAAATGTGCACGTCCTCCCATGAACTATCCGCAACTTCTAGCATGTTCAGGATTGTATGACTTCTAGAAGGAAGGTGGGTCAAGTTCTCAATGAATCCTCCTACTTAAGTGAAAACTCCTTCTACCCACTCCTTAGAGCGTTGAGCTCTTTTCCTAGCTTCTTCAACGCCATCAATGGATTCCTTAGGAAGAGAGGGAAAGACGAAGAATGGGTATACTCTCTGAGTGGATGTTTGAAACTCGGCACATATTCACACATTACTTGATTTTCAATCTTCAACCTCTTGCACTTCTCTTTCATCTTCTTCATTTTCTCCTTCATGGCCAAGGAAGATTCTTCAAAATCTTCCACTACCTGTGTTGTGGATGCACGCCCCAAATTCACTTCTCTAATCACGTATTCATCAGGTGTGATCTCATTTATATCTTTGTCTATCGTAGGCTCGACCAAGTGCAACGTTCTGGATCCAAATTCATCCCTTGTGATCTTTAAAAATTTACTGGTTGTCTTTTTCTCTATTGGCTTGTCCATTCCGCTCAGAAGTCTTTCTAACTCTTGTGTTGGATCTACCTCTTCTTCCAAATCCCATCTCAGCCTTTCTCTGAGCCAATCAAGAGAAACTGATAGTTGATCATGAGTTTTTGTATGCCCTTGATCCTACAAAACTTCCTCAATATCTCCAAGAATTGTATCAATGAAAACATCCTGCTCTTGTTGTTCTGTGTAGGGAGGAAATTCTTGCCTTCAAATTTCTAGTGGAATAAGTCTGTGAGAAGTGTTGGCGCTAAGCAAATCCTGTGCTAGAACAGTGCCAAGAACATTATCCTAAGGCTAACTTCCTGGAAGATCCTATATAAACATTTCTACTTCATGCACACTAGAGGAACTAGTCGGCGAGTGTGCCTCTTTGACCCTCGTCCTTTTTTGCTAAAGCTCTTCTAGCTGAACTTCTGGCTAGATTTCCGATTGGGCATCTTTCCTCTTCCTGGTTCTAGACTTTTTGGAAACATTCATTTCTTTATTATGTCCAACTCCTTCCTACTGAACTTCTCTTTCTACAGCCTAGGCTTGCAATGATCCTTTTGTAGCGTCACTATGGGAATCCATATTTCCCATCAATTGGTAACTAAGGCGCACATTTCCTTCCCTCAGCACCCTAATGTGCCGATCCACCCAATGCCTGGTAAATTTCAGAACTGGCCTTGCCAAAACTTCTAAATCATCAACTTCAAGTTCTAACTAATCTAGAGCCTAGATAGGTGTATCCTTCAACTTTCACATCCTGATCTTCTTTTACCTAATCTGGCACTTGAATAATTTCACCAATTCGGATGACGTCAAGGGGCAATCAAGAAAACATTCCTTTCCTGAACTCAAGATCATCCTTAGCATTTGCCCAAAAATCTTCCAAGTGGAATTTATGCCTGACCTTCATTTTGGCGACCATCCAGATTTTGTTATATGGATCAAAGAAGGATTTGGACATTTCAACCGTCGCCAATGAAGGGCATAATTCCTCCAATTCCTCCAAGGACCTTTCAACCGTAGCTAATGAAGGGCACAATTCTACATAGCCGCCCAGGTCAATACGGAATTCAATGCACAACTTCCTCTTTAATTTTTTGAATCATGTCATAAGCAGTCAATTGCCTGGTGAGCTCTAGTAACACCATTTTGCCTGTAAGATAACTTGGAAGTTTGTGCACCTGAAAGGAAAATTTGTGGGCTCAAATATAAGTAAATTTTAGAAACTCAATGTACAAGGCTCCAAATTTTTGTATCAATGCCCTGGCCTTGAGCGACACTCTCGTGTGAAGTTCACCCTGCAATAGTCTGCTTAAATACATTTTGAACGTAGCATTCACCAGCTTGAAAGAATCAATGCTATATAGATGCAATTGGGGATAGCATTCGTGGACTTTGAACTATCCCAGCCCACATCCCATGGGGCCTTTTCTTGGTAAACTATCGAAGCCGTCCATCATTGCAAGCTAATAAATCACATACGAGATCATGTAAAAGGATTTGGTACGCTTCTCCTTCAGATTCTTCAATTGTTCATGCACATAATGGCTTATCAATCTCACCCAATCCACCATCCCATTGGCATTCGTAACTTCACCAATAAAGATGAACATCCAGGTTTCAAAAGTGAAGGCATGCGGACATCCCATTATCCTATTCAGCATGATTACAAGGTTCGTGTACTCTTGCTTGAAATCAAAACTAGTGATTTGTTTAGACATCTTAGAAACATGCGGTCTTGACTTTTGCATCTAGGTTTTGTTGATCATCTCGGCACATCTTTCCACGCTAGCCTCATACAATGTTATTGCTCTTTCCCTAAGCCTATAAGTCATGGAATGACATGACAGAATTCCAAAAATTTCTCCAATAGCTTTAGCGGTCAGGTTAGCCAGAAGCTTGCCATCCGACGTCAAAATCACTCTTCTTTTTTCATCATAGTGCTTTGTGCATTCCAAAATCAATTCTGGACATTGGATGGCTGGAGGGAAGCCTGCAACTTTGACAGTTTCGCTTTTGACAAATTTAACAGCAGTAGGTGATGTATTGCGTCCAACTGTTCCAAAAATCCTGTGCCTGAAAGCTCCTAGCCGGAAAGTTCCTAAGTTGGTGTCACTGATATCCTTCCACCTGGAAATAATCTTGGACTCTAGAAGGAATCCCTTCATTTCGTTCTTGATTTGCGCCTACTAGAAAGTTGCCAGAACCTTGTTGGATTCCGCCATTCCTACAAAACATAGTAAATTAACATTAAAAATCTGCATAAAGAATCAAATAAGATGGTGGACTAGAAATTTCAACGGATAAATTCCTAATTAGGAATAAAATAAAACCTCCACAATCAAGAACTTCTTGAAATGGAATTAAATTTTTCGTTTCTGAATCTTTGCCACTTCTCTCCAACTTCAACTTTTTCCAAAATCGCATGTAACAAATGAATTGAATCCTTCGTTTAAATAGAATTTCTTCACCAAGCTGCCAAGTTGGCAAGAGACTAACCTTAGCAGTTGCATTAAGAATGCGTCATACTTTCCTTAACAATTCGCCATACAAATGGGTCCGGCAGTTATCGTCTAGTTCAAAAATGAAAATTTCCATGAATTCTTAAGTTATGCATCATAACCATGCAATATTTTTCTTTGCATGTTGCCAACTTGCCAATTTTTTGAATTTTTTTCAATTTTGACTTCAAAAGGATGTTTTCGAAAGATTTCCTTTCCTCAAAGAATTTTGTCGATTTATCTTCTTCTTTGGATTTGGAGAAGGAAAATTCTCGGAGGAAGAATTATCGGAGAAGAATTTTTTCTGCGTTTTGAATTCATCTTGTTCCACTGGAGATTTTTCATCAATTTGTCACATTTCCTATTTTTTAAGAATTTTTCCAAATTTGAGTTTCCGAATTTAGGAGAGAGAAAACTCTCTCACGACCAATTTTGTCTTTGCCTTGAAATTTCATCAATTTTGGCCAATTTCCATGCCTGAAAGAGGAATTTTGATATGTTGGGTTGAATTTTTTGGAGGTTCTAAGTGTGGATTGAGTCTTTAACTTTCAAATGTTTAGGAACATTTATTCGAGGTGGTGCTAGATGTTGTGACGTATTCACACATCGCCCCATTGCAAATGGGGACCCCCACTATTCTCCTTTCTAGGATAGTGGGTAGAGTCTTTTGCTATTAGCTTTTTGTTTGAAGAAGTGCACTTCTCAGGTGGCTAGGCAGTGATAGGGTTATTTCTCCCTGCTTAGATTAGAATGAGGTCAGATTACTCTCATGGCTTAGGAGATAAACAATTTGGATGATTGGATGATCGCTCTATTTGATCATGTTTGAAGTGGTACAAATCTAAGATGAAATGACAATTTGAGCATAGTAGGCGAGGAGGTTTGAAAAGGAAAGTTAGGTGGATGAAATTTGACTAAGTATAGGGCATTTTCTTTGCCCTCTCCAAACCTCTGAAAACTTCCATTGCCCTCCCAAAGTCCGAAAAACTTCCTTTAACCCCTCAAAACCCCAAAGGCAAAGATAGTGGTATGGCCAAGCTACGAAAGGGACGACCTGTAATAAATAGCCCTGCAACTGCTCATAGTGGCCTGCAAATCGCCCAGAATTGTTGTCTCAGACCAAGCAATGCTAAGAAGGATGGTTTTTTGTGATCTCTAACCCTTATTGGTCAAATTCTAGCCTTTAGATGTTGTCGTGGTGGTGCTAGGAGTGTGGGGTATCATCCACACCTCCCACAAATCGAGGGTTTTTGTCCTCCTATGGCTCCAAAACCTAGAACCCTCTGCTGCAGGTCATGCAACAAGAAATAATCATCAAAAAAATGAAATCAGGATGTCACAAAAATGAATCGCCTCGTTGAGTTAAAGCTTCCCAAAACCCATCGAACTTCAAAAGGGCATCTCCAAAGATGCTAGGGAATCTTATTTCCGTCAAAATGAGTGCCCAACCTTGAGGGTAGGCTTCATCATGGAATTTTGACCACCAATAAGTTATTTCACCTCTTGGGGAAAAGTGCAATGTAAATTTAAATATAAAGTTACTTATTCCACAAAGTAGTAACTTATAAAGTCACCTTTATTAACTTTTTCTAAATTTAGAAAAAATAACTTTATAACATAAGATTATAAAGTTTTATTATAAATGGTTCACCAAAGTAAAAATGACTAAGAATTGGTCCCCTTTGGCTAACTAGTCATCCCCCTACACTGTGAATTTGCCTAGGGAGATGGATGTCAGGCAAATCTATGCATCTGGTTAGGAACTAGAGAAATGGGGACATTACAGTCCTCCCTTCCTGACATTGCTTGTCCTCAAGCAACTAAAGAGTTGGATGCTGTAGAATAGCTTCTCCTTCCCAAGTGGCATCATCTATGGGCAAATCCTTCCATCTAACCAAGTATTCCCTGATCACTCTATTTCAAAGATTCCTCTCACGCTTATCCAAAATCTCAACTCCAACCATAACCAACTTTCCCTCCTCATCCAAGGGTGGTAACACTGATGAAGTCACTGTACCCTGTCCAATTGCCTTCTTAAGGCAAGATACATGGAAGACGTTATAAATCTTGCTCTTGGCAGTAGCTCAATCTCATATGCCACTTCCCCAAGTCTCCTCAACACACGATACGGTCCATAAAATGTAATGGACACCCTAGAATGCCCAAAAACTAAACCAATTGCTGATAGGAATTTAGTCAAACAGTTTGCATCCAACTCCTTATTTCTCCGTTTAATGTTTAAATCCCCTTATGGCTTCGGAAATGAAATGTTCGTTTGTTTTTAAGTCTTTGCATAGATTTGAAATCACATAACATGAACTAGAAGGAAATTA